>NC_090731.1:99273260-99288260 GCF_036898095.1 Palaemon carinicauda | reverse complement strand
GATTGTACTTAGGACAGACAGTAACTGTTTCCCCAGGACATGAGACCGGAATTAACCCTAGATAGACTCTAATTTTCTTTTTTTTTTTTTACTTTTTATTAGTTCATGAACCTGAATGTCTATGTCTAAAACTAAATTTAAGAATGTAAAAACCATCTAAAAAGTTAAATGACACCAATCCATATTTTACATATTCAGTGATTTTTTTTAATAATTAGGCAAACAAGTTTTAGAAAAAAAATACAAATATACAAATAAAAATTTAGGAGTGCATTCCTGTGATGATGTGCAACAATTTCTTATTCCCACTCGATGACATAATCTGAAATATATACTGTATATATATATATATATATATATATATATATATATATATATATATATATATATATATATATATATATATATATATATATATATATATATATATATATATATATATATATTTGGTGGGCTAGAAAAATTGTTAAATAATCAAAATTTTTTTAGGGTTAGGCGATGTATCAAAGTAATCCTTTTTGGCCGATGGCTATACGACGTTAAGCGTAGTAACGAAAATTTGGGTGTGGAGGAGATGACACCCTAAATCACAATGAAGTCACTGGCAGCAGGGTGAGAGATTGGGTTCAAGTCAATACACCAGATGTTTTTTCAGCTTCTACTTTCGGTGCCCGGCGGATGATCTCAATGGAATCAGTATGGACTGGACTTGCCTAAGTTAGATAGGCACTGCACATCACCAGGAACTGGTTATCCTTTGAAGAATTTAGTCAGTGAATCTTCTATGGATTTAGTCAGTCTATGGAACGAGAAACTGACATAAAGGCCCCCAGTCCCAGGCGTAGCGCGATACTAAGAATCTTTGGATTTAAAAATAATAAATAAAAATTATAAACTGGTGATTGGAATGTTAGAGCCATGAATCAGCTTGGGGAGTTAAAGAAAGTGGAGGAAGAATTTATGAAGTATAATTCAGATATCTTGGCTCTAAGTAAACAGGTTGTAAGGGAATTGGTAAAGAAATCTTAGACCAAGGTAACATATATATTTACTCAGCAAGAACTGATGGAGCTGGAAGAAAAGGGATATGAGTGATGATGACACCAAGAGTAGAAAAGGTATTAATGGAACGAAGAGACGTAAACAGTATATTGTTACTTGTAAAGTTTAAAATAAAGAAGTGCAATATGACTATCATAGGGTGTTGTGCACCAACAAATGATTCCCATGAAGAAAGGAATTATGAATACTATGAAGAAGCAGTGTGTAATAATGAGATCCCAGAGAGAGATATACAAATTGTAATTGTTGACTCCAATGCTAAAGTTGGAAGGGATAATCAGGGTATAGAAATTTGATAGGGGTTGAGGGTCTTGGCGAAGTTACAATTGAAAATGGAGCAAATATTGTAATTTGTTTCAACAAATAATTTTGTTATTGGAGGTACTCTCTTCCAGAACAAGAATATCCATAAATATACATGGACTTCACTATGTGGCAATTACAAAAATAAAGTACATCACATAGCCATCAATAAAGAAAGAAAGACTCTTCAGAAAGATAAGAAGCTGTAGAGGCGCAGATATTGGTAGTGACCACCAGCTCCTCATAGCCACACTGAAATTAAAACTGAAACCACCCAAGAGAAACATAGATAGAATATCTAGTTTTAATACAACCAAGCTTTTAGGAGATGAGCAGAGAGAAAAATTTACTATTGAATGCAGGAATTGATTTGTAGTCTTAAAGACTTTAAGAAACGAAGAACAGACAATTAATGAAAAATGGTGTGAAATTAAAAACATATCAGACAGTTGGTAGTAAAGTTTTAGGACATGCAGTTACACGGAGAAAACCATTGATATCAAATGATACTTGGGATACTATGAAAAGGAGACTGAGACAGTAATTGATTGGTGAAATTTCCAAGGAATTAATGAAAATTATAAGGTAGAGATTGCTAAGGTTTCCAGTTTTGATAGGGTGTTCAAGAGAAAGGCAGGGAATGACTGGTGAGTATAATTACACAGGAAAACAGATTAAACTGACAAAGCTATAAATTCAAGGAGTCGCTATGCTGTGGGAATTGCTCATAGAATTATTAATATCCCATAAGGGGCAGTAAGGAAGAAGCATATACTCATTGAAAAGAGAGATGAATATGTTATAACAACAGAAGATGAAGAAAGGCATCATTGGATGGAACACTTCAGTGAGGTTATGAATAGGAGATATGAAGGGAATAATTTAATTGATATAATTGAAGCTGAGAAAGATCTTGATGTGCCCATCAATGAATTTAGTGTGTTTGAAGTCAAAGTTATTATTAAAAAGCTCAAAAGATAGAAAGTCCCTGGATACGATGGAATAACTAGTAAGATGATTTTGGCAAAAAATAAAGTGACTCCCAGAATACTTTCAAGACTATTTTGTAGAATGTGGCCTGAAGAAGCAAGATCTAATGAGTGGGAGCTAGTAGTGTTGGCCAAAAAAAAAAAAAAATGAGATATGATGGATTGCAATAATTACAAAGGCATCACACTTACCTCAGTTGTCACGAAACTATATAGTATGCTTATTTTAAAGAGACTAGAGAGAAAAATTCATGAAGAGCTGAGAGATGAACATGCAGGATTTCAAAAAGGTAAAAGTTATACTGACCAAATGTTAATTTTAAGATATGTTCACCTATGTGTAGAATATAGAAATCCCCTTTTAATATCATTTTAGGCCAAATAGTGTGCATCAGCCAGTTTTTATTTAGTTTTTTTTTTCTTTTTAGATTCCTTCATTATTATGGAGTTCCTTTTAGATATGTAAATTTGATTAAGTCTGTCCATGAGCTTAGTAAAAGCAAAGTTAAGGTTAATGGAGTCCTATCGGATGAATTTCCCGTGAAGAGTGGAGTACTCCAAGGGGATGTGTTTTCACCTATGTTGTTTATCTTCATGAATTTTGTAATGCACAGAACAGTTGGGGAAGGCCGACAATGATTGGACTGAATTGATAACAGGAAATTAGTGGAAGTAGAGTATGCTGATGACGCTTTCCTTATTAGTAAAACGTCACAGGATTTACAAAGCTTGCTTACGAGAATGCATGAAATATCACATAAGGTTGGGCTCAAGAAAAATAGAAGATAGTTAGATATGATGAGAACGGTATGCGATATAAGAAGAAATATCATTAGACTTAAAAAGGATTAATGAGGTGGAATTATTTAAATATTTAGGAGCTATGATTGCTCATACAGGGTCTTTAGAATTAGATTTTAATGAAATATTGAAAAAATGTATATCAGATAATGGCTAGGTTTAGTAAAATTTGAAAATGAAATCACCTTAAATTACATATAAAAATCAGACTATATATCAGTTTATTGAGATCAGTGTTACTGTATGGACATGAGTTGTGTAGAACTGAAACATTATCCAACAGATTTTGTAGATTTGTAAATATATCCAGCAGAAGTATATAAGGAGGTAAATGGCAAGAGAGGATTAGTAATGAATCTATAAGAGGGATTACACAAGCGTCATATGTGGATGATATCATGGTGAGGGGTAAATGGAGATGGTTTTGACATGCTCCTTGCACTCCCCAAGAGAGATTAGTTCACCAAAATTCCAACCAATTGTCCAAAAGGCACTAAAAAATGTAGAACACTCAGGCCTACATGGCTGATGACTTAACCATGAAGTAGGAGATGATGAATATAGAAGTATTGATTTAAAAGCTTAAGATTGAGAATACTGGTGAAATCTAACTAAGGTTCTTTGCGTTAATAGTCATAGGAAGGGATGATGATGATGATGATGATGATGAAATAAATTATGAAGTCTAATTATGAAATTCAATTATTGTACAATGGAAATAATTAAGAACATTGGAATCCTATTGTGGCGAATGCAAAACTAAAACAACTGCTTCTGGTGGTGCTTGCTATTACCCTTTATTGAATCAGTCTACAATTATTCTTTAATTTACTAGCTACAGAAAGTAAGACTAAAGTTTCTATGAACAACTGACGTTGGGCTAATGAGGTTAGGTTAGGTTATTCTAGGTTAGAAATATCTAGCCTAGATTACGCCTATGAACTATCAGGGATTGGGAGATAAACTAAGTAAAATTTGAGAACTAATGACTAACTCCAACTGGTAGCTAACTAAACATACCAGGCTTCTGTAAGCCTAGAAAAAAACACCCATCTGATGAATACCGTAACTTGACTTTTGGTAAAAATACCATGTCTAACAGGTTGAAATTAAATATGATTTATAAACTTTATAATAAAAATATAATTGAAATTCCATAACAAATCACATATCCTATAGTTGATCTACTAATCTTTATGAACACAAATTATTTAACACTTGACTGGATTATATATATATATATATATATATATATATATATATATATATATATATATATATATATATATATATATATATATATATATATATATATAAACTACAAACTGAAAATGTGACTCACACTGAATAGAGACTAAACATCAAAGAACTTGTTGAAGCTTTCAAACAAAACAGCTATAATAAATGTAACTGATGAGGTAATAAAATCTAAAATAGATATAATGCAGATTACAAATGTGATTCCAAGTGCTTATAGGTCCTGGAGTCGCAATGTGTGATTATGCTTTGTATAAAAAAAAAAAAAGTCTTAAAAATGCAGCCATAACTTAGCTGCTCTCAAGCCTTCTCTCAGTGGGAAAGAAAATGACTACATACTACTCATGGTAAATAAGGCACATGTAAAAACTAAAATTATTAGTTAAAAAATTATAATATCTTTTCATGAATTCCAATTGGCTTTACAAAAAATTACTTTCATTCATGAAAACTTATGAATTACAATTTAGGTTTGATAACTGATGATGATAACATTATAAGTCAAAGGCAAACTCAAGTTAAGAAGGACAATTTTACAACAATATTAGGTACAAGTTAAACATCTTTAAGATAAAGAGTAGTTTCTATCAACTCTGAATGATTTAAATCTTACTTTTAGATTACTTGAAAAAACATGTTGAAGCAAAGACACAAGCTTCTAAACACTAAATAATGAATAGTTTCCTAGATCAAATAGTAATAAAGTGTATAGTTTCTCAAATCACCACAGTCTCTCCCCAAAGAGGGTTGTAGAGCTAATATAAACTAATCTACATCATATTACAAAAGATCATCATCAATTAAATATTTGGACAATAGTTCTGCCTTGCGTGCTGCATGGCGCTTTGGTCTAGGTGGGGCATTTTTGTATTGAAGGATGATTTCATATTTTTGTGGGTTCCATATTTGAAATCACTTCATGAGGTAATACTAATAATATCACTTTGGAAATAGGTCTCATAGGTTTTATAGCTGTTGTATGAACTATAGCATTCTTGACAGCATTATTGTGGCCCTTTATCATACTATTAACTAATACTAAGGATATTCTATCCAGTCTTATTTTCTAACTTTCAACGGACAAGATTTAGCTATGGGACAAAATAAATGTCTTTCCTACAGTGATGTCAGGTACAAATTCAATTACACACTCCCATACTTTTTCAATGTGTCTGAGAGTCAGGGATACTATATTCTTGATTCTAAAATTTTTCTGTAGAGATCATCCGCTGCTAAGGAATTCAGAGTTGGGAATAGGGTTACAGTTAATTCACGAATCAAATGAGAACTGGGATACTCCTCTCGGACATCTCCTGGCAAATAGGTAGGTAAATGAAAATTGATAATACACTCAATTTCACATAAAAGAGTGTGGAATACGTTAAATGAGATGCGTTTTATAGAGATTTATTAAGATTACTCTTGACACTTCCAATAAGTCTTTCAAAGAAACCACCACTCCATGGCAAACGAGGGGTACTTTTGGTTCATCTTTAATATCATTAAGAAATGAAAACAGATGGGACACAAAACTTTGTACCAAATTGGTGAAGGTACTAAGAGAACTACAGAATTCCAAATGTACTGCTATTGAGGTAGTATAGATAAACAGATAAACATATACCCATTCACTCTCACTAAAAGAAACCCATCACTGAGTCAACTGACACTTCAGGCAACGTAATAAAATCGATTCCATTAAAAAAAAAATAAGGCATATCATTCTCAACCATTACAATAAAATTATGTTCCACTTTCACACTCCCTAGTTTCACCTTCAACTGCACTTCTTCCCAAACAAGGAAACTTCCCTGACCTATTCCAATAATTCTCACACTTGTATAATGTCTTTTCACTTCCCAGTTCCAACTTCTCAATTTCCCTAATAACGAACGGATTCACTAATGGCACTTGTGCACCCGTATCAATTAAACTCCACTATTTATTCAGCTTTATATTCACATATGTTATCATTCTTCCTTTTACACCATGCACGCATATATGTACCCTCCTTTCAATTCTCCCACTCACTTCACATATATTTTCATCTTTATCATAACGGTCTTCTTTACCTACGTACCTTAGATTAAAGTCACTTATATAGTTATTCTTCTCAATAATTTGCAACATTCCTCGTTACATTGAAGTTTCAAAATATATTCCCTATTATTCTTCTTACGTGTCCTATATTTCATTGGTCGATTCCATCCAAAATATAAATACAGAGGTAATTCATACAACCTACATAACACCACTAATATTTTAGATAACAATTCACCTCTAAATACACTACTTACCTCCCTATATACAATTTCTTTTGATACTTCTTTCATCACCTCTCCTTTGAGCTCATTTACACTATCAGGTATTTCCCTCTTAAAACCCTTATGTATTAACTTAGTTAAGGTCAGACAAATTTATATATCATATCTTCCCATCAAAACTTTGCTTCACAACTAAACTTTCAGGCAATCTTCCAGAATTTCAATCACTCGGGATTTTCCATCCTCCCATGCATTCTTGACGTTGCATCTGCTATTATATTTTTACTTTCTGGAATATATTCGACCTTAAAATCAAATTCATTCAAGTCCTCTATTGCCCTAGCACCCTTTGCCTTCACACAAACTTTCCTAATCATATACACTAGGGGCGGATGGTCAGTACGCACAATAAATTTTACAGCATACACAAATACTTTAAATGCTTTCACACAAAATCGTATCGCAACCAGCTCCCTGTCAATCATTGAGTATTTCAGCTCAACTTTATTAAACTCTTTACTTACGAACGCTATTACTCTCAACCACAATTCTCGATTTACTCTTTGTATTTGAACTAAACAACCACTCATACTAACCCCACTCGCATCCATATACAACTCTAGCATATTCGCACTCGCGCTATAGTCTGGAAATACCAAAGTGCCGTCTTTCGCGGCCTCCTTTTTCTGCTTTCAAATGCTGCTATCATCTGATCATCCAATTTTAACTTCGTACTATTCCTCTTACCAGTCCATTCCTTCAAAGGCTTCCTTATACATAGCCAATCGCTAATAAACTTGTGACCAAACTCAACCAGAACTAGCAAATCCTACAACTCGTGCAATCCGGGGGCGTGTAGATTTTCCACCTTATCCACAACTGATCACTCTTCCTTATCCCTGAATCCCTCACTAATTGCCCAAAAAATTCCACCTCCCTAGTCAACAATGTAAACTTCTCAAGCTTAACTTTTACACCATCTTCTAATAACCACCGTAACACTGCCTCAAGCAACGGCATGTATTCCTCAACAGTCTCGTTCACAATCAAAATATCATCTATAAAAGCAGTTACCTTATGTCGATTGAATCATGCCAAAACAACACTCATCACCCCCTGGAAGGCAACGGGCACATTTGCAAGAACAAAACTTAACCTTTTATAGAAAAAATGATAGCTTGTACTTGAAAAATCTATAATGGGTCTTCTCCCCTCTGCCAGAGGCATCTGATAATAACCCTAAATTAATCTAATTTAGTAAAAAAGAATTATTCCATGCATCTTATAAACACAGTCAGACACCAAATTCATTGAATTTTTTTTTTTTTTTTTTTTTTTTTTTAATAATCACTTCATCACCTTCCTATAACCTGTAAACTTGCGTAAAATTCCATCAAGCTTTCATAAAGGAACAACAGGACTATTCTCGGCACTCTCACCCCTTTCTATTACTACCATACAGTCTAATTCCTGAATTCCTGACACTGCTCCTATATCTCTTTGGCAATAGGTGGAGAAAAATGGCTGGTACACTGATATATGGGGATTTCCTCTCTGAGAACTGTTTTAAATTCCGGTAGCTTTGACCCCCTCTAATCCTCATCAAGGGGACTCAAGCCTCTCTGTTTAACTTTATCCCATAACATCTCATACAATCATTGCCTTTTGACCTCAACAATATTTTCATCTAACTCAAATCTTTCTTTTAAAATATTGTAATCCCAATCGTCGTCATTCTTTACCTTACCAGTCATTACTTTTCTCGCCTTAACATATCTTTCTGCCTCTGCATGGACCAATGTATGCATACATTCCATTCAATCACCCACACGTATACCATATAATCCCTTCCTCCTAACAGTTGGCAAAAGACTTACATACACCTAAGGCTTCTGTATGTTCATAACACAATTATTTATATACGCACTAGTTTTAACCAAATTACCTGCTTCCATACCTTCCGCTACATATTCATTCTTGTCACTATTTGAAATTCTCAGACGGTTTGGCCATGTAACTCTTACACTAATAACTTCACCTTCCTTACCCAATAATTTTACACTTTCCCTTGCTATCAATAGCATCCTTTCCAAACCTCCATACTCACTCAACCATCTTCATTCAAGTAAGATCACCCACAAATATGGCTCTTAATTTTCATTTCTATCATATTCATACTTGGATGAATAATCATACATTTTTTTTCTTCAGAGTAATATACCAAAGCAATATATCTCATTTCTCATTCATTCTTCAGCTATGTAATAATCATTATCATCCATCATTAGGCCACCAATTATAACATTTTCACTCGAACTACCATGCAAATGCATACACAAATTACCAATAAGTTTCACTTCATCCTTACATTCCTTAAATTCATAAACATCCCTTACCTTATCATATGCATTACGAAACCTTGAATTAACTCCATAACCATTATCAATCAAACCAACCAACTCTTTGTCATTAAAATTCCTTTTTACATTCATGCAATAATACCTGCTTTCCCCAATAACCTCTTTATTCAATAAACCCTCGTGAACATGCATCACATTCACTCCCCCGCACACAGGAGGCCTCACTCCCCTGAACCCTCTGACTAACTAGTTTCCCGGACATCCCGGCTGAGATGATCCCTTCTTCCTACAAACCCTAGCTATACGCTCACCTATGCCACATTATGTAGACTTAGTTCACTGCTCCTTGCACAGCCTTGCATAATGCGCATACTTACCATAATTGCAGAAAATCACATCTGTACTATTACATCGTCTACGTTACTATATTCCCAGTCTTACCACATCGATAAGACAAAACCACATTCTTTTTTTTTTTACACTCACTAATATGATGCCTTATCTCACCACACCCAAAATATGCTCCTAACGCATATCTGCACTCATTCTTTTCATGTCCTACTTTCTCACGCCTATAACAATTCTCACAAATAAAATTACCTGACCTAACTCGATGTGTACTAGCACTCTTATCTCTCAAAACCTGATTTTCCTATACAAACCCTTTATTTGTCTTTACAGTATTTCTACATTACTCGCTCTAACACTCCTATCTACTGCACTATCAGCTACCCTCATCGGCGCTCTCATAAAATCATCTCTAAAACTAACAAATTCTGGCACACATTTCTCCATTCCAGTTCTTACACTCACAGATCTACATTCTTTCATATACCTATCCAACTCATAATCTTCAACTATCTTTAAAATATCATCCTATGTCAGTCTCTCTCTTGTCTACCTTATTTGCCGGAACCGTACCCAAATTTTTTTCCATTACTTCCTTTTTCACATTTATGCTTTCATCCCCGAACTTTTTTCTGGCTAACATTCCTAACAGACAAACATACATTGATATCGCTTCACCCACATGCCATTGTACTTTTTCAAAATTGTTTTTACTCTTATACCTAACTATCCCTTTCATATGATTTACCTGCTCAATTATTTCCTTATCATCCCTCCAAACTTCGTCAACAAATGTCCTATCAAATATTCTCATAACTCCCAAGCCCAAAACCCTCTTACTATCACCATACTTAGCCTGACGAAACTTTTCATAATCCCTAAAAAATTCATATACATCCCAATTGCTATGAGCATTAAATCTTTCAAATCGAGATATATCTCTCATAAACAGGGTCTCACATACTTACCCAACTTCATTTTCTCTACTACATTCACTGCCTAATCCCTTCTTGTTGCCCTCTTCCTCATTTGAATATAACGAATCTAATTCTGCATTCAAACTCATATCCTCGATCATACACCTCTTACCCTTTTCCTTACTTACCACTTTCACCCTTATATGATCATCCTCGCTCTCTTCCTGACTTATTTTCTTTTCCTTCTTCATATTACCTTTACTTTTCCTCTCGTTCTTCTTATCACCTTTCTATTCATCCTGGTTATGCCTAATCTCTTTACCTCTACTATAACTATCACTTCTTTACCTATTAACACTTACCATAGTCTCCTCTTCCACTATCAACCCTTTACCGGAATCATAGGACACTCCTCCTCCTGCACCTTCACTTATGAACGTTTCCTTCATTTCGATTACCTGACCCATCATACCTTCCATTCGTTTCTCCTTTCGTTCTCTTATATTCTGATCTCAATACCTTCCATTCTGTCTATAGTTTCTATCCCATAAGTTCCCTTAGTCTCTTTTGCATCTCTTCATTCTCACAACTCTGTCCTGCATTCTTTAACAGCAATATCTCCTCTTGTTTCTTACTTACTTGTAATTCCTCCCTAAATAACTTATTTTGCTCTTACATTTCTTTTCCTCAATCCAAATTCTAATTCTAATCTTAATTCAGTCCATCGTCTATGAGTCCAGCTTTTATTCTCACCTCAGCAGTCCCGGTTCGGGCACCATAATAAGGTGGCGGGATGTCACAACCACAAGCACGAGCCCCTGAATCACTCTTACAGACAACAAGTTCCGCAACAAAAACTTTTCCTTTACTTTACACTAACAGGACTTATGACCAGAAGGAACAGAAAAACAAATCATATCATTAAACCATATTTCTTACAAACTAATTAAACATTAATACTAAAATCAAATGCATTCAAGTAACCCTAAAAAATTAATCCTAAACTTAAAACTTAAACACAAACAGATAAAAATAAACATAACCTAGAAGTCAATATGTAAAATATATGTAACAGTGTAAGTGCGTACACAAAATGTCACCAATAATAAGAAAACAACTACAGTTGATTAAACAGTCACTAAAACCAACACCGATGATTTAGTGAACACCGTATTCCACACAAGAGCCAACAATTTTAACAGCTCAATGCCAAATCTGTGGCAAACGGAACACATCCTGGAAATCGGCTACACCCGCCTCAATTGACTAAGGCCGTGAATATCATCATCCGAAGAACATTCCAAATCACCTCCGTATAGCACACCAGTCGTCAACTTCCCAATCTTTATTTCAAAGAATAATCTAATGCAAGTCATTAAACAGTCTACATCGTTAATTCGTATCACTATTGCTGTAATCATAGCAGGAGAGGCTGGGTACAGAGGATTTTCACAAAAGGGTAAAAGGTAGGGAATACATATGTGTTGAAATTAATAATCACTTCCAATGATAATAACAATTCACTCAAGACGTTCATCATTGTTATAGACAAACAACCTCAATTATACCAACTGTCTTTCTCGCTACAAACAATAATTACATCAACTAACCCCCCGCTCTCTCTCTCTCTCTCTCTCTCTCTCTCTCTCTCTCTCTCTCTCTCTCTCTCTCTCTCTCTCTCAAAAGCATTTGGCAAACCAAGATAACAAAAAATTAAATATTCAAAATAATGATCCTCCACAACCACCCATTGACAACTGATTAGAGGGATATTCACTAATATTTAGGTTTTGTCTTTGAATAATTGCTACTTGGGTAAAATTAGTTCCAGTTGCTACCTGCTTAACAGAGGCACTACTATTGGTTAGCTTCATACTAAGAAAAAATATGTTTACCATTGCAGTGCATACACTAAGGTATTAACCTATAGTCCAAGGCAATATGGCCTTTCTTCATACACACAAAACAACAATCTAAATATCGTATTCTATTATTATTATTATTATTATTATTATTATTATTATTACTCGTGAAGCTACAACCATAGTTGGAAAAACAAGATGCTATAAGCCCAGGTGCTCCAACAGAGGAAATAGCCCAGTGAGGAAAGGAAACGAGGAAAAACTAAATATTTCAAGAACAGTAACAACATTAAATTATATGTTTCATATGTAAACTATAAAAACCTTGACAAAACAAGAGTTAGAAAACTAATATACTATAGTGTGCCCGAGTGTACCCTTAAGCAAGAGAACTCTGACCCAAGACAGTGGAAGATTCCTAGGTAGGATACTTTGAACACTATTTTGAACTATGGGTTTCTGAACAAGACATACAATGCTTATTACATGAGAATTTAATTTCAGGAGATGAATTTGCATCGTTACCACAGTTACCTGCTTAGACTCGCTACTGGTTTTACTCAAGGGTTGATTATCTTTGTCCTTGGAATGTAGATTTAAAATTAAAGATGATTAAGCCTACCAGGTGAATTTACAGGCTGATCGGGAAGAGATAGGGCACATTCCACGACTTTCTTAACCCTGGGTAAGTTAACAGGCCCCAAATTTGGAACCAGGCACAGGCGCAAAGCAATTTTTCCCATGTTTCATCCTGTTGCTTTGTCTGTGGCGTCGTTCTCGAGGTGCACCGCATAAGACTTTGTTATGATACAACAGGGGTAGGACGCATGAGTCGGAGCTTCAGATACTAGCAGAGATGTAGCTCTTAAAATTTTTTTGGGTCTCAATTTTGGTACCACACTACTAAACTGTATTGAAATTTCAATTTCGTATGCTTTTACATTTCGCTAAATATCTCAGAGTAATATTAATGAAAGTTGAAGAGATTTTCACTGAACATTGGTGAATAGTGTTGCTATACAGTGATGTTGCCATATTTGTGCTAGGCTGCCGGATGTTCAAGTATATAGGGGGAAAACTGAAAAAAAAGAATTCCAACTTTTCTGGTTGGCAAAATGCAGAAGAAATTCCCTTCTGAGAAAAGACTCGACGAGATTTCAGAATCTCTTAGTGATTTTAATAATATTGAGTGTGCTGATGACACGCGTTTTTATCAGAAATATGGTGACGTGCCTGAGGTGGACGCCATCGACCAGGGAAGTGTAAGCAATTTTTCCCACTCAGCACTCCTATTCCACCTCATCTAGCACCTCTTCAGAAAGTGAGCCTCCATTTAAATTTTTTTCTCATTTTCAAAGCAAGAATAGGATACAATTCCCTATGAAGAAGGTTAAGATGCCTCTACCATGCAAAGATGGTGACGACAACTATGTAGATGACCCTCCCATGACCTTGACCCCCTTCAGGAGCCCGTCAGGGAAGGCCCCCATCTCCACCAGTGTGCCATCAATCAGTGCTACTAGAGTGTTTTTCGAGCGCTACCCCAGTGCCTTTTTCAAGTGCGACCCCACTGCCTTCAACGAGTGCCACGCAAATGCCCATTTTCAACCCCTGTCGCAGATTTGGTGTTTTTTAGCCTAGGACATTGAAAATTGGCATAAATGCTGCCAAGCCATTCAACTTTATTATGCAGTTCACCAAAGTTACTTATGTATAATGTAAATATTTTCTACAGATTATTTTCTATATATTTATACTATTATATACTTATTTTTCTAAATTTTCCAAATTAAATATTTGAAATGATTGGTTTTTAATTTACCCCTAACATAATATTGAGGAATGAATATTGTTACATATATATATATATATATATATATATATATATATATATATATATATATATATATATATACATATATATATATATATATATATATATATATATATATATATATATATATATATATATATAAATATATATATATGTATATATATATATATATATATATATATATATATATATATATATATATATATATATCCATATATATAATATATATATATATTTATATATATACATATATATATATATATATATATATATATATATATATATATATATATATATATATATATATATATATATTTATACATATGTATATATTTACATATATATATATATATATATATATATATATATATATATATATATATATATATATATATAATCACCCATCAACCAAAATGATGGTTTTTTCATCCATGTTTTTACGGGCACTGCGGGTAAGTTGCCCTGATCTCCTTGAAGCTGAGCTTGGGAAAATTCATGAAATAGCATCTATTTTAAAGTACCCATCACATTTCATAAACAAAGCCTGTCAAAAGACAAAGAAAACTTTTTATGGCTTTGTTAACAACGATGATTTTAATGTGAATAACCTCCTTGTTTTACCTTTTTTCAAACAGTTTGTACCTCTACCTGGAATTTTAAAACCTTTTGGAATTAATGTAATTTTTAGAAACAACACACTTAAGAATATATTGATAAAAAATTCCCCAAAACAGATTAACGGATGTATATACGAAATTCCATGCAATCAATGTAATAAACGATATATTGGTCAAAGTGGCAAAGCACTAGAAACTCGATTAAAACAACATAAATATAATGTAAGAACGGGAAAGATTACCAGCAGTCTTTTTCAGCATATGAATGATTGCAGCCACACTATTAATTGGAAAGCTGCTAAAGAACTTATATTTTGCAAAGATTTTGTTAAAACAAATATTATTGAAACAGTTTTAATTAAATGTACAAACTGGATGAATTTCTT
>NC_090731.1:99248347-99250847 GCF_036898095.1 Palaemon carinicauda | reverse complement strand
GTCGCTTCCCAGGGGTCAGTCAAATGACCCATGAATCAAGACCTACCAACAGGCTCCATAACCAATCCCTGGAGGTTCGTGGAGCAGATACCGATTTCAAATGGCAATCTCTGAATCTCATAGAAAATAGGTGCTGTTCCTTTGGACAAAATTCAATTTTGGCCAAGCTTTGATGCTTTCCCTAATTGTTGGGTTCGACTGAAGTACGAACCAAAGTCAAGAAAAGGAACGGAACCAAGGGAGGTCTTGATTCTCGACCATGATAAGGCACAGATTATCCTTTCAGGTAGTCTAAGAAAGGCGGGTTATTCAGAGTCGAATGTATTCTCACTGAATAACGGACACCCTTCCTTTCTTGCACCTACTTCACTCTCATTCCCCTTTATAGGGAAGGCATTTACTTCTGTTGCCAAAGCGGTAGAGGCGGGTAAGCCATGTCCCACACTCGATGAGTGCAAGCCTTTGTCACCAGCTTTTCCCGGACTGGAAAAGGATTGGAAGGAAGTCCATTTGACATTTTCAATAGGAAAATTAGACAAGGACGTCGCAAGTCGACAATTCAAGGTATGTCTCCCTAAATTGTCTGAGTTGCTCTTGTGTAATGAACAGGAGTCAAAGGACAGACTTGCGACATCCCTTTCTCTACAAAACTACATAGAATTTTGTTCAACCTACTAGAGTACCCCAGACATGCTCATGGTCATAGCCAAAATGCATGTGGCTCTCTTGGTGAAGGACCTTTACGCCTTTATGAAGGCTAGGAGAGCATGTAGAGAGTTTGTGTTCGCTGATGCAACAGTAAAACACGAAACAAGGAAGCTAATATCTTCCAACATCTGGGGTAAAGACCTCTTCCCACACGAGGTCACTAAGGAAGTAATTAAGAACGCCACCATGGAGAACATAGGTCTTCTCCAAAAATGGGGCATTCCTTCAAAGAGAAAATCTTCTTTGGTTGTGGGTCCCCAACCTAAAAATAAGATCAGAAATGCTATAAATATCCGGGCTGCTCAACAACATCCCACTATTCCAGTGACCACGGTGCTACAGGCAGATGGTCAAAAGTCTAAGCCTACTGACTACTCGAAGCATAAAGACGCTTCGGCAAGGAGAAACTTTCCCTCAGGATCGCAGGACCTTCGATCCTTTGGTCCAAAGCCTATTCATGATGAGCCATTGATGGGAAACAGAAATGTCCCTACCATCATTCCCTTACCTTCTCCTATAGTTCAAAACCCTCATGGAGGAGTATACCTAAGAGCTATAGAGCATACAGGTAGTAAGAAAACTTTAGCTCATCGAGTTCCAGGGAATGCTGCTTCGTGTTCACGAGAAGGACTCATTATATCAATGAGCCATTCTGAACTTGTCGTCACTCAACAAGTTCATAAAAAACAGCAAGTTCTGAATGTTAATCCTTCTGAACATATGGACCTTGTTCCAATGAAGGGTGTTCGTAGTCTTGTCAGACCTGAAAGGTGTCCTTCGGAACCTTCCAGTCAACCACCCCACTTCCTCCTATCTAAAATTCATGTTACAGAGAGTAACATTCATCCTAAGGAAGATACGTGTCGGACTCGCAGTCCTAAGTATCTTCAAAGGATTGACGAATTTAGTCACGTCAAATTCAAGCCTAGAAATAGTTCAGGTATTAATATACCTGATCAAGAGGCTGGAGTGGGCATCACCCGAAGTGTCCGGCCAATGTGCATTCAAAGAGATGACCCGGTTCCTGGGATATCACGGATGCAAGATAAGCTTCTAGAAGTCTCGACTTTCTCCAGCTCAGTGGTTTCGATGTTTAAAAAAACCATCGAATCCCTCAGTCACATCAACTCTCCTCTCCTTTGGAAATATAAAAGGAGCTCGTGAAGTCTGTCAAGAGACTCAAGTATTCAGTCAGAATTCCAAAACGCCAACAGGAAAAAGCGCTAAACTTTCCCCAGTTCGCTATAGTGACAGACCTGGTGCTAAGGGCATACCGGAAAGATGCGTTAAGAGCTTAGAGAAAACACGCATCAAACGCTTGAAGAGATAAAAAAAAGACTGAGATCGGTCCCTCTTTAATCGCTTCTCTAACAGAAATTAGAGCACGAAAGTCGCAAGACTCAGTTGGTCCTTTCATGGGTGGGGAAGCCCCCTCCACACAGATCAGACTCCCTATGACTGATCTGGGACACCGAAGCGATAATAAGATGTCACATTCGAACGTCTCATTCAGTCTTGATGAAGTTACCCATCCCTCTCTTAAAGGGACGGCACCTGCCAGCAGTTCATTTACAACTGATCCACGATGTGACGTTGGATACTCTATTTCGATATAAACCGATAGAGTTGGAATGGTCCATGGGCGCAGACATATTCCCTCCCAGATGGGAACAAGTCCCGGAACTGCAATATGACCTCTTCATCACGAGCGTCTTCAAGAAACTACCTCGCTATATAGCCCCATACGAGGATCCTCTATTGGGGCTAATAGACTAGATGAGGCTGGCCCTAG
>NC_090731.1:99235847-99240847 GCF_036898095.1 Palaemon carinicauda | reverse complement strand
AGAGGAAATCTTCCGCTGAAGGAGGTCCCAAGCCGAAGAACAAGTCCAAGTGACCTCGGTTGCCCTCTCATCCAAGACAGCAACAGCAACAGCTTCCCGTGGCCACGGTGTCCCACACAGTGGTACAACCCACCACCACCTTTCAACTGGAGCCCCAAACACTGGCGACACAGTCACCAGCCTTCACCCCAGCTTTTGAAAGGCAATCGGCTTCCTTTAAGCCAAAGTCTTGAGGCTCCTTTCGGGGCTCCTCTAGACACCCCTTCAGAGGAAGAGGCTACAAGGGTGGACGTGGCCAAGGAGGTATATCCTCCAGCTAGCACTCAAAGTGAGATGCTGCCGGTAGGAGGAAGACTTCTCCATTTTCAGGACCGGTGAACCTTCGATCCTTGGGCCCACAGCCTGATCAAGATGGGACTAGGGTGGGGTTGGAACTCCACTCCACCAAGCTTTCCTCATTTCTTCCAACCCTCAACTCCAGTTTTGGAAGAATATGTTCAGAAATTACTGGACAAGAAAGTAATACGGAAAGCGAAGTCCATCAAGGTTCAAGGAAGGCTATTCTGTGTTCCGAAAAAGGATTCGGAAAAGCTCAGGGTCATTCTGGACTTATCCCTACTCAACAAGTTCATTGTGAACTACAAGTTCAGAATGCTGACGCTTCAACACATAAGGACTCTTCTGCCCAAGAGGGCATACACAGTCTCCATAGACATGACGGATACGTACTGGCATGTACCAATCAACCGTCAGGTTTCCCCCTACCTAGGGTTCAAGCTCCAGAGAAGAAGATATGTCTTCAGAGCCATGCCCTTCGGTTTGAACATCGCACCGAGAATATTCACAAAGCTTGCGAACGCAGTTACTCGACAACTACGCCTCAAGGGTGTTCAGGTAATGGCCTACCTGGACGACTGGCCGGTGTGGGCAGCATCCAAGGAAGAATGCGTGCAAGCCTCCATAAAAGTAATCCAGTTCCTAGAGTATCTAGGGTTCAAGATAAACTCGAAGAAGTCTCGGCTGTCTCCAGCTCAAAAGTTCCAGTGGTTGGGAATTCACTGGGTCTTACAGTCACATTGCCTCTCGTTGCCGATGGCAAAGAGAAAGGAGATAGCAGGGGGCGTCAAAAGTCTTCTTCAATCTCAAAGAATACCAAGAAGACAACAGAAGAGAGTGTTGGGGTTTCTCCAGTTTACCTCTTTGACGGACCCACTTTTGAGAGCACAATTAAAAGATGCATCAGGGATCTGGAGAAAATTCGCTTACAATGATCGAAGAGATCTACAAAGACCACTACCAAGTCGTCTACGATCGATTCTCAAGCCCTGGTCGGAAGTGAAGAACTTAATAAGAAAAGTACCCTTGCAACCACCCCCTCCTGCAGTCACCGTCCACACGGATGCCTCGAAGGAAGGATGGGGGAGGTCATTCTCATCATCGAAAGGTACAGGGAACTTGGTCCCCTCTCTTCAAGTCCTTCCACATCAATTACCTGGAAGCCATTGCAGTGTTTCTTTCCCTGAAGAAACTGAAACTTTGCCACTCAATCCACATTCGTCTGGTTCTAGACAGCGAAGTGGTTATGAGATGCATAAATCGACAAGGTTCGAGATCGGCTCAGTTAAATCATGTGATACTAGCAATCTTTCATCTATCCAAGAAGATGAGATGGCACTTATCAGCAGTCCACCTTCAAGGATTCCGCAATGTGACAGCGGACGCTCTATCCAGGTTCAACACGATAGAGTCCGAATGGTCCCTAGACGCAGGATCATTTTCGTTCATATTGAGCAAAGTCCCAGGATTGCAAGTAGATCTCTTCGCAACGAGCGACAACAAGAAGTTGGCCCGGTACGTAGCCCCGTACGAGGATTCTCTAGCGGAAGCAACGGACGCAATGTCCCTGGATTGGAACAGATGGTGCAGGATTTACCTGTTCCCACCAACCAACTTATTGTTGAAAGCCGTCGACAAATTGAGATCCTTTCGGGGAAGGGCAGCGATAGTGGCCCACAAGTGGCCAGGCTGTGTCTGGTTTCCGTTGATAACAGAACTACGCCTGAAGCTGATCCCGTTGCCAGAACCAGTTCTGACTCAGCTAGTACAGAAATCGACTGTCTACGCTTCACCAGAGAAAACCCAGAACCTTCATCTCATGTTTTTCTCACCTTAGCGGTCAAGAAAAGGTTCGGGATTTCGGCAGACAGTATTAATTTCTTAGAAGAGTACAAGTCAAAGTCAACAAGAAGACAATACGAATCTTCCTGGAAGAAATGGGTGGCCTTTGTTAAGGCGAAGAAACCTCAAGAGATTTCTACGGATTTCTGCTTGTCCTTCTTCATCCATCTTCACGGACAAGGACTAGCGGCTAATACAATCACGATGTGCAAATCTGCCTTGGCTAGACCGATTCTTTATGCCTTCCAAGTGGACTTTTCTAATGAAATCTTCAATAAGATCCCGAAAGCCTGTGCTAAACTTCGGCCTGCAGCCTCTCCTAGGCCTATTTCATGGTCCTTGGATAAGGTGCTTCATCTGGCTTCGACCTTGAACAATGAAGATTGCTCGCTGAAAGACTTGACTCAGAAAGTGATATTTTTATTCGCACTAGCCTCAGGAGCCAGAGTTAGTAAAATAGTGGCCCTCTCCAGGGGTGACAGCCACATACAGTTTACACCGAACGGTGAACTGAATCTCTTTCCGGATCCGACGTTTCTCGCCAAGAATGAGCTACCCACTAAAAGATGGGGCCCTTGGAGAATCTGCCCTCTGAAGGAAGAAGCATCCCTCTGTCCAGTGGAATGCCTAAAGGTCTATCTTCGTAGAACTTCAGACTTTAAGGGAGGCCAGCTTTTTAGGGGAGAGACTTCTGGTTCGACATTATCTTTGAAACAGATAAGCGCGAAAATCATTTTATTCGCAGAGCGGATCCTGATAGTACACCCGCAGGTTATGATCCGAGAAAGGTTGCCTCGTCTCTAAACTTTTTTCAAACTATGTCGTTTGATTATCTGTGTGCTTATACTGGTTGGAAGTCTTCCAGAGTATTTTTCAAGCACTATGCGAAGCAACTGCAAGAAATAAAGCTTCATGTGGTGGCTGCAGGCAGTGTAATAAAGCCTGTAGTTTGATTACTGCAAAGGACAGTGCACTAATTAGGACTGTTAGTGAAGGGTGAATATGATAGACTTTGGTATATCATGATATTGAGTGTCGATATGGACATTATAAACTGTCTTACTCAGTTAAGTGAACTTAAGCATAATATTTGACATGAGTGCCAGCATATTTATGCGTAATGTTTTTAGTAATAACATACATAATGAAATTTCCCATTTTCATAGAGTGGCAATGTTTCTCTTGCAGACTGTACCAACCGTGTGTCACACAATTGTACATAATTCCTTTTGTATATAATATGCTTGTATCTTCGCTCTTCTCCGCACTCAAACGAACATGAAAATTCATGTCTGCTGTTTTGCTCTGAACATTGTCTGTCTCTCGAACATGTTATGGCCTGTTGCCTTGAGGTTTTGTATATAAAGAAGAGTGTTCCTTAATATATAACTCAGTCTATTGCATCCTGCCTTTGAGTTCACACCCTTCTCCTACCACCGTCACATTGGTGACCCCGGAGTGACTCGTTCCTCCCGCCTCCCCATCCCCCCTACACCTCTCACCGTTACTATGACGCCGTCAACGCATACCTTCTGCAGCAGTACTCGCCGTCGCCAGCCGCCCGTATAGCAACGCCTTTTCAGCTCTCTCAACAACCGTTGGGGGACCAAACTTCGCTCACCCTCGGGAAAATGACCAGTATCACTCGCCTGCAACCTGCCGCTGACAGCTCTCCTCGTGAGGTGAACCTACTTCGTGCCCTTATGGACAGCCACTTCACAACCTTCTCCCTCCTTCGTCACATTGGTGACCCCGGAGTGACTCGCTCCTCCCGCCTCCCCATCCCCCCTACACCTCTCACCGTTACTATGACGCCGTCAACGCATACCTTCTGCAGCAGTACTCGCCGTCGCCAGCCGCCCGTATAGCAATGCCTTTTCAGCTCTCTCAACAACCGTTGGGGGACCAAAGGTCTTCGCTCACCCTCGGGAAAATGACCAGTATCACTCTCCTGCAACCTGCCGCAGACAGCTCTCCTCGTGAGGTGAACTTACTTCGTGCCCTTATGGACAGCCACTTCATGACCTTCAAAACCTCCATCAACGCCTCCACTCGTGACGAAGAGGACACCTATTCAACTTCAACCGAAGCTGACGTGAATGCTGTATGACATACACGCCTATGAATGCCGCAGGACATACACGCCTATGAAGGCCGTAGGCCTATGAATGCCGTAGGACATACACGCCTATGAACGCCGTAGGCCTATGAATGCCGTAGGATATACTCGCCTATGAATGCCGTAGGCCTATGAATGCCGTAGGACATACACGCCTATGAATGCCGTAGGACACACTCGCCTATGAATGCCGTAGGACACATACGCCTATGAATGCCGTAGGACACACTCGCCTACCCCGTGATGAGCCAGAGCGACAACACAGCCAACCATCATCCACCACTTGCTCGCACCCCAACCAACGACTTCTACAGCCACTCACTGTCGCTAATTCGGCGCAGTTTTTACTACTACCTCTCTAGATTCAGGGCACCTATTTAACATGTTCAGTATGTCATTTTTAGAGGGGGAGCCATGTACCAACCGTGGGTCACACAATTGTACATAATTCCTTTTGTATATAATATGCTTGTATCTTCGCTCTTCCCTCGCACTCAAACGAACATGAAAATTCATGTCTGCTGTTTTGCTCTGAACATTGTCTGTCTCTCGAACATGTTATGGCCTGTTGCCTTGAGGTTTTGTATATAAAGAAGAGTGTTCCTTAATATATAACTCAGTCGTTTACAATCTGCCTTTGAGTTTACAACTCCTCTCTCAACAACTGTTGGGGGACCAAAGGGCTTCGCTCACCCTCGGGAAA
>NC_090731.1:99225847-99228347 GCF_036898095.1 Palaemon carinicauda | reverse complement strand
GCCTACTGACTACTCGAAGCATAAAGACGCTTCGGCAAGGAGAAACTTTCCCTCAGGATCGCAGGACCTTCGATCCTTTGGTCCAAAGCCTATTCATGATGAGCCATTGATGGGAAACAGAAATGTCCCTACATCATTCCCTTACCTTCTCCTACAGTTCAAAACCCTCATGGAGGAGTATACCTAAGAGCTATAGAGCATACAGGTAGTAAGAAAACTTTAGCTCATCGAGTTCCAGGGAATGCTGCTTCGTGTTCACGAGAAGGACTCATTATATCAATGAGCCATTCTGAACTTGTCGTCACTCAACAAGTTCATAAAAAACAGCAAGTTCTGAATGTTAATCCTTTTGAACATATGGACCTTGTTCCAATGAAGGGTGTTCGTAGTCTTGTCAGACCTGAAAGGTGTCCTTCGGAACCTTCCAGTCAACCACCCCACTTCCTCCTATCTAAAATTCATGTTACAGAGAGTAACATTCATCCTAAGGAAGATACGTGTCGGACTCGCAGTCCTAAGTATCTTCAAAGGATTGACGAATTTAGTCACGTCAAATTCAAGCCTAGAAATAGTTCAGGTATTAATATACCTGATCAAGAGGCTGGAGTGGGCATCACCCGAAGTGTCCGGCCAATGTGCATTCAAAGAGATGACCCGGTTCCTGGGATATCACGGATGCAAGATAAGCTTCTAGAAGTCTCGACTTTCTCCAGCTCAGTGGTTTCGATGTTTAAAAAAACCATCGAATCCCTCAGTCACATCAACTCTCCTCTCCTTTGGAAATATAAAAGGAGCTCGTGAAGTCTGTCAAGAGACTCAAGTATTCAGTCAGAATTCCAAAACGCCAACAGGAAAAAGCGCTAAACTTTCCCCAGTTCGCTATAGTGACAGACCTGGTGCTAAGGGCATACCGGAAAGATGCGTTAAGAGCTTAGAGAAAACACGCATCAAACGCTTGAAGAGATAAAAAAAAGACTGAGATCGGTCCCTCTTTAATCGCTTCTCTAACAGAAATTAGAGCACGAAAGTCGCAAGACTCAGTTGGTCCTTTCATGGGTGGGGAAGCCCCCTCCACACAGATCAGACTCCCTATGACTGATCTGGGACACCGAAGCGATAATAAGATGTCACATTCGAACGTCTCATTCAGTCTTGATGAAGTTACCCATCCCTCTCTTAAAGGGATGGCACCTGCCAGCAGTTCATTTACAACTGATCCACGATGTGACGTTGGATACTCTATTTCGATATAAACCGATAGAGTTGGAATGGTCCATGGGCGCAGACATATTCCCTCCCAGATGGGAACAAGTCCCGGAACTGCAATATGACCTCTTCATCACGAGCGTCTTCAAGAAACTACCTCGCTATATAGCCCCATACGAGGATCCTCTATTGGGGCTGATAGACTAGATGAGGCTGGCCCTAGCTCTGATCCTAGGTATATTTCCGAAGATTCAGAAATTAACTGCCTTCGTTTAATCACAGAGAACTCAAACCCTTAATTTCATGAGTTTCTCGCTCTAGCGGTTAGAAAAAGGTTTGGGATCTCAAAAGGCAATATAAAATTCTTAGAAGAATACAAGGCAAAGTCAACTAGAAGACAATATGAGTCTCCCTGGAAAAAGTGGGTTGCGTTTTTCAAAGCAAAAGGACCGAAAGAAATTTCAATGAACTTCTGTCTGTCCTTCTTTGTCCACCTTCATAGCCAAGGTCTGGCAGCCAATACGATAAATACGCGCAAGTCAGCCTTGACTAGGCCTCTCCTATATGCCTTTCAAGTGGATCTGGCGAATGAAATCTTTAATAAGATTCCAAAGGCATGTGCTAGAATTAAGCCCGCGGTACCACCAAAGCCCATCTCTTGGTCTTTGGACAAGGTCTTACATTATGCCTCATCTGCGAACAATGAAGATTGTTGTCTTAAGGATCTAACCCAAAAGGTTATTTTTCTGTTTGCTATCGCCTCCGGGGCTAGAGTTAGTGAAATAGTGGCCCTATCCAGAGATGAGGGTCACATTCAGTTCACGGAAGTGGGAGAACTGAATCTATTTCCTGATCCATCCTTTCTCGCTAAAAACGAGCTACCCACTAAGAGGTGGGGTCCCTGGAGAATCTGCCCTCTGAAGGAAGATTTCTCTCTATGTCCTGTAGAGTGTCTATAGGTCTATCTTTGTAGAACTTCAGACTTAAGGGGACGACAGCTCTTTAAAGGAGAAACTTCTTGATCAAATTTACCCATAAAACAACTAAGGGTGAAGCTCACCTACTTTATTCGTAGAGCGGATCCGGACAGTACTCCCGCAGGTCATGATCCGAGAAAGATTGCTTCATCACTGAACTTCTTTCAGTATATGAACTTTGGGCGCCTTCGTTCATACAGTGGATGGAAATCATCCAGAGGGTTTTACAAACATTATGCAAAACAAGTGCATGAACCGAAACACTTCATAGTGGCGGCAGGTAGTGTATTAAAACCTGCCCCCTAATTACTGTGGTA
>NC_090731.1:99202184-99209684 GCF_036898095.1 Palaemon carinicauda | reverse complement strand
CATGAAGTGGCTGTCCATAAGGGCACGAAGTAAGTTCACCTCACGAGGAGAGCTGTCTGCGGCAGGTTGCAGGAGAGTGATACTGGTCATTTTCCCGAGGGTGAGCGAAGCCCTTTGGTCCCCCAACAGGTGTTGAGAGAGGAGTTGTAAACTCAAAGGCAGATTGTAAACGACTGAGTTATATATTAAGGAACACTCTTCTTTATATACAAAACCTCAAGGCAACAGGCCATAACATGTTCGAGAGACAGACAATGTTCAGAGCAAAACAGCAGACATGAATTTTCATGTTCGTTTGAGTGCGAGGGAAGAGCGAAGATACAAGCATATTATATACAAAAGGAATTATGTACAATTGTGTGACACACGGTTGGTACATGGCTCCCCCTCTAAAAATGACATACTGAACATGTTAAATAGGTGCCCTGAATCTGGAGAGGTAGTAGTAAAAACTGCGCCGAATTAGCGACAGTGAGTGGCTGTAGAAGTCGTTGGTTGGGGTGCGAGCAAGTGGTGGATGATGGTTGGCTGTGTTGTCGCTCCGGCTCATCACGGGGTAGGCGAGTGTGTCCTACGGCATTCATAGGCGTATGTGTCCTACGGCATTCATAGGCGAGTGTGTCCTACGGCATTCATAGGCGTGTATGTCCTACGGCATTCATAGGCCTACGGCATTCATAGGCGAGTATATCCTACGGCATTCATAGGCCTACGGCGTTCATAGGCGTGTATGTCCTACGGCATTCATAGGCCTACGGCCTTCATAGGCGTGTATGTCCTGCGGCATTCATAGGCGTGTATGTCCTACAGCATTCACGTCAGCTTCGGTTGAAGTTGAATAGGTGTCCTCTTCGTCACGAGTGGAGGCGTTGATGGAGGTTTTGAAGGTCATGAAGTGGCTGTCCATAAGGGCACGAAGTAAGTTCACCTCACGAGGAGAGCTGTCTGCGGCAGGTTGCAGGAGAGTGATACTGGTCATTTTCCCGAGGGTGAGCGAAGCCCTTTGGTCCCCCAACGGTTGTTGAGAGAGCTGAAAAGGCATTGCTATACGGGCGGCTGGCGACGGCGAGTACTGCTGCAGAAGGTATGCGTTGACGGCGTCATAGTAACGGTGAGAGGTGTAGGGGGGATGGGGAGGCGGGAGGAGCGAGTCACTCCGGGGTCACCAATGTGACGAAGGAGGGAGAAGGTTGTGAAGTGGCTGTCCATAAGGGCACGAAGTAGGTTCACCTCACGAGGAGAGCTGTCTGCGGCAGGTTGCAGGCGAGTGATACTGGTCATTTTCCCGAGGGTGAGCGAAGCCCTTTGGTCCCCCAACGGTTGTTGAGAGAGCTGAAAAGGCGTTGCTATACGGGCGGCTGGCGACGGCGAGTACTGCTGCAGAAGGTATGCGTTGACGGCGTCATAGTAACGGTGAGAGGTGTAGGGGGGATGGGGAGGCGGGAGGAACGAGTCACTCCGGGGTCAGCAATGTGACGGTGGTAGGAGAAGGGTGTGAACTCAAAGGCAGGATGCAATAGACTGAGTTATATATTAAGGAACACTCTCTTTATATACAAAACCTCAAGGCAACAGGCCATAACATGTTCGAGAGACAGACAATGTTCAGAGCAAAACAGCAGACATGAATTTTCATGTTCGTTTGAGTGTGAGGGAAGAGCGAAGATACAAGCATATTATATACAAAAGGAATTATGTACAATTGTGTGACACACGGTTGGTACAGTCTGCAAGAGAAACATTGCCACTCTATGAAAATAGGAAATTTCATTATGTATGTTATTACTAAAAACATTACGCATAAATATGCTGGCACTCATGTCAAATATTATGCTTAAGTTCACTTAACTGAGTAAGACAGTTTATAATGTCCATATCGACACTCAATATCATGATATACCAAAGTCTATCATATTCACCCTTCACTAACAGTCCTAATTAGTGCACTGTCCTTTGCAGTAATCAAACTACAGGCTTTATTACACTGCCTGCAGCCACCACATGAAGCTTTATTTCTTGCAGTTGCTTCGCATAGTGCTTGAAAAATACTCTGGAAGACTTCCAACCAGTATAAGCACACAGATAATCAAACGACATAGTTTGAAAAAGTTTAGAGACGAGGCAACCTTTCTCGGATCATAACCTGCGGGTGTACTATCAGGATCCGCTCTGCGAATAAAATGATTTTCGCGCTTATCTGTTTCAAAGATAATGTCGAACCAGAAGTCTCTCCCCTAAAAAGCTGGCCTCCCTTTAAGTCTGAAGTTCTACGAAGATAGACCTTTAGGCATTCCACTGGACAGAGGGATGCTTCTTCCTTCAGAGGGCAGATTCTCCAAGGGCCCCATCTTTTAGTGGTAGCTCATTCTTGGCGAGAAACGTCGGATCCGGAAAGAGATTCAGTTCACCGTTCGGTGTAAACTGTATGTGGCTGTCACCCCTGGAGAGGGCCACTATTTTACTAACTCTGGCTCCTGAGGCTAGTGCGAATAAAAAAATCACTTTCTGAGTCAAGTCTTTCAGCGAGCAATCTTCATTGTTCAAGGTCGAAGCCAGATGAAGCACCTTATCCAAGGACCATGAAATAGGCCTAGGAGAGGCTGCAGGCCGAAGTTTAGCACAGGCTTTCGGGATCTTATTGAAGATTTCATTAGAAAAGTCCACTTGGAAGGCATAAAGAATCGGTCTAGCCAAGGCAGATTTGCACATCGTGATTGTATTAGCCGCTAGTCCTTGTCCGTGAAGATGGATGAAGAAGGACAAGCAGAAATCCGTAGAAATCTCTTGAGGTTTCTTCGCCTTAACAAAGGCCACCCATTTCTTCCAGGAAGATTCGTATTGTCTTCTTGTTGACTTTGACTTGTACTCTTCTAAGAAATTAATACTGTCTGCCGAAATCCCGAACCTTTTCTTGACCGCTAAGGTGAGAAAAACATGAGATGAAGGTTCTGGGTTTTCTCTGGTGAAGCGTAGACAGTCGATTTCTGTACTAGCTGAGTCAGAACTGGTTCTGGCAACGGGATCAGCTTCAGGCGTAGTTCTGTTATCAACGGAAACCAGACACAGCCTGGCCACTTGTGGGCCACTATCGCTGCCCTTCCCCGAAAGGATCTCAATTTGTCGACGGCTTTCAACAATAAGTTGGTTGGTGGGAACAGGTAAATCCTGCACCATCTGTTCCAATCCAGGGACATTGCGTCCGTTGCTTCCGCTAGAGAATCCTCGTACGGGGCTACGTACCGGGCCAACTTCTTGTTGTCGCTCGTTGCGAAGAGATCTACTTGCAATCCTGGGACTTTGCTCAATATGAACGAAAATGATCCTGCGTCTAGGGACCATTCGGACTCTATCGGGTTGAACCTGGATAGAGCGTCCGCTGTCACATTGCGGAATCCTTGAAGGTGGACTGCTGATAAGTGCCATCTCATCTTCTTGGATAGATGAAAGATTGCTAGTATCACATGATTTAACTGAGCCGATCTCGAACCTTGTCGATTTATGCATCTCATAACCACTTCGCTGTCTAGAACCAGACGAATGTGGATTGAGTGGCAAAGTTTCAGTTTCTTCAGGGAAAGAAACACTGCAATGGCTTCCAGGTAATTGATGTGGAAGGACTTGAAGAGAGGGGACCAAGTTCCCTGTACCTTTCGATGATGAGAATGACCTCCCCCATCCTTCCTTCGAGGCATCCGTGTGGACGGTGACTGCAGGAGGGGGTGGTTGCAAGGGTACTTTTCTTATTAAGTTCTTCACTTCCGACCAGGGCTTGAGAATCGATCGTAGACGACTTGGTAGTGGTCTTTGTAGATCTCTTCGATCATTGTAAGCGAATTTTCTCCAGATCCCTGATGCATCTTTTAATTGTGCTCTCAAAAGTGGGTCCGTCAAAGAGGTAAACTGGAGAAACCCCAACACTCTCTTCTGTTGTCTTCTTGGTATTCTTTGAGATTGAAGAAGACTTTTGACGCCCCCTGCTATCTCCTTTCTCTTTGCCATCGGCAACGAGAGGCAATGTGACTGTAAGACCCAGTGAATTCCCAACCACTGGAACTTTTGAGCTGGAGACAGCCGAGACTTCTTCGAGTTTATCTTGAACCCTAGATACTCTAGGAACTGGATTACTTTTATGGAGGCTTGCACGCATTCTTCCTTGGATGCTGCCCACACCGGCCAGTCGTCCAGGTAGGCCATTACCTGAACACCCTTGAGGCATAGTTGTCAAGTAACTGCGTTCGCAAGCTTTGTGAATATTCTCGGTGCGATGTTCAAACCGAAGGGCATGGCTCTGAAGACATATCTTCTTCTCTGGAGCTTGAACCCTAGGTAGGGGGAAACCTGACGGTTGATTGGTACATGCCAGTACGCATCAGTCATGTCTATGGAGACTGTGTATGCCCTCTTGGGCAGAAGAGTCCTTATGTGTTGAAGCGTCAGCATTCTGAACTTGTAGTTCACAATGAACTTGTTGAGTAGGGATAAGTCCAGAATGACCCTGAGCTTTTCCGAATCCTTTTTCGGAACACAGAATAGCCTTCCTTGAACCTTGATGGACTTCGCTTTCCGTATTACTTTCTTGTCCAGTAATTTCTGAACATATTCTTCCAAAACTGGAGTTGAGGGTTGGAAGAAATGAGGAAAGCTTGGTGGAGTTGAGTTCCAACCCCACCCTAGTCCCATCTTGATCAGGCTGTGGGCCCAAGGATCGAAGGTTCACCGGTCCTGAAAATGGAGAAGTCTTCCTCCTACCGGCAGCATCTCACTTTGAGTGCTAGCTGGAGGATATACCTCCTTGGCCACGTCCACCCTTGTAGCCTCTTCCTCTGAAGGGGTGTCTAGAGGAACCCCGAAAGGAGCCTCAAGACTTTGGCTTAAAGGAAGCCGATTGCCTTTCAAAAGCTGGGGTGAAGGCTGGTGACTGTGTCGCCAGTGTTTGGGGCACCAGTTGAAAGGTGGTGGTGGGTTTACCACTGTGTGGGACACCGTGGCCACGGGAAGCTGTTGCTGTTGCTGTCTTGGATGAGAGGGCAACCGAGGTCACTTGGACTTGTTCTTCGGCTTGGGACCTCCTTCAGCGGAAGATTTCCTCTTTGAGGACAAGCCCCACTTGGAGAGAAGATTCCTATTCTCCGAGGCAGCCTTATCTACGACCTCTTTGACCACATCACTAGGAAAGAGGTCATTTCCCCAGATATCAGCTTCCTGGATTCGTGTTTTACGGAGACGAAAGCAAACACGAACTCTCTACAGGCCGTCCTAGCTCTGATAAAGTTGTACAGGTCTTTAGTTACTGTAGCCAAGTGAGCCTTGGCAAAGACCATGTACATGTCTGGGGTATCAGGAATATTAACCATCGTCTCTAGCCCTGTTTGAAGAGACATAGATGCAGACAGGCGTTCTTTAGTCTCATGTTCTCTTTTTAAGAAAAACTCTGACAGCTTTGGGAGGTCCTCGTTGAACTGCCGTCCAGCGATATCGGCCTCCAGCTTCCCGACTGAGAAGGTAACATGAACGTCCATCCAGTCTTTATCATCTGAAGGAAGAACAAGGGAGAAAGGCTTGCTTTCTTCTAGCGTAGGACAGCGTTTTCCTGCCCTCGCAGCCTTCAGGGCCGCTTTAAACCCTTTATCCATAAAGGGAAAAGCACGTTGAGGGTCAGCAATGAATGATGGGTATTTCTTGCTCAATGCCGGCACTTTTGAGCTAGTGAAGGCCCTCTCTTTTAGCTTTGACCTAAGCATCGCTTGCGCTTTAGCGAGCTACAATTACTTCTTTGGGCTCCGTCTCTTCTTTAGCTGCCGGTTCATTTTTGAGTCGGACATAACGGTCCGGTTAGACCCCTCTGCTGGGCCAAAATTCAACTTCCTCCACTGGAACGGTACCCAGTTTTTCCGAGAGGAAGATCTTGCCTGCTGACTTAGGCATGTGCTCCGCATATCTCCACGGGTTAACGTCGGAGAACACAGGAAGGTCCTTAACGTTTAGCTTCTTCCGGGTTAGGCGCGAAGAAACTAACTGCTCAATCTCTGTCCGGAAAGTAGACTCTTTCTCGGTAGACTTCTTCTGCAAGTCATATACCATGGACAATAAGGACTGAAGAGTACTAGTAATCGTCTCCAAATGAGGCGGTTGCGAGGAGGTTGAGGGTGCTGGATCAGCCACCGCAGCTGAAAAAACCGAAGCCATTTCGACGTTCTCCACGAGGAGATTCTTCTCAGTCTCCTCAGAGACGACAGACATATTGTCGGCCAGGTGGATACTCTCCAGAGTATCCGCAACATCAGGTTCTCTAGGCTTCTGAACCTGAATCTGCACCAAAAGGGATTGGAGGTTTGGTCTTGGGAATGATGGAATCATCACGAGCTCCGGGGAAGAGACAGTCCCTCATCCTAGCATTAGGAAGGTATGGGCCCGAGGTGTTCTTTTGAAAACCTCTTACCCATTTACGCAGCGTAGCCCTAGCTGCATCCCTAGATTCAGCAGACTTTTGTTCATCAAATTTCTCCTTTACCAAATTCTCACACACGGTACATACCTCCGGGTCCCAGTACTTGAGAACCCCTTTAGTGATGGAACAGCGGGCGTGAGACCTACACACGCCATGTCCGTAGAAGTCCTTGCTGCAGACCCTACAAAAGTTGTTCCCACACACGGGATGCTCCTCCTGTAAATAAAAGAAAAGCAAATGAGTTTTCTGTGAAATCTTCAGATTTCAGCATAAAATCAGTTATTATATTTAGCTTGGATAGGGTAAGCTATAAAAGGAAAGACACCTGCATAAATTTCCCGATCAGCCATTTGCTATGACACCCCCCCCCCATATTGTACTAAAAAACTCATTAAGAATTAAATAACAGAGGAAATATCTAAGATACATAGTGTCTTCTTGACACATCCTCTTAAAATGTTCAATATAGTGGATAATTTAAAATGGATATTACCATTACTATAGAAGAGAATCATCTCTCTACAGTATATGATAGTCTCACAAATGGCTGTACAAGAACCACTTGCAGGCTGGAAAAATTAATAATAATTTTTTCTGGGAACAGCAGTTGCCGGCTGCAGTATGCCGTCAATGTTGCTGTCCCTGCCGACACTGCCGGCCCTACCAACACTGCCAGCTCCGCCGACAATGCCGGCCCTGCCGGCAACGTCAGCATGATGGGCTAGCTAGCTTATGCCGGCAGGCCAACGACTTGTCGACCCTGCCGGCAACTGCATCACGTTTTCCTGTGATTTTTACGCATATATATATATATATATATACATATTTATATACACACACACATATATATATATATATATACAAACAGTATATATAAATAAATAAATATATATATATATATATGTATATGTATATATATATATATATATATATAGAGAGTATAAATATATACATATATATATATATATATGTGTGTGTGTGTATATACATGTATATATATATATATATATATATGTTTACATATACATATATGTATATATATATATATATAC
>NC_090731.1:99165306-99182806 GCF_036898095.1 Palaemon carinicauda | reverse complement strand
GGAGCAGTTGGATATAGCGTTCCGGATGAATATAGACAGAAATTAGAACACAAGAATTGGAAAATAAGTTACAAAACTTAGAACAGTTAATGAACAGATTCCTGGTTAAACGAGAAGAGGTGCGGCGTGCAACCACAGAATATCTGACGTACATAAACAAAGTTCAAACGCAGACAAGTGAAAGTACACATGCACAACTCAGTGAAGATACGCAAATTTCAGTTCGACAGTTGCCAGAACTCCATGTAAGTGTTAGGCCTTTTGATGATCAGCGGCCTAACGAAGGGTTTCAATAGATTGAAGGTTTTTTGACAGATTTTGAAGTAGCCACATATTAGTAGTCGGAAAAAGAAAAAAGCTAATAAAGTAATTAAATTGCTGAAAGATGCTCCGGCAATGGAAGTAATGTGTTGGCCACAAGACAGTTTGTGAAGTTATACTGAAATAAAACGACGATTGATTAAGAAGTATGCCTTACATGATACGAGGAAGGTGGACCTAAAAGAAAATTACAAACTCAAAATACGGGAAGGTGAATCAGCTCTTAGTTTAGCAATTCACATTTTTTTTCGTGATTACAATTCATTTGCTACCCGAAGTGCCAATCTCCCAGAAGGGGATAAAAAAGCAATTGCCTGTAAAACATTTTCGCACATTAGTAAAACCCGTATTTATGTGGTTATTTGTTCGCTGAAAATCGCTTGTTAGCTGACGTATTGAGGGAGATACAAAATACTTTAGACAGTTTGCCAAAAAAAAAATGGCTTGGAATAACAGGCCCGATTCTGAGAAGTTAGCACCCATGAAAGGCAGTCGACCCTGAAGGGGGTTAGAGGAGAGCGCAGAGTTAGCAGTCTTTTTAGATGCTGGCAGTCTGGGGAAAAGTTACTCTTGTCAGGGCCTACGGTCATCTATCTTGAGAGTGCTCAGAAAAAAAAACGCCCATGGCAGGCGGGCTGTGGGACACGTACACCTTCCCCCGCCCAACATCCAAGGAAAAGGAAGCAGAGGAAGGGGGAGACGAGGGAGTTCTATGTCCCCCCGCATGACATCACAAGCAGTAGCCAAGGAAGCGGTGATGATGGACGTGGTGACAGAGCAGGCACTGGGACCTCCATCATACACCGACCTCACCCCCACAGCACCAGGGAGCAGGGGCATTGCAGCTGATTTCATTGTCCCTGTGTCAAATACCACGTAATGGCCGTCTAGGAATGTTTAGCAGTAAGGCTTGACCTCCCAGATAAATCCATTCAAGTGTTGATCGACACAGGAGCCCGTGCTTCACTAACTGAATAAAGATTCTCCTCAAACCAACTACAGTCAGTGGCATCCATAGTCCTCGACACGCCAGGAGGAAATAAACTACGCATAAAACCATACAACACTCGACAACTTTAAAGTGGGATCTGTGAAGTTTACACAGGATTTTTTTGTTTTTGCCCACCTTGGGTGTTCAAGGAATCGATGCTATTTTTGGAAATGAATTTATCTCTTATAATCAAATATGCATTTTTGGAGGAAAAGATACAATAACAGTAAAAGCAGGAGGGTACATTTTGCTGATAGAAAGTAAGTCTTGAGAGAGTAAGTGCATGTGCGAGCTCAGAGAGAGATTTAAGTAAGGTAACAACTGTACCTAAGAGAGGAGAAGTGTTGTCTCCCCAGACACTTACAAGCATATCAGTCACGCCGTGCTGACCTCTTGCGGAAGGAACCAAGGTTGTTGTTAAACCCCATGACATTTGGGCCATATTTTATTAGAGGGTTTGACGGAAATAAAAGAGAACAGAGCTGATATAACGATAGTTGATTTGTCAAATAAAAGAGTTGTATTAGGAAGTGATTCTGTGTGTGAATTAGTTATGTGAAATTGCTTATAATGGTATGATGGGAGCCACAACTCCACCCTGCACAGACAAACACACTCAAAATTTGATTATACAAGCACGAAAACTATGTCTGTAAGAATAGAAACCTGTAGTTAGTCACATTGTAAATAATTATTAATATGTAATTATAATTAGAGATGAGCCACCCGGGAGGATTGATCGATTTCCCTTTAACAATAAAACTGGGCAGGTGGAGCCGATTAAGTCAAGGCCTTATAAGCTAACCATTCATTTCCAGGGAGAGATAGAAAGGTAAATTAATAAACTAAGGGAAAAGGGATAATCGAGGAGAGCGAATCCCCCTGGGCTTCTCAAATCATAGCTGTTAGGAAAAAGGATGGCTCTGCATGATTGTGTGTTGATTAAAGGAAGTTGAATGCAGTCACTAAGGATAAACGCATTTCCATTGCCCGCGATTGAAGAACTACTTGTGAAAATACGGGATAGTAAATATCTTATAACTGTTGATTCAGGAAACTGTAAATGTAAAACGGCATTTATAGCTAACGATGAAACTACTTCAGTTTATTTTTTTTCCTTTTGGTGTTAAAAATGCTCCAAGTCATTTCTCTAAAGTAATGATGGCAGTTTTGTCTCCCTTAACTGGCCATAATGTTCTTGTTTATTTAGACGATATCATAATTACAGGGAAAAAAGCTGAAGAAACATAATAATAATATTCTTGAAGTTTTTAGAAGCATTGTGACGTAATGGTATGAAAATAGATTTTGTCAAAATGCAATTTTTTCTCTAAACAGGTAGAATTTTTAGGTCACATAATAACCCCAAAAGGTATCCAACCCTGTCCCCAGTAAGTACCGACTATTAGAGATTTTCCCAGGCCTAATAACTCTAAGGAAGTAACTGGATTCCTTGGGCTCGCGGGGTATTACCATAAATTTATAAGAGGTTTTGGAGAGTTAGCGAGACCCTTAAATGCTTTAAAGAAACAAAAAGTAATAAATTGGGGAGGGGAAGAAGGAAAGGCCTTTAACCATTTGAAAGCTTCCTTAACTAGCAATGAATTACTCCCATATCCTACATTTCATCGCCCGTTTTTAGTTACAAACAGATGCGAGTAATATAGCTATTGGTGGTGTAGTTTCTCAATGAGATGATAAAGGCAGAGAGCGACCCATTTGTTTTTGCTACCCAGGCATTAAAAGGGGCAGAAAAGAATTATAGTACATTTGATCGAGAGACTCTGGCTATTCTTTGGGTTTCTAGAGAGGCATCAGTTCTTTTTACTAGGTCAGTCGATTGAGTTGCAAAGTGATCATCGCCCTTTACGTGATTTGTATTATAAAAATGATTAGATCTCTCGACAAGCGGGATGGATTGAGAGATTATTAGAGTTTTATATAAAGGGTTTTTTACCACATAGAAGGTAAAGCTAACAAGGTATCTGATGCTCTCTCTAGAGGTGCAGTAATAGGGGTAACAACTGGGGCACAGAAGAGGAACGAAGAATGTAACCAAAATATTAATGACCACCATCAAAATAGAGAAAATAGAGAACAGGATGTGAATTCTCCCAATGAGAAATCAAAAGACGGAGAGAGAGAGAGAGAGAGAGAGAGAGAGAGAGAGAGATATGAGCAGCGAAGGTAAATATATGTGGGTGGCCGAAGACATGACCAGGGGTGTCCAGAATAGATGCCCTGATGATGCAGATTTGATTGACTTGGGAGGTTGGGACATAAAAGAAGTCCGAGAGAGACAGAAAAAAAGAGGAATGGATGGAAAGAGTACGAGCAGTGATTAAAGGGGAATTGAAGCCGTTATCCGTCATTTCTGAATGTGCCTCGGGATATTTTTTTTTTTATAGAAAAGGATATCCTATATTGTGCTTACAAGAAGAGAGGAGGGGAATTTTGTGCACAGGTAGTTCTTCCTCCCTCTTTAATTAATCGAGTCATCCACATTTTACATGCAAGTCCTGTATGCAGTGCATTTATGGATTGATAGAACATTAAGGAGAGCACGAGATTCCTTATTTTGGTTAGGAATAAAAAAATCTATAGAGAATTACATAAAAGGTTGTCCTGCTTGTAATTGTTTCAAAGAACATAAAAACATTGCACCAGAAGCCAGAAAGTTGCCTGTGATTCCTATTAAATTTTATAGAGTGCATATGGATGTAGTAGGACCATTTCCTACTGGTGTAACACAACATAAGTATATATGTGTATTTGTAGATGCATTTACTAGGTACTCTCATACTTACGTAATGTTGGATAAATTGGCAAATTCATTAGCCCAGGCGCTGTGCTGTATCCTTACTTGGTTTGGTTGCCCGAAAAATTTTGATAAGTGATAATGGTCTCGAGTTCATAAATAATGTGGTGAAATCAGTCACGGACTTGATGGAAATTGAACACTTTTCAGTGACCTCATATAGGCCATCATCAAATGGCTTAGTGGAATCGCATAGTAGGGAAGTAGTGCGAATTTTACGTTACTTAGTGGCTGATGACCCCTTCATTGGCACGCCATGCTTCCTACATCTGAGCTAGCTTTGAACATTGCGTATAATGCTTCTCTCAGGGACACGCCTTTCTTTTTAGTGTATGGACAGGATCCTGTGTTACCATATACAGTACTTATTAATTCGCAACAACTACCAAATTATTCAACTAAGCAATACGGTATATATTTATTAAATCTATTGAGGAGTGTAATGAACACCACTGAAAGGTTTTTGAAAATAGCTAATGAAAAAACACAGATAAAAGTATGATGGTCGGTTCAAAACCACACTGGTAAATGCATATGTTGGCAATCGTGTGTATTTAAAAACGATTAAAACCTAGGAAACACAAACTAGAGCCATCGAATGTTGAGTCTAATAGAGTTGTGATACAAAGCATTATGAATGGTGTAGTGTCCTGAAATTCATCAGGCACACATATGTGGTGCCTGAAGAGGTAGTTTTAAAATATGTTCCTCCTTACTCTTGCTTACGTGACATCCCTCGAGTTGATGAATAGAATTTTTTTTTTCCTTTGCTGTTGTTGTTGTTTAAACAGACCTCATTTCTTCTTTTGACGTGTTTTTAGATAAACTTGATGATAGCAATGTGTTCTTATGTTGATGCTTAATGTATGCATAAAATGTTGTGGTAATTTTGCTGAGTGTGGAAATACGTATAACATTGTTCAGTGAACCTAAAAACAGAGGTTAAATAGTTCAAGTGAGATCCGTCAGGCGGATGCTATATTATTTATGTATTTATATGATTCCTGGTTGCTGGGTGGTTCTTGAATGGCAAGTGGCTGCTGGATTAAAAGTTCAGCTTTGAGGATAGCAGTGTTGGTGAATGTGTAGATGTGAATACCTTATACTTAATGTTATAAGAGAAGGGCGGGAAGATGAATGATTTTCTCGGATACTTGGTTCGTTTATGATGATCGTTTGAGGGAGTGCCTCTCTCGCCTTAATACCATGGTGTCACTTTCGCCCGGAACCCTTTCCGATCGTTCGTGTTCTGAAATTTTACAACTTAAATTACCTGAACTACCTTTACCGACATTTGGTAATCGTGAAGGTGAGGATATTTTGAAGTTTTTGCGAGAGTTCGAAGCAACTATTAATAAGTATGATCTTAGTACTCACGTTAAATTTGGTCTTCTTATGAGAGAGCTTTTAGGTGACTCGCTTAAACTGGTAAACTCATTAGATTGTAGCAAACCGTTTGTATGAACAAGCTAAGAAATTATTACAGAAAGCATTTGCTGATACTTTATCTCAACAATACACTGTTATTAAGCAGTTATCGGAGTTGAAGATAACATATCAGAGTGATTCATATGACATTGTCAGTAATATGAGAATAATCTGTAATCAATCTACGGCTTCAAGCATAGATAAAAGCATAGTTTTACTGTATTTCATATGGAATGGGTTTAATGACTGTTTCAAGAATTAGATATTGCATATTACTGGCTCAAATTAGCCCTCGTTGCAGCAAATAGATGAACATATCTTTACTGCTTTGGAAGAATATGAAAACATATCCAAGAAATTAAATGTGAAAGAAGGTAATCTTCAGAAAAAGGTTGTGCCCAGCTCAAATTGTTTTAGCTTCGGCTGTTGTTAATGTTGAGAAGACAAAAGTTAAGGAATGTTCTCTATGTTTGGCAGACAATAAAGGAGACATTGATCACCCAATTTTTAAGTGTTCAGTTTATGTAACTCCACAGAGTAGAATTGAAAAACTAAAGCAATTGAATTTTTGTACAAACTGTACTTACGATTCTCATAAAACTTCAGATTGCAGGTTTAAATTTAATCGATAATGTAAACAGTGTAACAAGTGGCATTTCAACTATCTTTGTAAATTTCGTAAAGACCCCAAACGTACTGCTAATAACCTTAAGAATGATTCGGATAACCAAGAAGTGACTAAGCAGACAGCAAAGGTGAATTGTAAAGAGAGATCTAGCTCTAATTCTGTTGTTCCTAATCTAACTTGGTCTGATTTAGGAGTTTTAAGAATCTCTTGTAACCCGGTGACTGCTATGCCTTCCTTTTCACTGAATGACTCTGGGGATCGAGGTATGAAGGATTCAGGAAGTCAAGTAACTTTCGTTGAGGAAGACTGGGCTAAGAGTATGCAGTTTGAAGTTGTTGATCCGAATTATTCTTTGGTGGTGAATGGTATTAATTCTTCAAAGCCGTTAGCCACTGTAGTATATAAGGTAAAGTTGAATGATAATTATTTTACTGCTATTGCATTGAAGTCTATTAATTTGAAACTAGTTTTGCCAGGTATCTCGGAGGTAGCTCAAGTATTTAAGGATAAGGGCTATGTATTAGCTGGCAAAACTCTGCATATGTCTAGGGACAACGTTGAAGATATAAAATTGCTTTTGGGAAATGATAACTCTCATTTAGTACCTCAGAAGGATGTGCTGTTTGGAGATAGGTCTGGTGTGATTCCTTCTGTTTACTTGGATTCACCCTTAGGAGTGATGCTAGAAGGTGACATTGAGAGGTATAAGCAAAATGTAGCTCTATTACCAGACAGGATAAAGCATTCTTCTGAAGTTTGTTTAAAGGGTGAGGGTCCCCTTGAAGTTGATAGTAATTTGGATATGGATGGATTGTTCTTAGATTCGGTAGAGGAATTTAAGTTTCCTGCTTGTGTTAATATTTCTGTTTTAAATAAGGGTCAGATTGTTGAAGCTGAACTTGAAAGAGCAGCAGAAGAAATTCTCCTCCAACCATACCTTACAGGTATATTTTCATTGATTATTTTGGACCTTACAGGGTATATTAGATGGGTAAGAAATCAAAGGTATGGATATTATGTATCACCTGTTTATGGTCCAGAGCCATAAATCTTAAGGTTTGTGTATACCTTTCGGTGATATCCTTTTTGCGAGTACTTCAGATCCATTGTTTCGAGTTTGGGGTGCCTGAACTCTGTTTAAGTGACCAAGGTTTACAGATAACTTCAGGTGCTAGAACCGTTGAAAATTTTTTAAGTGATAAGGATACACAATCCTATTTCAGGGAGAACAATATAAAACCTTTGAGTTTTCAGCAGTACTATAAAGGCCACAGTGAACTTGGATCTTTAGTGGAATCTTGTGTGAAGATGGTCAAAAGGCTTATTGAAGGCTCTCTTCGGAATATGGTCCTAGAATATTTAGATTTTGACTTTTCTGTACAAAATATTGTACATGTAGTAAACCGTAGACCAATTGCCTTTAAAGTCTATTTGCGAAGCAATAATGGGACTGAACCTGTACGATCTCCTATAACTCCAGATATTTTAGTTAAAGGTCATGAATTGAATTCCTTAAATATTATTCCCCATTTACATCCTTTACCTAGGGCAGATGATACTTGGGTTCCTGATATATCTCCCATTGCCCATGTGAAGGACAGCCACAGAAAGTTATGAAAGGCTAGGGAAGTATAATAGATATATAAAATAAATAATTTGCTGTGCAGCTGGTGAATCAAACAACTGACAAACTCAGTAGATACCAACCTGTTAATCATAAGCTATTAGAAGTTGGAGACATTGTTCTCATTAAAGAACTCCTTCTTAAACCTACTAACTTTCCGATGGGTATTGTCCAAGAGATAAAACTGAACTCTTTAGGTGAAGTAACGGGTGCAACAGTACTCAAAGGAAAAAGTAGGGAAGAAACTAAAAGGCACCTTTCATCCTTGATTCCATTGCTCTATAAACGGGAATATGAGGCTAAATTTAACGATAAGGCACAATCACCATGTGATGATAAACAGAGCGAGGAAGATGAGGTTAAGGAAAGATAAGGTAAAGAAACTATTTGATGACAGTCTAGCGTGATCTTTGATCGCTATATTGCAATTAAATTTTTTCCTAAAAAATTGAATCCCCTTGAGGGAGTGTAGAAAAATGCACATCCGTGTGCATTTTATTTTCTTGTATATTATATGAATTGTTTGGTTGTGGTAAATTTCGATGTTTGAGTAGTTTGCTCGGGAATGGTTTCGTTCATTCTATTTGAAAAGCAAATGCATTTATTTAGTGTACCTTAAACTACCTCTTCGAACAATTTTAAAGAATTAAGCCATTCTTGAGCGATGTATTTAAGTTTTACCAGGTTATTCGCAGTTTGACACAAGGCAGGGAAAACCGTTGTCGGCAGTGAATGATCTGAAGAAGGCAATATGGAGAGGCCAGTGTGAGAAGCGCAGTAAGGCAGTCTTCTCCTGAATTTGAAGAAATTTCCTGGCAGCCAAGAGACAATGGCTGTCATTCATTAGTAGGAGATCGGTGGCTCTGGACCTACCCGCTCATGGATCACGTCATCGTCTGACCACCTAATACAACTGATGAGCTCAAATAGAAGACTACCATCATCACCTCTACCTTCATCACTGTTTTTCTATGAACCTAAAAGACTGGCTATAAGTTGAGATCCTTTGGATGTTTCGAAATTTGAGGCGTAATAGTGCGGACCAAATGCAGGTTCTCTGACGGAGAGAAAGAAACTACACGCAAAGTTTTTCCGAGATTTGAACTGATCAGGGTCATCATATTCACCAGTCATTCTTCGGATTGTGAATTGTCATAAATTTAAAGTTTAATTGTAAATTATATAATTTTTTTATCACTTATAATTTTGCTTCTCCTTAATTTAGGTTACATTACCCTCTAAAAATTGCTTTTTCGAAAAAAAAAACACACACACACACACACACACACATATATATATATATATATATATGTACATATATATATATATATATATGTATATATACATATATATATATATATATATAAATATATATATATGTGTATATATACTTATATATATATATATATATATATAAAATATATATATATATATATATATACATATATATACATATATATTTATATATATATGTATATATATGTATATATATATATATATATATGTATATATATATATATATATATATGTGTGTGTATATATATATATATATATATCTATAAATATATATATATATATATATGTATATATATATATATATATATACATATATATATATATACATATATATATATATATGCATGTATATATATATATATATATATATACATATATATATATATATATATATGTATAATATATATATATGTATATATATATATATATATGCATATATATATGTATATATATATATATATGTATATAAATACATATATATAAATATATATATATATATATATATTTATATATATATAGATATATATATATATATATATTTATAGATATATGTATGTATATATATATATATACATATATATATATATATATATATATGTATATTTATATATGTATATGTATATATATATATATATATATATTCATATGTTTGTATAAATATATATATATGTATATATATATATATATATATATAATGGACCTATTTTTGGGTGAGGTAGCAATATCGTCCTGATGGAAGTTCCTTAGGGTAGCTTCCTAGGGTTTATATGACTACAGTGATATTCCCAGAGAATTTTACCTTAAGGTATCCAGAATTCTAACTCCTGGAGCGAATATCCCTAAATACATCTAACAGGGATATCGCATAATATCAGAGGACGTATTCTTGACACGCCACATAGCTATCTTCACCCCGAACAGTATTAACGCTTGGAGGGGTTAAAGTGGCAAGAATTTAAAAACGAGAATGAAAAGAGAGCCATTCACAATGTATCTCTCCTATCCCATTTCAAGTGTGTACCTGACGAAGACGGCAGCGCCATCTTTATTTCTTTTAGCAATATACGAGGTGCTACAGATACTGTATTATAGGGAGGGGTCAATAAGCCCTTTTTACAATAAAAGGAAGGGCGAGTCCATCAGGACAACATGGCTACCTCACCGAAAAATAGATTTTTCGCTTCGCTCAAAATCTGTTTTTTTGGGCTCAGGCTATGTCGTCCTGATGGAAGTTTACCAAATCATTACTGTATCTGTAGAGTCTCAACCTGTGCCGTACCCTCAAGAAAGTATTTTCCTGGTCCGTCTACACCTAGAGACCTATGATGTTACCGTCATACATCATTTCATCTAAGCATGAACTATGTTACTGCTTCCTGCCCCCTACAGGGAAGAGTCGTACTAGACTCTAGAAAAAGTCTCGAGGAGTACATATTAACTATGGATGACAAAATGACAAGCTTGTATAGTGGTCTTGCCCTATACATTATAAAGCAAAGTTTGTATAAGAGTCACCAATGTCAGTATGATTTCTTGACATCCCCCCCAGTAAGTCTACTTTTATTAAACTATAGGATAACAGTTGTATCCGTATGGGAACAAATTTTGCATCTCTACCACCATCCCCTTAGGGTACAACGTTAATCCTTTCTAAGGAAGGGTTAAAGCGAGTGGATTTTTGCTTGAAGAAAGGAACAATCTTAAGAGACATTCCATGTTGAAATTATCCATATTTTAAACCTAATGCTCAGTACATTTCTAATAAAATGAGTGTGGGCGAATAAGACGCAGGGTTCACTATGAACTAGTTTATTAAAAATTTAATAAACATATATCAGTCAACATTTATGAAATTTATAAAATGTGGACGATATCCATTGAAGCATAAAGAAAACAGTAAACAGAAAATATTGTTTCGTCTAAAAGGAAACAGATTTGCCACTTTAATCGAATTATTAATAATATTGATAGTCTGTTTTTACTGTTTGTTTACACTAGCATAAGAAACGCTTGGCACAAGTGTCCGTATTATGCTTTAGTTCACCAAAGTCAATGGAACAGTTTGTAAGGACACGTTAGTGGCCTATCACTCAGTGTGTAGTAACAGTATCTGACTACACACCCACCCTCTTAATTAATCGTCCCAAATTAATTTCACTGTTCCTTGCAGATTTAAACAGCAGGTTTAAGAATTCTACCTGCTGCTACCACAGACCTGTTGAATTGCTCCACTTGCTTCGCATAGTGCATAAAGAACACCTTGGATGACTACCAGTTGGTGTGCGAACAAAGATGTTCAAAGTCCATATAATTGAAGAAATTTTATGGAAGAGGCAACTTTCCTCGGATCATGACTTGCGGGTGCACTGTCTGGATACGCTCTGCAAATAAAATAGTTGAGTTTCACCCTTAGTTGTTTCAGAGATAGATTTGAACCCAAGATCTCCCCTCTGAACAGCTGTCCTCCTGTAAAGTATGACGTTCTATGAAGATACACCTTGAAGCACTCCACTGGACATAGAAATGCATCTTCCCTCAGAGGGCAGATTCTCTAGGGACCCCACCTGTTGGTGGGTAGCTTGTTCTTGGCAAGAAACGTTGGGTCTGGAAACGGATTCAGTTCACCCCATTTCAAGAACTGAACGTGGCCTTCCTTTCTCAAGAGAGCCACTATTTCACTAACTCTAGCCCCCGAAGCGAGTGCAAACAAAAACATAACTTTTTGAGTTAAATCCTTCAAAGCGCACTCCTCATTATTCATTATTGATGCAAATGAGGAACCTTATCTAGCGCCCATGAAATGGATCTTGGAGGCGCTGAAGGTCTAAGCTTAGCACCGACCTTCGGAATTTTATTAAAAATTTCGTTAGAAAGGTCGACCTGAAAGGTATATAGTATCGGTCTTGTCAATGCAGACTTGCACGTTGATATTGTGTTGGCTGCTAAACCTTACTTATGAAGGTGAGTGAAGAAAATAAACAGAAGTCTATCAAGATTTCTTTTGCTTTCTTTGCCTTGACAAAAGACACACACTCTTCCTTGATGACTCATATTGTCTTCTGGAAGATTTAGGCTTAAATTTCTCCAAAAAGTCTATACTGTCTTTTGATATCCCGCGGCTTTTTCTCATCGCTAGGGAGAGAAAATCATGAGATGTAGGTTCCGGGTTTTTCTGTGATGAAGCAAAGACAGTCGACTTCTGTACTCGCTGAGTCAGGGTTGGATTCGGTAGCGGTACAAACTTCAGTCGTAGTTCCAATGTCAGAGGGAACCAAATTGCTGCTTTCCCTTTGAAGGATCTCATGTTGAGGACCTTCAAAAGAAGGTTGTGCGGAGGGAACAGGTAAATTCTGGACCATCTGTTCCAGTCTAGGGACATAGCGTCCACTGCTTCCGCTAGCGGATCCTCGTACGGGGACACATAACGATGTGTTTACTTGTTGTCTTCCGTCGCAAAGAGGTCTAACTGCAGTTTCGGGACTTGACTCAAGATGAAGGAGAACAATACTGCGTCTAGGGACCATTATGACTCTATCGGTGTGAACCTGGATAGAGCGTCCGCAGTCACTTTGTGGACTGTTTGAATGTGAACTGCTGACAGGAGCCATTTCTTTCTTTCCACCAAACGGAATATGGCTAACATAACTTGGTTGATTTGAGGCTATCTCGACCCTTGTCGATTCAGGCATCTCACTATCACCTCGCTTTCTAGAACCAATCTTATGTGGGTCGAGTGGCGAGGAGAAACTTTCTTTAGTGTCAGAAGTACTGCCATGGCTTCTAGGAAGTTGATGTGAAATGACTTGAAAAGATTGGACCAAGCTTCCTGGACTATCTTCTAGTGAGAGTAGCCTCCCCAGCCTTCCTTTGAAGCGTCTTTATAGATAGTAACTGACGGGGGAGGAGGTTGAAGAGGTAACGATATCTTCATTTGCTTGGCTTTGGACCACGGCTTGAGAAGCATTCGCAGTCGAGTTGTTAGTGGTCTCATCAGATCTCTTCGTGCGTTTGATGCTTATTTTCTTCAGACTCCTGTTGCATCCTTTAGCTGTGCTCTTAGCACAGGATCTGTTATCGAAGCAAACTGTAGAGAGCCCAGCACTCTCTCCTGTTCGCGTCTTGATATCCGTTTGGATTTCAATAGTCTCTTGACAGATCCTGCTATTTCTTTATTCTTCACAGGAATGGGAAGTAGATGTGACTCCAAATTCCAGTGGAATATTTTGAGCTGGAGATAGTCGAGACTTTTTGATGTTGATCTTGAATCCCAGATGTTCCAGGAACTGGATCACTGTCTTAGAGGCTTGCAATGCATTCTGTTCTGGATGTTGCCCACACCAGCCAGTCGTCCAAGTAGGCCATTACTTCGATCCGCTTTAGGTGTAATTGATGGACAGTTGCGTTCGCAAGCTCCGTGAAAATCCGTGCAGCTATGTTTAGCCCGAATGGTATGGCTCTGAAAGCGTAAAGTCTTCTTTGTGACTTGAACCTTAGGTAGGAGGAGAGGTGACGATTAATTGGAACATGCCAATAAGCGTCTGACAAGTCTATGGAGACGATGTATGCCCTTTTGGGCAGTAGGGTCCTTATGTGCTGAAGTGTGAGCATCCTGAACTTGTAGTTCACTATGAACTTGTTGAGTGGCGACAAGTCCAGAATGACCCTGAGTTTTCTGAGTCCTTCTTTGGAACACAAAACAGCCTTCCTTGGAACTTGATGGACTTTACTTTTCGGATTACTCTTTTCTCTAAGAGTTCTCGGACATATTCTTCCAGAACGGGAGTAGAGTGTTGGAAGAACTAAGGAAATGGAGGTGGAGGACTGTTCCAGCTCCAATCTAGTCCATTCTTTATTAAGCTGTTGGCTCAGGGATCAAAGGTCCAACGATCCCTAAATAGATGTAGTCTCCCTCCTACTGGAAGCATCTCACTTCTGCTATTGTGGACCTGAGGCCTTGCCTCCTTGACCGCGTCCTCCCCTGAATCCCCTTTCCTCTTGAAGGGCGTCTAGAAGAACCTCTGGGTGTTCCTCTAGCTTTGAGTGAAAGAAAGAACTCTGCCTTTCAAAAGCTGGGTTAAAAACTGACGACTGTGTCGCCACTTGTTGAGGTACCAACTGGTACGTGGTTGGAGGTTGTGCCACTATCTGAGGCACCGTGGTCGCAGGAAGTTGCTGTTGTTGCTGTCGGTAGGGCTTAGCTGGCCGAGAGGATAGCCTTGGCCTTTTTGTCTTCTTCTTGGGTTGGGACCCTCATCCGGAGAAGACTTTCTCTTAAGATTTAAGCCCCACATTTGGAGAAGGTTCCCATTCTCCGTGGCAGCTTTGTCTACTACCTCTTTAACTACTTTGTTGGGAGAGAGGTCTTTACCCCATATGTAAGAGGAGATCACTTTCCTCGGTTCGTGTCTCACCGCAGCCGAGGCGAACACGAACTCTCTACAGGCTCTCCTAGCTTTAAAAAAGCTATAGATATCTTTCGTAACTGTGGCCAGATGGGTTTTGGCCACTACCATGAACACGTCCTGTTTCTTGGGGTCACTTGCCATCGTTTCTAACGTCGTTTGCAACAACATCGATGCCGCAAGTCTTTCTTTCATCTCTTGCTCTCTGCACAAGAGAGACTCCGACAGCTTTGGAAGTTCCTCGCCAAACTGACTTTCGGCAATATCAGCTTCCAGCTTCCCGACTGAGAAGGTAAGGTGAACGTCCTTCCAGTCTTTTTGGTCCAATGGTAAGGTCAAGGATAACAGCTTGCATTCCTCCAAGGAGGGGCATGGTTTCCCTGCCTCCACCGCCTTCAAGGCTGCCTTATATACCTTATCCATGTAGGGAAAGGCTCTGGTTGGAGAGGCCACAAAGGAGGAAAGCTTCTTACTCAAATCTGGTACCTTTGAGTTCGTGAAGCCCCTCTCTTTCATCGAGCTCGCTAGTAATACCTGTGCTTTACTATGGTCAAGGACTATGACTTCCTTCGACTCCGTTTCCTCCTTTGAGGCTGACTCCTTCCTAAGACGGACATAACAGTCCGGGTAAGAGTGTTTGTTGGGCCAAAATTCCACATCTTCCAGGGGAATTGAGCCCAGCTTCTCCGATATAACAATCTTCTCGGTTGTCATTGGCATGTGTTCGGCATACCTCCAAGGATTGGTATCCGAACACAAAGGAAGATCCTTCACGTTGAGTTGCTTCTGGGGCCCACGTGATGCTGCGAGTCTGCGTATCTCCAGTTTCTTCGCAGCTTCCTTTTCATCATAAATAATTTCAACAATAGAAGAAAGAGTACTTCCCAGATCATCTGGGATAGCAGACGATATAGAGGGAACAGGTTCTGGGGCCAGAACCGATGTAACCGACACCTCGTCGATTTCTTCCTCTTCTATTTCTAATCAGCTGTTCCTCCTGACCTTCTCCCAGAAGGTCCTTCTCTGTATAATCCGACACCTCTGACATCCTATCATCCAATTGGATGTCTTGAAAGGTGGCCGAGATTTCAGAATCTACCTGATTCTGGACGGTTGGTATCTTCTCATGAGGCTGAGGAATGACTGCATCAGCCGATGCCTTAGAGAAAAGGTAGGCCCTCATCTTCTCGTTTGGAAGGTAGGGGCCTGAAGTGTTTTTTTGAAAACCCCTCACCCAGGTTCGCAATTTTTCCCTAGCAGCATCCCTTGACTCCGCCGACTTAGGGGTGTCAAATGCCTTGGTAATCAGGTTGGAACATATAGTACATACCTGAGGGTCCCAATACCGGAGATCACCTTTGGAGACTGCGCATGCTGCGTGCCTCCTGCATATCTCATATCCACAGAAGATCTTACTGCGGACATTGCAGAACATACTCCCGCGCTTCGGATGGTCCTCTTCTAAAAAGAAGAGAATCCATGAGTATCAAGTGAATGCTTTTCACTTATTATTAATACATGTAGCTTATACAGTAAAGATAGAGGAAAGAAGGAAAGACATATACTTGTATTTCCTGCCCAGCCAATTGCTGTAACCTCCCAAGATATTAACACTAAGGTTAATTCTTATTCTAGAATACCTTATATATTTTCCTAAGCTGAAAGTTAAGGTGTAGCTCACACCTTGAAATAAAGTTTTAATATAAGGGATAGAATGAATACAGAAAGAACTCACTTTCTATATATTGTACGGTCTCAACAAAAGGTTGTACAAGATAACATTAAGTATGTTGGAAGAACTTTAGTGTTATAACAAACTCTGTACTGTAGTTTTATTAATGCAGTGTGTACTACACCACAAATATAGTTACTACTGTACATCGTATGCTGTCGTGCCGGTCGGCATGTTCCAGCACGTGCCGGCCGGCATTTACCCCTGTATAGTTTAAAGGTATGCTACCCTTAACTAATAGGCGGCAGGTCACTGGTTCGCAAATGTGTGCTGGCCAGGAAACACTGCCCGCCGGCAACTGAAAACACTAGCACCCCGACTGCCGGCTGATAATCGTAGTGGCCGGCAGATCTCGGGATGTGTTTCTACTGCTGGCAGGCAAAGGTAGCGATACCCATGCCGGCCGGCAGTGACTACGAACCAGAGAACCTCCACCTACCCGGCTGCCAGCCGATTAAGCCGGCAGCCGGGCTATGAGTACAAAACACTAGCAAGAGAAACAGTATGGATTTAAGGTTATAAGGCGGCATCGCCATACAACCTTCATCCAGAAAGAGTGAACATATGAAAGGGGAGAATGTAGCATTCAGGCTTCCTATATACCCATAGCCTGCCGGTCTCTACCAGCAGACACAGAAGGGAGACCAAGGGAGGTCTGGGGTTCACTCTGCAGAAGAAAAAGGGTCTCTGCCGGCTGGCACGTTATTGCCAGCCGGCAGAGAGCTGAGCCGGTCCCCCATCCTAACCTACACTAGGTACAGAAGTAGGACTGCGGCCTAAAGATGTGAAGGCCAGGCCATTACTAAGAAAGAGAGGGGGAACGGGAGAAGGGTCCTGTAAACTTCGTTCTAGTGTGAGACACAACCAGCAGTTAGGAGAGCTCATCCTAACCTAGATTTTGTCTATTAGGGAGGAAGGTTGGCAATACTTGCTATCCTCCTCCAAACCAGAACAAAGTTGGGTGTAGTTATTTTGCCAGGCAACGGAGAAAACTCATTCTCCAGCCCGAGAATAACAACACAGGACAGTCTGCTAGACCACTAGTAGAAGGAATCATCTCGTAGAGAATCCTTCAGATGTGGGCTAGGGAAGCAAAGGCTCCTGTGTCTGCACCTAACCTAGCAAAGGAAACTCATTCTCTATGCTAGGAAGACGCAGGCCACAGACTAGAACTCTGATGTTCTGCCCCAAACCCAAAAACCAGTCACTCTGGTTAGCGGGTCAGGACAGACATATCCTAGTATAGTTATACCTGAATAT
>NC_090731.1:99130883-99138383 GCF_036898095.1 Palaemon carinicauda | reverse complement strand
CCTGTAATTCCCGGACCAAGTATCCCCACCCACGGACCTAGTAACCCCGATCCGGTAATAACCCTAGTAAGTGCACGTTCAGCTATCCTTCCTTTTCAAGGTTGGGTCAATGGTTCTTACATCAGAATGTCGAGTCTTGGATTTCATCAGTTGACGCTCACTTAAATGCAAAACATATCATAGTCCCATTTGTACAATTACAAGAAGCTAACACTTTTATAGACTTTTCTAAAGGAGATGCAAGTGCGTATCTTAGGGGAGTTTCTTTTCAAGAGGCAGTTACATGGGACGATTTCAAAGTTAGGCTACGTGCGATCTATGGCGGTGAGGAAGCCTTAGATGTAGTTTTAACATTAAGAAATACACTTAATCAAGCCACTATGACTCAGCTTAATGTTATAGAAAGAGCGTCTCTCATTGCCGATAAGCTAAATAAATATCAGGATATTTTAGGTAATTCCACATGGGTTACAGGAGATAACATCGCCGTGAAAGATTTCTTACGATTAATGTATTTAAACTTGCAAGACACTTATGTTGCCAGAAGCTTTAGTGCGGTGTTTTGATAAAAAGTTAACGCCCGAAAGTACAGAATTAGATGTATATGAATAGATAAAGAAACACATGTCTAAGTGTACTGATCTTGATCCCTTGTTTACACATGTTTTTGCAAAAAATTAAACTAAGCCAAAAACTAGTAAATGTAGTTAATAATAATCAAGTTGCAGGAATGACGTGTTATAATTGCAAACGTCAAGGTCACTTGATCGCAGACTGCAGAACCCGATATGTTCAATACATAATAGTTCAACTCATTCATATAGTCGATGCTACTCGCGTAATCAACAACAGAATCCTAGAAATACACAGTCAATTCCACAGTCAATTCCACAGTCAATTCCTTATGGAAATAAAAAGAAAAATCCTCAGTTCAATAAGAAGAAACAGCCAAACGTCAATGCAGTTCAATATCAAAAACAAACAAATAGTGCTTCAAGTAACTCTGTTCCGGGGCCGTCTACCCAGAACTCGCAAGGTCAGACTAATTTTCAGTATGTGCAGAGCAAAGTAAATACCACATAATTAACTCCAATGGAGAAGGGAGTGATGCTGGGTCATTCGTATCAACATCAGTAGTATCAAATAATCCATTTAATGTTTTATCAGATCATTGTGAGGCAATAGATTTTCCTATGAAACACACGGCCGAATCAAATAATCAGTGCAGGCTCCGTAGATTTGCAACAAATTCACACAATAATAAGCCAAAATGAGTTACGACCAACATTATATGCTGTAAATTTAGAACACCGATCCTTTACATTATTTTTTGACTCTGGTAGTCCACGTAATATCATGGATTTGAGGACTTATCATTTGTTATTTTAGAACTTCCCTATACAGAAGTCAGGAATAAGGCTCTCAGGTATAAGAAATAATGAATTAAATGTAATAGGCATAACTCATGTTCAGTACAAGGTCGGTAAGTGCACGTTTGCCGATACCTTTGTCATTGTACAAAACATTGATATGTATCCAGCTGTAATTATAGGATACCCGTCTATGGGCAATAAAAATATTATATTAGCCCCTGCCAAGCACGGCGTGTATATCAAAGGAAAATTCTATAAGTTTTCTAATACCTTAAAATCAGTTTTGGATAAAAAGAAGACAAATAAAACAGTAACGTACGTTGAAGAACCAATCACTTGTTTCATTAATAAAAAAATAATATACGCAAACCAACAGAATTCTCGTTCACCCGTAATATCATCTAGCACGCAATCTATTGAGCCGAACGTAACTTCGAATATAATAGTGCGAGTAAAGAAAACGTTACCAGGATTTGAAATATTAATCCTTTCCGACACTTTGAAAACTAATAGATTGTCCGTCACACAAGCTATTTATACCGTCGGCTCACAACAACAATGTAATATTGAAGTCTGTAATCATTTAAATACCACCTTAGTAATTCACAAAAATCAACATATCTTGGATGTAGAAGTTTTATAACATTGTATTCTTACCGTCACTGAAATCAATCAAGATCAATCAGTTGCGGATGGATCCCTTTTGCAATCTATTAGAAATAAAATCAATAAAGACATTCAAGAAGAGGAAATTCAGCAGAAATTTTTGGAGTTTTAACTGAATATCATGATGTTTTCTCCACTACGGATGGATCCTTATGAAAAACATGTTATTGAACATCAAATAAGGTTAAAAGACAAGCAGAAAAACTATCTATGTACCCTCGTACAGACTCCCTATGAAATTCCAGAATGAGATAAATGATGAAGTAGGTAAAATGCTAGAAGAAGGAGTCATTAGGAAATCGAACAGCCCTTATAATTTTCCATTAATAGTTGTACCGAAAAAAGATCGAACATGGCGTATCTGCGTAGACTTCCGTCGCTTAAATGAGGAAACAATCCCTGATCGATTCCCAGTGTCATGTACTGACGATATTTTATCTTTGTTTGGTCAGAATAAATATTTTACCAGTTTGGACTTACTTAAAGGCTTTCACCAGATATCATTAGAAGAAGATAGTATCCCATACACTGCCTTCAGCACAGCCAGGGGACATTATGAATTTTTGCGTATGCGTTTTGGTTTACGTTGTGCTCCCATAACTTTTACTAGAATGATTAATATAGTGTTTGGAGACTTGCTAGGGGATATATTGCATGCCTATACAAACGACCTTGTAATCTTTTCTAATACTTAAGAAGAACATCTACGTAAACTGGAACTAGTACTACAGAGACTAAGACAGCATAATTTAAGGGTAAAGATTAGTAAGTGTGAATTCTTCAAAACAGAATTGGTCTATTTAGGTTTAACGGTGTCTGGCCAAGGTCTTAAAGTAGTCCACGATAAGGTGTCGGCTATCCGTAACTTTCTGATACCTACTAATATCAAGGGAATATAGCAATTTCTGGGATGTAGTTGATAATACAAGCGTTTTATACGCAACTATTCAATAATAGCCACTACCCCTAACTGATCTTACGAAGAAGGGTATAGATTTCATATGGTCTGAGCAGCATCAACAGGCGTTTAATACCTTGAAAGATGAACTATATACTTCTCCTATCTTAAAATTTCCTGACTTTGGTAAGGAATTCTTCATTGCAACTTCCGAAAGTAAGTATGCAGTAATAGTCAAGGAAGGGCTAGCTATTGTTAATTAACTAATGCATTTTAAGTTCATAATATACGGTTATCCCGTCAAGGTTCTTACTGATCATAAACCCCTAACCGACTTCTTTAAAGGCTTTAGTCACAGCCCCAAACGAACTCGGTGGCATTTGATCATCCAAGATTTTGGCGCGAGGATCGGGTATTTACCACGGAAAGCAAATATCATTGCTGATACATTATCACGCAACCCCGTGTCATCTTGTACGGAGCCATTAGCTGAATTAATAGATATATCAACATCCATGCCTATTGTTAAAACTGTATCTAAACAGGAAGATCGGGGCTGGAGCGCTGAATTATTACAGACTGAGTAAAGAAAAGATCAGAAATTAGAAAAAATCATAAATACTTTGAAAGGAAATCAAAAGGAAAAGGAATATATAAAGTATACGAAGCAGAACTATATAATCAAAGACAATATTCTGTGTAGATCCTTGACAAGGAAAACCCGCAATACACCACATGTGACTAACGACCAGGTAGGGGTACCAATCTCACTTACATCCACTGTCCTAAATTGGTTGCATACAAATCCATTGCATGGGCACCCGGGGTTCTCCATAATATCACAGAAAGCCAAATCATTGTTTTATTGGCATACGATGCTTACGGATATAAAAAAAAAAAAAACACATAGCTAATTGTCGCACTTGTCAGGAAAACAAAGGGCACACGAAAACACCTGTCAGCCTAGGGGCTTATCCCATGCCCAATCAACCCTTTGAAAGAATACATTTAGATTTATTAATAGGATTTTACGAGTCAGAAAGAGGAAATAAGCACCTTTGTAGATGCTTTGACTCGATATACAGAAATGATAGCGCTTAAAACTAAAATTGCGATTGAATGCGCTAGGAAGTTTTACGAGTGTTACATTTGTAAACATGGAATTCCCACACATGATAATCTCAGACTCGGGTGGAGAATTTAATAATCATTTCCTTAACTCATTGTGTGAATTCCTTAGCATAAAGAAAATCAATACATGATGTATCACCCAGAGTCAAATGGGCTAGTGGAAAGAGCGAATAGGAAGGTTTCAAACATATAAAGATTAACGCTAGGGGGATCAGACCCCAACTGGGATATTTGTAGGTAGTAGGTTGGCCAGGACACCAGCCGCCCTTTGAGATACTACCACTAGAGAGGTATTGGATCCTTTGACTGGCCAGACAGTAATGCATTGGATCCCTCTCTCTGGTCACGGCTTATTTTTTCTTTGCCTACACTTACACAGAATAGTTTGTCCTATTCTTTACATATTCTCGTCTTTCCTCATACACCTGACAACAATGAGATACTTAACACTTCTTCACCCAAGGGGTTAATTACTGTACTGCAATTTGTTCAGTGTACTTTCCTCTTGGTAAGGGTAGAAGAGACTCTTTAGTTGTGGTAAGCAGCTCTTTTAGGAGAAGGACACTCCAAAATTAAACCACTGTTTTCTTTGTCTTGGGTAGTGCCATAGCCTCTGTACCATGGTCTTCCACTGTCTTGGGTTGGAGTTCTCTTGCTTAAGGGTACACTCAGGCACACTATTCTATCTTATTTATTTTATTTTTCTTTTTTTTTCTTCCTCTTGTTTTGTTGAAATGGTGTGTTGGGCAGGCTTAATAGAAGGGCCATGGATGCCTGGTGGTTTATCAAGAGGTTGTCTTTTCCTTTTTCTGATTATTTTTCTTCTCAAAACCATCCTTACTGTCCTCCCTTCAGTTGAAGTGGCTATCCTGGAGGGTATTTAGCCTTGCATGGTGTATCGGCTCCTCCATGTTGACCAGTTTTTCCGACTTTTTACTAAAGTCTATGGGTATCATCAATCACTTTGTTTATAATTCTGTACGTATGGTTTTTGTTATAATTCTTGTTAATCTAGATTTTAAGTATGATGTCTCTTTTTTATTTCTATTAATTCTTATACTGTCTGGAGACATTGAGTGAAATTCAGGACCAGTATGTCCTAGATTTCGTCAATGTCGTCTTCTGTATTGCAATATTCGTGGTCTTCATGCAAATATCCAAGACCTTACAGTTGCGCCCAGACAGTATGATATTCTTTTGTGCTCAGAAACTTTGGTTTCTAATATGAGGCACTCATCTGAGCTCCTTATGACTGGTTTTAAGAAGCCAATAATGTTGAAACGTGATGCCATCCCTAGGGCCAAGGGAATGGCGGTGTATATTAGGACCGAGTACCCTGCTTCTCATAAGTCCTGCTATCAATGTGGATGTCATGAGATTCAGGTAATAAAAGTTTGTGACAGGCATAACAACTTTTATTTGTGTTCGATCTACCGGAATCCAGACATAGATGATTCTATCTTCGATTGTCTTCTTACCATTATGGCTAAGACACAAGAAGATGATAGAAAGGCTTCTTTCGTCTTTGTTGGTGATTTTAATGCTCACCATAGGGAGTGGTTAAGTTCTATCTCTCCTACCGATCGCCATGGCTTAAGAGCTTTAGACTTTGCCTCTGAATCAGGCTGTGAGCAAATCATAAATGAAGCTACTCACAGGTCTGGTAATTGTTTGGACCTCGTATACACTGACTCCCCTGGCGTTATAACTAGTAAGGTTGGTTCTCCAGTCGGGACATCTGATCATGCCTTGATTTCGTTATTAGTGAAGACTGAGCAGCCTGTCCCTGATATATCATATTCTTGTAAAATTTATATGAAATCCCAAGCAGACTGGAATGGGATTTTACATGATCTTTTGTGCTTGAATTGGTCCCAATTATATAAGTGTAGATCCTGTTGTCCCTTTGAATGAGAATCTAGTCAACATAATTGATAGGCATATCCCTTCTCGTGTGCTAAGGTACCGAGTGAAGGACAAACCGTGGTTCAATGATGATTGTAGACGTGCTTATTTGGAGAAACAGGAGGCCTATCATCTTTGGAAGGGTAACAGATCAGATTTGACCTGGAACAACTATACTCAGCTTCGAGCTTTTGCTCTGAGAGTTTATGCCTCAACTGAAAAGGAGTACAATTTAACAATAAAAGAAACACTTTCTGGTACAACTCAGGAACATAACTGGTGGTCTACCCTTAAATCTGCACTCTTTGGTGTAGATGCAACAGTTCCTCCTTTACTTAAACCAGATGGCTCAGTCACTCACTGTCCAAAGGAAAAGGCAACCCTTTTGGCTGATGTTTTTGACAGTAAACAGAATAATGAAAAACTTGAACTTCCTCATTCCTGTTTTCCTGAGGCTAAACTAACTAGTTTAGCTTTTCGATCTCGTGATATTAAAGCTCTGTTGGTGGACCTTGATGCTTATGGAGGTGTAGACCCAAATGGTATTTTTCCTTTGTTTTTTATAAAGACGGCAGATTTCTTAGCTCTAAAGTTATCTGTTATTTTGCGCAAGTTAGCAAGAAGAGGAGCTTTTAGCACTAGTTGGAGAATTGGTAATGTTACTCCTCTATGTAAATGTGTTTGTGGTAGCTCAAGTCCCACTGATTACCGCCCAATTTCCATAACTCCCATATTATCTAAAGTTTTTGAACGTCTTCTGGCAAAAACGTCTTAATAGGTTTGCTGAAGGTAATCATCTACTCCCTAGTTTGCAATTTGGTTTTCGTAAAGGCCTTGGAGCATGTGATGCCCTTCTCACAATCTCCAATGCTGTACAGAAATCCCTTGATTGTGGTCGGGAAGTTCGTATGATTGGCCTTGATTTTAGTGCTGCCTCTGACCGTGTTAATCATGAGGCCCATGTTTTCAAACTGAAACAGTTTGGAGTGGGTGGGTCGTTTCTTAGCATTATTATTGATTTTTTAAGTAATAGATCTCAAAGAGTTGTTGTTGATGGGCACCATAGTGATTACAGGAATGTGATATCCGGTGTTCTACAGGGTAGTGTTCTTGGCCCATTACTTTTCATACTATATATTCATGACATGTGGTTTGGCATAGAAAACAAGCTTGTTGCATATGCAGATGATACTACTCTCTTTGCATCAATTCCATCCCCTGAATGTAGATCTATGGTTGGTGAATCCCTTAATAGAGATTTAGCTAGAATTAGTGTATGGTGCAAATTATGGGGTATGAAGTTGAATCCTAACAAAACTCAAAGTATGATTGTAAGTAGGTCAAGGACGGTGGCTGCTCAACATCTGGATCTCAGTATTGATAATGTTTCTTTAAATATGTATGACTCTTTCAAAATTTTAGGTGTGATTCTCGACAGTAAATTTACTTTTGAGAAACCTATAAGGTCTGTGTCTTCTTCAATTGCACAAACAATAGGCTTATTGAGAAAGTCTTTCAAGATTTTTG
>NC_090731.1:99111941-99116941 GCF_036898095.1 Palaemon carinicauda | reverse complement strand
ACTCCCTAATCTGCCACTTGAACTGTAGGAAGGGTATGTCAATTCAAGGTGTTATTTACTAATCTAATTATTATTGGATATGCATAAAAATTGTATGGTGGGTTGCTGGATAATTGTCGATTATTTTACGACAATAAAATTAAAATTCTGACCCAAAAAATTTTTTTTGAAGGGAAATAAAATCGAAAAAAAAAATGTAAAACAATATTTTAGCTAAAAAAATTTGATGATATTCAATCAAAAAAAAAGTAAACAAAATTTTCCGACAAATAAACATCTAGAGGAATCATTACTCTGTGATAGTTCCTTAGTACGTAGTAATTTTGAAAGAATTGGGAAAAAACAAAAAATGGCAATCACCGGAAAATCGAACACATACCTATATATACGCCATATCTGGCTAAAACAAAGATAGGCATGGGTAGCCAGATCATCTAGAAACACTTTCCAACACTATAAAAATATAAGTTTTGCGACACTACTTGCCAATTCCTTACGGTAACATGACTAAGCAAAAAAATGCAAAACAAATAAAAAGGGGCACTCGTGGAAAAATGGCCATTCTAATATACGGCATTTCAGAAAAAAAAAAATTTCAGCCACGTGCTAGGCAAACCATCAAGGCATATTTTCCGACAAATAAACATATAAATGAAATATTACTCTGTGATAGTTCCTTAGTACGTAGTAATTTTGAAAGAAATGGGAAAAAACGAAAAAATGGCAATCACAGGAAAATCGAACACATACTTATATATACGCCATATCTGGCTAGAAAAAAAATAGGCATGGGTAGCCAGATCATCTAGAAACACTTTCCAACACTATAAAAATATAAGTTTTGCGACACTACTTGCCAATTCCTTACGGTAACATGACTAAGCAAAAAAATGCAAAACAAATAAAAAGGGGCACTCGCGGAAAAATGCCCAACATTCTAATATACGGCATCTCAGATAAAAAAAAAAAGACATGCACGTGTTAGCCCAACCATCAAGGCACACTTTCTAACACATAAACATGAAAAAAAAATCAATAATATACAGCAATTCCTTACTACGTAGTAAATTTTTACAAATATTGAAAAAAAAACAGAAATTGGCAACCGCAGTTAAATACCCAATATACCAATAACTACGTCGTATCTGACAAAAACAAAATCACGCATGGGTAGCCAGATCATCTAGACACACTTTCCAACATTAAAAAAGCAAAAGTTTTACGACACTATTTCGCAATATCTTACGGAAAAATGACTTGGCAAAAAAATTTAAAAAAATTAAAAAGGGACACTCGCGGTAAAATGCCCGACATTCTAATATACGACATCTCAGATAAAAAAAAAGACATGCACGTGTTAGCCCAACCATCAAGGCACACTTTCTAACACATAAACATGAAAAAAAAATGAATAATATACGGCAATTCCTTACTACGTAGTAATTTTTACAAATATTGAAAAAAAAACAGAAATTGGTAACCGCAGTTAAATACCCAATATACCAATAACTACGTCGTATCTGACAAAAACAAAGTCATGCATGGGTAGCCAGATCATCTAGACACACTTTCCAACACTAAACAAGCAAAAGTTTTACGACACTATTTGGCAATATCTTACGGAAAAATGACTTGGCAAAAAAATGAAAAAAATGAAAAAGGGGCACTCGCGGTAAAATGGTCCTCGTGGTGATGAACGACATTTTAACTAAAAAAAAAAAAACATGCACATGGTAGCCAAACAATCCACCAAGACTTTCCACAACTGATAACCTATACAAGTTGCACCATTCTACGACAATTTCATAATACGTAATAACTTTGATAATTATGCAAACTACCTCAGAAGGGTAAACTCGGACGCGAACGACCCCGACGCGTCTCAGAAATCGGGGAAGGAGTACAGCTACAGCAATGCACATCTGGACACTACTAGAGCGTGTAAGGGAGACACCTCCTGCAGGTCGATCACCCACAAATTCAGTCACAGGGGTGAGTCACGTGAGAAAAACCTGTTTTTTTTTTACGCTCGGGGTCGCAAACGACCCACCGTACCTATCCAGGGTTAAAGTGGGGTAGAGATAAGGTTCTGGGACTTTCTTGCTCTTTTCCATCTGCGTTAATGTAATTGTGTAAGTGTCGCGTGAGTGGTGGTTTGCGTGGTTATTCTTTCCTTTTACTGTTGTCTTGCCTTTCTGTGTCGTTGTTGATGAATGTGTCCTATATGTGTTTGGTGCATTTTGCTTGTGGTTTGATATCTTTCCATTTAAAGTGATTTTTGTGTTATTTGTTTGTAAATAAATATATAATATGGCTCTTGAAGTATGTTATGATTACCAGCTCATTTAATATCACTATTACATATAATGGCTAGCTCTGGCTGTGAAGAAAACTTAAAGAACTTGGCCCCTCCTAGGTCTGTGCGTAACATTTTGGCGACCCTGCCAGAATCCTGTAAAACTAGTATTTTCAGTATCCCCAGAGCGTACATAATCATATGTAAACAAATAGTGAAGGAGGTGGTAATTATCAGTTTCGCTAGTTGTAATATTTCTTTGACAAAATGACAGATACAGAGGAAGTGGCTGGGTTTAATGTTTCACAGTTTTTCCATAGTCCTGATTGGGAGGAGAAGATAGGTGATCCTAGTAAGAGCCATTTAATAATAATTGGTAAATATCTTTAGTTGCCTATTGTCGCAGGTGTGAGGAAAGGGAGTTTGTTGCTTCAGGTAAAGAAGGCTATGCAAGGTAGAATAGCAGGTCCTAGTTTAGCTGAACCAGAGTTAATAAATGATGAGATAGCTTTACAAAGGATAGAAATGGAAAAGCTAAAGTTACAGTTAGAAATGGGTAAGACTGAAGTAGCGAATAGGGGAAGAGAGAGGCTTCATGAGAGGGAATGGGAAAAGCTTAGAATAGCGCTGGAGCAGGTTAGAGTAGAACAGGAGAAGGTTAGGTTAGATCAGGAAAAAGAATTGGAAAAGCTTAGAATAGCCCAGGAACAGGTTAGAGTAGAACAGGAGAAGGTAAGGTAAAATCAGGAAAGAAAATTGGAAATTAGGAGAGTAGAACAGGAGACGGCTAGATTAGAGCACGAGAGAGAATAGGAGAAGGTTAGGTTAGATCAGGAAAAAGAATTGAAAATTAGGAGAATGGAACATGAATTACAGGTACTTCGGCTGAAGCAACCAGAAGCGGAAGATAGGTTTAATATTGGCAGCTCAATTAAGCTGGTACCAATATCTAATGAATCGGATGTCGCAGAATTTTTCTCTGCATTCGAAAAATTAGCGAGAAAACTGAGTGGGCCGGAATCAATGTGAACTACCATAGTTCAATGCAGATTGATCGGTAAGGCACAGAAGGTTTATGCAGTGCTAAGTGAAGAGACGAGTGCGGAGTACGAACAGGTCAAAGAGATAATATTGAAGACTTATGAACTGGTACCGGAGGCGTACCATCAACGCTTTCTTAACTTGCGTAAACAGTATAACTGAACATTTGTTGAATATGCTAGAGAGAAGGTAAATGCGTTTTTAGATTGGTTAAAAGCGAAAGGGATTAATGATTTTGAATGTTTAAAGCCAGTTGATAATCTTACAGTCCTCATCGCCCTGGGACTTCAGAGAGGAGGAGCCCAAGTATGTAGTATTAGGTGGATTTCCTAATGCGGTAGTAGCGTGTCTTCTGGGTGAGTTTTTGGTAGACTCAAGGTGGATTAATAGACCTATGAAGTTGGCAATGGTGGATGTATTACCCATGAGCAATGTTGATATTGTGTTGGCTAACGATATAGAGGCAGGTACGGTATGTGATTGTCCGGTTCTGCAATGCAGGTATGCTGACCCCATTAGTGTAATTGAACCAGTAATGGTTGCAACTCGCTCAGAAGCGCATTCATCTGGGATAGAGGATGAAGGGATAGGCTTGGATAGTCTAGAGGAGCTGTCAGAAGGAGGGGTTTCTGGGTTAAGTGCTTCTGCGAGTCCCAGTCTGGTCTCTGAGTGGGATAGCTCGGTAGGGTGGGATAGGGAATCACTTAGCTTAGCTCAGAAGGAGGAGTTTGGAGAATTAGGAGTGGAGGTAGACAGGAAGACGGCATCCTACTGAGGGTGAGTAGTTCAACTATGACGATTGGGAGGTAAGGAAACAGGTGGTAGTGCCCCATGAATATAGGGACAAGATTTTATTGTTGGGACACGAGGATGTGTTTGCAGGGCACTTTGGAATTGGAAAGACTTTTAGGAAAATTGCTGAACACTTTTATTGGCCAAAGATGAGATCTGAAGTAGAAAGGATTTTTTAATTCTTGCAAAACTAGTCAACTGGTTGGTAAACCCAATCAGAAAATCGATAAGGCACCTTTAAAACCTATTCCAGCAGTGGGGGAACCTTTTCAGGAAATTTTGATTAACATTGTAGGATCATTGCCAAAAATAAGCAGTGGTAATCAATACATTCTGACTATAATGGATCGAATGTCTAGGTACTCATAAGCAGTGCCCTTGAGGAGTTTTAAGAGTAAGCAGGTCATAAATGCATTAACAAATCTCTTTTCTAGGTTTGGTTTGCCCAAGACAATTCAATCTGATTGTGGGACTAATTTTACAAGCAGAGATTTTTGTAAATGTTTACAGGAGTTGAAGGTCAAATACATCAGGTCATCGCCTTACCATCCAGAAAGTCAGGGACAGATTGAGCGATTCCATCAAACACTGAAATCAATGTTAAAAAAATATTGTGGGGAAAATCCGGGAGGATGGAATAAAATTCTCCCGTATCTACTTTTTGCTTTAAGGTCCATAACAAGTGATGTAATGGGTTTCACCCCCTTAGAATTAGTTTTTGGTCACAAGGTAAGGGGTCCCTTGAATGTGATGAGAGAGAGAGTTGGGAGGGGAGTCACCCTAACGTAAGCTTGATAGAGTTCTTCAGAGAGTCCAGGAGTAAGTTATCTAAGGCAGGGGAATTTGCTAAGAATAATCTAGTAATTGGTCA
>NC_090731.1:99099441-99104441 GCF_036898095.1 Palaemon carinicauda | reverse complement strand
CTGGTCGTATGCCCCTGCCGCATCGTATCTGGATCCCTGAGGTTCTGGGACCCGAAAGGTCACTCCCTGTCTCTATGGAGTCAAGGGATACAGCAAGGGAAACCCAACAAATATGAGTATGAGGCTTCCAGAAGAACGTTCAGGGACCTTACCTACCTAACAAATTTTGAAGTGCCTACTGTCCCCTAAGGCTCAATCGAATATGTTTGTGCCCCAGGCAAAGGTCCAGCCTCCCTCTATCCAACGGACGGTGGACACGGATATCAATAGGCACCACAAGGCTTGGACATCCACCAAGATAGGATGCTAGGGGCGTCCATTGACACCAGACAGGACCTACTGCAAGAAGGCTCTGTATATGGAGTGGTTCAACCACCCATGGAGGAAGAAGGATCCGTTTCGACGATGACTGAGGTACCTCAGCTCACTGTGCCGGCATATTAACTTATGCCGTCAACCTCTCCAACCCCAACTCCCCAACTGGCTTGACAGTTCGGCAGGAGTGAAACGCTCCTAGAGTCGATCCAACAGATACTGACACTGTTCTGGAAGGAACAAAAGGAGAATAAGCAAGATCTCAAAGTGGGAAAAAGAGAGGTACAGGGAAGGAAATGTCTTGGTGCTTCCAGGGGCTATGCTAAGCCCCCTAAAATATGTCCTCCCTCACTGTTCCGAACCAGCCCCAAGGGGTAGACGGAACATATGCCCAGGTTGAATAGGAAACTTTATATCTCCTAGAAGTTGGGGCGCAATCCCCTTGAAGAGCTTCAATTCGGGCCCAGGTTTCAGGGTACCCAGATTGCTTCGTGAGACTATGAGATGAACCTACATCCCGCGAGGAGGCTATACCGAAGTAACTCATTTTCCTCGATCATGACAAGGCCCAAGCAATTCTTACCAAGACCCAAAAACGGGCTGGATATAATAACTCCAAAGTCTCAGCAGTGAACAAGAAGCATCCAACCGTCATTGCTACTTCATCAAGAGCCTTCCTCCCTTTCGGGGAAGGCCCCAGACTGTGTTAGAAGAGCAGACAAAGAGGGAAAACCCTGACCAATCCTAGATAAAGGTCTCTAGCTATGCCCACCTGCGAGGAGAAGTGGGAAGAAGTACATCTAACCTTCTTCGTCTCGAAGTTGGATCCGGAGATAGCAGGTCAGCAGTATAACGAGAGCCTTCCAAAGTTGCCAAACCATCCATTGAGAAGAAAACAGTAGCCGAAAGATAAGCTTATCGCATCCCTGTCTCGTCAGAACCATTTAAGAAATGTGTGCAGGCCTTTAGTAACACCCCACCCTTGTGACGAATTTGTAGGTTTTTCTCAGGTCAAAAAAGGAGAATACGGGTCTCTACGGGTCGTAGAGACCATGTGTTTTCGGCATCAATGGGGAAAATTGAACCCAGAAAATTTATTTCATCATGTATATGGGGCAATGACCGTTTCCCACAGGAAATGGTCCAAGAGGTCATTACCAAAGCCACCACGGAGAATGGGAACCTGCTCCAAAACTGGGGCATGTCCTCAAAGAGGAAGTCATCCTTAGAACTTTACAATTTCCGACCGTGACCATGACCACGGTGCCTCAAATGGTAGCCCAGCCGCAAATTACCTTCCAGATGGTCCCTCAACGGCTGGTAGCCAGTCACCTGTGTTTAATCAAGGCATTGAAAGGCACTCGGCCACCTTTTCGCCCTACAAATGTAAGGGCCCAAAAAGAGGATCCTCCGGGAACCGCCCAAGGGTGGAGGAGGACGCGGTCACGGAAACAAGTCCTCAGGAACCTCTAAACAATGAGAGGTTCCTGGTAGGAGGCAGACTTTTCCACTTTCGGGATCATTGGACCTTCGATCCCTGGTCCACAGCCAAATTATGAATGGACTTGGTTGGAAATGGAACAAAAATACACTCCACCTTTCCAAAATTCTTCCAACACCCCACCCCCTTATTGGAAGAATATACCTCAAAACTCATGAATAAGAAGGTAATAAGAAAAGCAAAGTCCATCAAAATTCCAGGGAAGGCTGTTTTGTGTTCCAAAAAAAAGACTTGGACAAACCCAGAGTTATTCTAGACTTGTCTCCAATCAAGAAGTTCATTGAGAACAACAAGTTCCGGATGCTTACGTTGCAACACATAAGGACCCTTCAACCAAAACAGTCTCAATAGACCTGGCAGATGCTTACTGGCACCTACCAGTCGGTTCCCCCCCCCCTCCTCCTGCCTAGGATTCAGGCTACAGAAGACAAAATTTGTCTTCACTGCCATGCCCTTTGGACTAAATATAGCCCCAAAGGTATTCACAAAACTCGTGGACACGATCGTACAGCACCTGGGCTCCGAAGGAGTACAGGTAGTAGTATACCTGGACGATTAGCGGGTGCGGGCAGCATCCAAGACTACTTGTCTGCAAGCGGCTGGAAAGGTGATCCAATTCCTGGAACACCTGGGCCTCAACACTCGTCGCTGAAAGTCTTGCTTTTCTCCAGCTCACAAGTTTCAATGGTTGTGAATCTTTGGGAACTTCCAGTCACAACACTTCTCTCTTCTATTAAAGAAGGGGAGAAAAATAGCGGTATCTGTTAGGATACTAATCCAACATAAGAGGATTTCATAATGCCAACAGGAAAGAGCACTGGGCTCTCCGGTTCGCAATAGTGACAGACCCGGTGTTAAGAAGCACAGCCAAAGGATGCGCCAGGAGTCTGGAGAAAATACGCATCAAACGCTCGAAGAGATCGACAAGGATGACACCGACCCGATTGTACATGCTATTGAGGCGGTGGTCAATGAATAAGAGCCTAGCACAGACAATTTTTTTGCAACCACCACAAACATCAATGGCGATATACACGGAAGCCTCCCTGAAAGAACAGGGAGGCCATCCCTGTGAAAGGAAAGGGTAAGAAATTGATCATTCCAGTTCAAAAACTTTCACATCAACATCTTGGAGGCTATGACAGTCCTCCTGACATCAAGGAGACTATCCCCTCGCAGAACAGTCCACATCAGATTGGCTCTCAACGACGAGGTGATAGTAATATGTCTAATCGACAAGGCTCGAGCTCACCTCACATCAACCATGTGATGTTAGCCATCCTCCGCCCGGCAAGGAAGAGTAGATGGCATTATCAAGCAGTTCACCTTCAAGGGTTCCGCGATGTGACGGCGGATGCTCTATCCAGGCGAAAGCCGATAGAGACAGAATGGTCCCTAGAGGCACACTCATTCTCCTTTATTCTCGATAAAAGATCCGGAACTGCAGATTGACCTCTTCGCAATGAGCAACAACAAGACCTAATAGCCCTTTACGAGAACCTTAAGTAGAAGCGATAGACATGTCTTTCGACTGGAATAGATGGAATCGAATATATCTGCTTCCACTAACCAATCTCCTGCTAAAAGTCCTCGACAAGCTAGTATCTTGCAAAGGAACACCTCCTGTAGTGCCTCCCAGATGGCCAAAAAACAATTGGTTTCCTCTAATTCTAGAATTGAAACTGTAGCTGTTTCCTCTGCCGTACCCAGCTTAATCAAATCTGGTGCAGAAGTCGGCTGTTACATTTCACCTCCGAGAACCAACTACCTGCATTTCAGGGTTTTTTTGCCCTAACAGCGAACAAAAGTTCGGGATCTCTAAGAATGTGACCGACTTCATTGTAGAATACAAGTCAAGTTCAACCAGGAGACAATATGAATTGTCTTGGAAGAAAGGGGCACCCCTTGTGAAAACAAGGTGACCAACAAAAATTTCAAAAGGTTTCTGTCTCTCTTTCTTCTTTTACCTACTTGAACGAGGCCTGACTTCCATTACGATAACCACGTGTAAGTCGGCCTTGACTAGACTTCTTCTATACCACTTTGAGACCAACCTCATAAGCGAAACCTATTTTAAGATACCAAAGCATACACTAGACCCAAGCCGACAACCCCTCTAAAGCCCATTACTTGGTCGTTGGTCAAACTCTTACACTATGCTTCGAACCTAAACAGTGAGGATTGTACACTAAAGGAGCTAATACAGAAAGTAAATTTTCTGTTCACAATACCCTCAGGGGCTAGAGTTAATGAAATATAGGCCATATTCAGTTCACAGAATAGGGGGAACTGAATCTCACTAAAACGGACTGCCCACAAAAAAGGTGGGGTCCTTGGAGAATCTGCGCACTGAAGGAAGATGTCTCCCTATGCCCATTAGGGGGTCTTAAGGTCTATCTTCGTAGAACTTCAGACTTCAAGGAAGGACAGCTTTTCGGAGGCGATACCTCAGGATCAAGAATCTATCCTTAAAATAACTGAGAGCAGTGCTCACCTACTTATTCGCAGAGCGGATCCTGACAGCTCACCCGCAGTTCATGATCCTAAGAAAATTACTTCTTCACAGAACTTCTTCCAACACTATTCGAAGCAAGTACGTAAGATAAGATATGTTGTGGTGGCGGTGAGTAGTTCTAAAGAACCCATCGTCTAAGCCTGCGATGAACAGTGAACTGCTTTGGGACTCTCCAGTGCATCGGGTGCATTGGTACATTTACCCACATGTGCAAATCATAACTAGGATTAACACACTGTTTCACAGAGGTGCATATCTGTCCAATAACACCAGTGCCTAGTGAACGTTGCGTCACGGTGTTCATGCGTTTCCAAAATCTGTACAGATCAGTCAGATTTGGTTTCACATCTCTATTGAATGACATCATTTCGATGAAATTACATATATTCCCAAAAGGAGAAAATATGGACCCTGATGTTTTCAATGCCGGATAAGATTCACACCTGACTGTAACTACAATTGATAATTTAGGCACAAGGTAAAATACAGAACGTATTTGCGTCTTATTGCTGCTATCTCAGTAACAGACAAATAAAGCATACTAGAGTCTTAATTAAGCCCTAAAAGGGCCCAACTTGAAATCAGAGTACAGATTTCCAGGATATAAAGGGTAATCTCCATGGGGCGGACGGTAAATCTTACCGTCCGTCCCTATGGAGATACAAACTT
>NC_090731.1:99081941-99094441 GCF_036898095.1 Palaemon carinicauda | reverse complement strand
TGGGAAACGTATATGTATCATGTTTCCTCCATTTTCTGCTTGCTTAGATTTTACAAAAAGTAAAGCAAAATATAAATATATGAATTGAGAATAAAAAAAAGTGTTTGTTATAATAAAAAAATGACATACAGCGACTCTACCAAAAAAATTAAAGTCACTAAAAATATATATATGAAATGGAACAAACAAATATAGATTACACTAAACAAAAGTAAACAAAATCCTTAATTAACAAATAAAATTTCTTCAACTTCAAATAAGGGGAATTAAAAGATTTCCCCTTTGATATTTATCAAATGAAATCTTTTACACTTAACATAATTGCAAAAAAGTCCTAGCTAGTTATTGGAAAATTTGGTAATTGATTAAACAAATAACATATATATATATATATATATATATACAAAGAATATTGAACTGGAATATTTTTTTAAAAAACATCTATTCCAAAACATGAACAAAGATTATCAAACTGGAATAATTTTGATATTTTCAAATACATCTTTTCTTTTATTCCAATATAATTGAATTACATTATTTTTTTTAAGATTATCTAATACTGTTAAACCAGTTTGATGAATTTTATGTAAATAAAGTTTATCCACCAATTGGTTGTCTTCAACTATATGATAACTCAAAACACCACCTTTAAACTTCTTTTTACTTTGTATAGCCGTCGCCGTAAACCTATATTTTGAGTGTTTGAGTCTCTTGTTTTTTGTATAAAAATTATCAATGTCAACGGCAATAACCAACGACAAAATATAATTGCCTTCGGGAATATTTTCCCAGCCTTTGACACGATTTATGTTGAAGAATTCGTGAACATTTTCCCAAATTCTCATTTTTCTTTTATAACTAGAACTTGGGAATGCGAGGAAAGGTGTGGCACTAGAACGATAACGCAGTTTCCGGTTAAATTTGTGACGAACTGGATATGATGATGCTTTTTTACATTTCGTCATCTTCGGTGGTCTGTTTGTTGGTATTCACCTCAGCGTAATTGGTAGTCCTTCTTCTTTGACAATTATATTGGATCTGAGACAAAATATAATGCATGAACACAACTTTTGTTTATGAAAAAAATGAATTATTCTTATTAAAAAATGAATGAATCATTATACGATATTACTTTTGGTCCTAGCAATGAAACATACCCCATTTGTAGAATTAAAAGCAACCAATCATTTTTAAAAAATTCGAGTTATAATATATATTGTACTAAATCTATTATCTATCAGTTTTTTTTATAATATTTCAACGAGAAACAGTTTACAGTCATAAAAAATGTAGAATGCTTTTCCTTTCTTATGAGTTTAGCAGGAACAATGCCTTTTTCATGATTTGTAGGTCCAAATCTTCGTCGTTTAATCAGTATTGGGTTTCTACGATCAATTTGATGTTATTAGCCATCCACTTTTGTTTTTTTTGTCATTGTTGATGACAATGATGAGCGTCGTCTCTTTTTAACAACATTCAAGGTGGTGTGGTGATTTTTCCTCCAACTTGGATTTTCCCAGAAAGTATCCAAGAATTTTGGATTACATAAAGGTTTATTTGTGCAAGTGTAGTTTTCTATGAATTGATGGTCGTTTTTCCAAGAAAACTCTTGGTTCATTTCAATGGGGTGGATTTTGTCAAAAAACTGAATCGACGCATAATTTACGGAATACATTGCTCTTGGGTCCAATTTAAAAGCCATCAATGATTCTACTATTGAAATTAGGACTTTAAATTGTCCATAAAAATATGGTCGGTCTCTGAAATAATGAAGCCTCTTTACACAGGATAATTCCAAAACCCTTTTACTTGAGCATCCTAATGATTCGGTTTCTACGCTGTTAATTTTCTTAATTATGATGGGACGGAACCACTCTATGAATTCATTCTTCCGTGTGTTCTTATTATCTAGACACACGGAAGAAATATCCTCATTATTTTCTAAGCCCATAAAATTTCTATAAACAGCAGCCAAATATTGAACAGCTTCAAAACGATTACCAACTTCAAGAGAGTCGTTAAATTTTTTCTCATAATTTTCTTTGTCGGTAGTTTCTGGTATTTGATTAGATGCAGCCAATTGTAAATCACAACATACTTGGGCTTTTAAGGCGAATAGAAAAATAGTAAGGGCCCTGGTTAGAAACTCAATATCTCTATAATTTTTTTCTTTGTATGTGTTTAAAAATGTAAAAAAAAAATAGAGAGAAACTGTATCTCTTGGTGAAATTAGGTCTAGGGCCTTTCCTTGTAAGAAATTCAGTATGGAATTCATTCTTGAATTGTTTTTTCTGTTTACGTTTAATATATTAATGAGATGAATTTCTCTAATGCACCATAAATAGAGATCAGAAACCTTTCCTGTCATTATAGTGTTTATAATGATTTTTTTCAAGGTGTCCATATCTTCTCCGTGGAAAAGAATTGGGTTGAATGGTGATGATAGGTTTTGTTTGCTCTTTTCTCGCAAACAAACCAATTCATCGTCTTGTGTTATGTTTTTTATGTTAAAAAACATTCTTTTTGGGTTCTTTTATATTGATACCTTTCTGTTGCAAGATCAGAACCAAAAGAATAAACACCAACCGGAGGTTGAAGCTGTACTGGGCATAATCGTATCTCAGTCCACTATTTATATGCTTCATCTGTCTTAGATGGGGGGATGGGGATGGGGGGGGGTGTAATCACATAGTATATATATATATACCAGCCCAAAGAAGGTTTCAGTTGGTTAGTTGTATCTTAGACTGGATCAGTTCAACTACCACCACCATATTACAAGATTTGTAAATATGAAAATGGTTCAAGTGCAATGTCCATGTTGTAAAAATAAAATCTGTACCCCCCAAAAAAAAAAAAGATAATGATTTTGAAAATATTTCACTGTTTGGGGATACTACAGATTTGGAACATGATAGTTTCTTGCCTTTTCTGGATATTGAAAATCATCTAAATTTTTCAAAGTCGGGGGAAGATGATCATTTTCAAGAATTGGAGGAATTCTTAAACCATGAACAAGAAGGGGGCATCAACACCAAAACAAAAATTCTCCCAGTGAAGATTACTACAAACCAACACAAAGACGAAGAAAACATAAACCCAGTAAAGAAGGTTCTTAAACAAATAAAAAAAGAATTTCCCTCGAATCCACACAAAGAAGAAAAAAAGAAGACTTTTGGGGCAGAGGAGGCAGTGAATCTATGGATTCTAGAAGTTTTATCTAATCAAAACAAAGATGAAGAAAAGAAGATTTTTGAAGTAAAGGAAACCACCATAAAGGGGGAATTCCCCTCGAATCAATACAAAGTTGAAGTAAAGGATATTCCCCCAGTGAAAACGACTTCAAACCAACATCAAAAAGAAGAAATCGTCCAATTAGATATAAATCTCAACCTTAAAAGAAAAAACAGAGAAACTGACGATGATACAGAAGACTCAATAGCTAGACGCGTTTCTCTGAAACATAATAAACACAAGACACTATTTGAGCCCGTTGCTAAAAGAACGAGGCTTCAAAAAAAAAAACTTAACAACATTACGTTTTCATCAAATACCCATCCACATGGAAAACCAAAACGCTTTAAATCCAAGGATACCCCTACTAACAAGAAGGCGCACTAACAAACTTTACATCATAATAGGGATAATCAACGCCCCTAGTATCATCTTCTACGGCGGTCAAATAAGGCAATGTTAAATTCCCCTCCTACGAATTATCCACGATTTTCTTTCTTTTCTCCTCACGTCTCCTAGCATAATCATACCTTACAGCATAGTCTTTATAGACATACAAAATAAATATAGTCACCAACAAAATTATTATAATGCTTATAATAATAAGTGTTATGTATTCCATTTTTTATTTTACAACATAAAGTGAGTATCTTGTGCTATATCGGTGATAAAATGTAAACCACATACCCAGTATATTCTACGTGGGTAGTAAATTTCATTTTATTTTAGTAATGTTAGCGAATAAGTAAGATTGGAATAGAGTCAGAGTATCAATCGGTTTGGTTTCTGGAATTAGAATTGGATATATATTCTTCTTTGTATTACTTTTGCCCCTAATGTCATTATTATTATATAACCAAAGTGTTTCGCTAGTCCACTTGTTTCCATGGGTCGTCTTTTCACTCCTCTCGTTCTCCCGTTCTGGGAATTCTCTTGGTCTTCCACTCCAATACTCATCAAAATAACTGTAGTCATCTGGTTCAGCTTCGAATATATTTTTCTAATGCATTATTTCTAAATACACCCCCGGTGATTCTTTTATTGTTATAATGAACTATAATATCATAAAAATAAAAAACGAAATTCATTTAACTGGTGAGTGTTTCTGATTTTTCCTTCATATGAGTTAATTTTGATATTTTTAATGATAAATCAATATTTTCATACTGATTAAATTCATCAAAAACCCTTTGTAGTGTTTTTGAACCTTGGATAATCTCATCGCTCATTTCTGTTTTTTCGTCTTTGGTGGGTTGGATTGGAAATTCCAAAAAATCAGATCTAAATTGGGAAATTTCGTAATTAAGGCGTTCAGCTCCAAGGCCCACAATTGTCATTTGTTCTTGTGGGCCCGTTGCAAACCCTCCTCGTTTTCCTTTCACTGGTGTACCAGAAAACTTTGTTCTTATGATATCATCTGGATGAGAACATTGCATCATGAGAGATGATTTATGGTTATGAACAAGAAAATATCGCGTTTTATAGATGGTGGCTTTAGTAGTTTTATAACATAGCCTATTAATATGATCATAATCTTCTAATTTTCTAGTGTATGTAAATCCGTCATCTACATCAAAATATTCATAATAGGGATAATCAACGCCCCTAGTATCATCTTCTACGGCGGTCAAATAAGGAAGTCCCGTTATAGGATTTATTAGTATTCCACTAGCATATAAATCTCCCAACTCCAAATAATATTTAGAATCTTCTATATTAAATTCAAAACAGTTGTTCATATATGGAATCGATGTTTTGTTTTCGTGTTCTTTCTTTAACATCTCACCAGTATTAAATATATTATCTAGAGTCTGTCTCTTCAGGTATTGAGGATTAATGATAAGATCTGGCATTATTGTGTGTGTGTTTTTTTTTCCCCTCGTTTTTAGGATTGATTATTACAAACGGCATATTTTCATCTGAAATAATTTCAGAGAGAACACCCTTATTTGAAGTTGTTGTTTGTAATTTATCACCTATAGATGGTGTGAATAAACTCGCATATGTCAGATATAACTTCATATACTGTGATATATCTATGTTATCGCAGCGAATCATTTCGCAACGATATTTCTGATAGTTTGGGTTTTGAGATTGAAAAGCCAATGACCTTCGAAGCTTGGCCCTTTCTTTTGATGAACATACCAAATTGTGAAAATAATCATTTGTTGGGTCGTCCACGTCCATAATATTACCCCGTCCTTCCCAAATCACCGATAAAATCCAGTCTTTACCTATATTATTATTATTTATTACAACATTTTCAAATTTATCTACAAAGATATCGGACTTTCTAGGCATCCCTATCCCCCCCTCAGTAGTGATTTCTATTACTTTTAGTTCACTGGAAAAAAGTTCAATTGAAAGTTTTAGGTTGCTATTAATATGACTACAAGTATTTTTCAGTTTAAATATACCAACTTGAAGCCCCTTTCTTAGTATTGTACCTTTTGTAATCATGGGTATAAATTCTATTGGGAATGGGTTTTCGTCAGAAGCCTTATAATTATAATTCATCTTAACAGCAGCAGTTTCATAAAATGTTGCTGAAAACATTCCAGATTCTATTGCCCCTTTCCTAATAACAATCCCATCTTCTTGATTATTAAATCCAGATGCAACCAATATTTTGGGGTAGCATCCTGCAATATCAATAATTTCCGAAGGATATGATTTTGTATTTTGAAAAGCCACGGTTAAATTCTTTTGGTGTAATTGGCCTATTGATAAGGAATTTCTTAGGGTTCCTACAAAATTCTTGGCTGAAAATGCTGCGTGTCCAGTGCGAGGTAAATGGCATTTGTTAGGGTGTGGTGTTATTCTAATAGAGGGACCAAATATATTTTCAATTCTTTCTCCCCTTTCTCCAACCCATAAATTTGTTGTACACCCCAAAGAACCCACTAACTGTTCATCATCAATAATATCTTGCTGTAAATATAGAAATTCGGTTGGTGAATAAAAAAGCCCATCTCTGTGTAATTTGAATAACGTACCTTCAAAACTGGTACACTCCCAAAATATATTTCTTGATTGATCTATAAGTTCTATAAAAGGTACTTCTATTTTTAATGCATATTGCATCATTCGAAAGTAATTAAATATACCAAACTGAGATGTTATGTACATTAGTTGTTGGTGTGATAAATTTTCTGGCGTTTTCCTAAAAAACTTATATAACACTTGGTTGGCACAAATGTACTGATAGTTTTCATCTAATTCTTCCAAATATTCTGGATTATCAACTTTTTGACAATCAGAAAAAAGCTTTAGTAATAATTTATGCATATTTTCTCCAACTGTTAAACTATATGTTGATATTACTGTATCAATCACACATTCCAGTATCAATCCACAGTTTTTGGGGGTGTCTGATGTAGTTACCAAATCAATGAAACCTATTTCACTATTGGTTATATATTTGGGTTCTTTCGTTTTAGAATCTTTGGTTAAAACTTTTTGAAGTGAACAAGCTATTCCGCAAATATTGTAAAAGGAATTTGTGGGGGCGTTTCTTGTAAATCTCCCAATTCTATGCACATCAAGATTATTATTGTTGTTTATAAACGCATTATTATTATTATTACTCTCTCTTTCGTCAGTTTTTCCCGTCCACCCAAAGGAAATATTATCTCCTCTGGCGTTATAATCATCAAATTCATTTGTATATTTATTATTATCTAAAACTACATAATCTTTATTAAGAATACTAGTCTGTGATATAGCAATGTCAATTTCTCCTCTTTTTATGGTTTGTGATAGGTTGCTTATAATATTAGTATCATTAACTGGGGATTTCGGGAAATGGAGCCACTTTATTATGGCTTCTGTGGTTTCTTCGTTATCTAGTGCAGAATTTAAATCATTACCAGTTTTGGTCAAGACGCCCATTAAAGTGATTTCTTTTTCATTTGCTGATAAGCACCCATTATCATTTTTACTGTCACTGGTGTTATTGATAGACAATAATTTTTGTTTTTTGTTTGGTGGTGGGCGATGATGATGATGATGTTTTTTATGTTTGGATGCTCTTTTTGTTTTATTATTATTATTATTATTATTATTATTAGTAGTAGTAGTAGTAGTAGTAGTAGTAGTAGTAGTAGTATAGTAGGACTAGTACTAATGGTTTTTCTGGAGACAATAATAACTTTCTGATCACCACTTAAAATAATGTCATAATTCTTTTTTCGTTTGCATATTCGGTGCATTTGTATCAAATCATTAACACCTATGCCTAGTGCTTTAAATGTTGTTTTTTTTCCTTTTTTCTTATAATAATCTTTTAAATTTTCAACGATATTATTATGAATCCGAATTTTTAACAACTTTGAAATAATGATATCAAAAAAGGCAGTAAATATCTTACCCGGGGTAAAAAATGCCATGTTACCCAAAGTATTTATGGTATTCATTTCATTAATGACTCCACAATATTTTGTTAAAAAGGGCCAATTTAATATTTTGTTATTTTTACTATACATTATTATCATTTGTTTCTTTTTTCTCTTGTGTAATTTCCGTTTATCAACCCATACAAATGTTTTGGTATACAAAATATTTTGATTTACAATAAAATTTCCAGGGTAAAAATCTCGTGGATAATCATTACAAAATAAACATCGAATGGGATTAGGAATAAAATTATTCCATTGATTTATATCAACGGGAGTTTCATCTCTAAAGTCCAGTATTTTTTTAAGCAGCAATTGCCACATTTTTCCGTCCTTTAAAATAGGAACTGAAAAATGGGTTTGCGTTGAAGGATAAAAGTTTAATTTTGGCCAATAAAATCCAATCCCCAAAGTTAAACGCATCTGTAAAAAAAATCCCACCAAATCATTTTCATTGCAAATTCCGTTTATATCTTTGGCCAAATCAGATTGATATATAAGATTGAATTTAATATCTGGGTATTTTTTAAATAGAATATCATAATTATCTTGTTCTATTTTTAGTTTATGAGTTATGTTGAATCTCAAAAACATTTCTAAAGTTCCGTCGTTTTTGTCTGTTTCCATGCATTTTTTACACGGCAAAACAAAGACGTTTTTTTTCCATAAAGTATTGTGGTTATGGTTTTCATATCCAGTAACATCAATAAGCATGATCAAATTAACCGTATCTATTTTAAAAAATATAAATGCTGAAACAGTTAAGATTCTCCTTTTTATTGTGGGGCATAATATTATTATTTAATATTTATATAATTTTTGTTGGTGTTAATGATAAAAGGCCTTTTTTGTATTCAAATAAAAATTCAAGTTTAAAGGTTTATTTTGATGGAATGCCCCTTACCCAGTTACCAAAATCATTATCATCATCAGAAAAAAAAATTGTGAACTGTAATAGTTCTATAATTCATTGTCAGGAAGATATAGATTGCGCGAAAACTTGTATGCCAATAAACTTTGAGATTGTAAAAACTATCCCCGTTTGTTCTTCTGGTGTATGTGCATATAAGTATATGAAGGAAAACTCAATAATGTCAGCTTGTCTTAATGGTGGCGAACCTATTCCCAAAATAAATAATTATTATAATATTCGTGGACTCGGAACGTTTGAATGTGCTTGTCCAAATAATTTTATTGGTAAATATTGTGAAATTCCAAATTATATGGCACCTAGTAAAGAAAAAAGTTTTGATCTTTTATAATAACATTTTACTTATAAATGTAATAAATGTTAGGCTTGAAAGATTTTGATATATTTAAAATATTTTATTATTTTAGCAAAATGGAATTTTATTATTACAACGTGTTTTTATATTTTTTGTGAATAAATATTGTTGTGGTAAACATTATAATGTTTTTTAATCCTAACCGGCTTTGATGAATTCAGGCCCTTTAATCTAATACTTTATAAAGCAAATAAATTTATATATCAGTCACAGCATCGTTGTCATTTTTATTGTTAATGTAAGGCTTAAACACATATACACCATTAAGAATGACTAATAATAATATTAAAACAAATTCAGCTGGCATAAAATGGCGTTCATATTTCTTTAATATTTCAATATACTTATTAGTATTAGCATCTCTATAATATTTGGGGAAAATATATAGAGGACATAAAACCATTATACCTAGAATACACAGTAAAATTATATTGATTATATAAACTATATTTTGACTAATCTTCATTTTTTATTTTTATCAAAAATATTTTTTTTATATATACCCCATTTTAATTGGGTGGAATAAACAATCATAATATATATTTCATTATATATTTCAATGGAATATAATAAAGGAAACATCAATTGGTTATTTCCCAACAAAAAACAAAAAAACACATCTGCAGTGATAGATGGGGTGATTATAGGAAAATGTTTAACCACAACTAGTGGTGATAATAAACATTATCATTTAAAAATGCCTACGATATCTATTGAAACTTATTTCGAAATTGCTGAAACAATTGTTAATAAAAAAAATAATTGTTCATACACACAAAATAGTATTACCCCCAATGAAAAATATGATAATCATGATCAATATAAATCTTTGAAATTCACAAAGAAAAATATAATCACTAAATCTTGTATGAAAAAATAATGAAAATTGCAATTAGTGTATGTCCTAGATGCCGATATTCAAATTGCTTCCTGTGTTGTAAAAAAGATAAGTATAATAACACAAGTTTTACCCCGAAAATTATTTCTTGTTTTAATTGCTTTAATACATTTAAGACCAAGAACATTGATTGTAATAACTATCAATTTAATAAAATGACATTTTACAATATTTTAGGATATCAAAATAAAAAATGCATGATAACATATCAATCTTTTTATAAAGAATTTTTACATCATCTTAAAAAGCAATACCAACAACGGCAAACAAATAAATCATATCAATACAGTAATAATCGGGCATATCCTTCATCATCACCATTACAGATATCAAACAAAATAATAGGAATATACGATTCTTTGTCTGAGAAATCAAAAAACGAACTGAATTATGAACCCGACGTCTTAGACTATTCAATCAAAGTAATTGTGCCAGATAATAACAACAAAGAAAAAATCATACCCCCTATGGCTTTTTTTATTGAAATGAATAAAACTATATCCTTCTTTAAAAAACTCATTGATCCTAAAGTTGATATAAAAAATATTAAAACTAAATATGGATCTATAATATCAAGAGGGGGTGGAGGAAAAAATAATATATTTAGAACAATCTGTTGTAATAGAAGATATGTTAGATCTGCCAGACTTGTAATCGTTCCCAGATTTCAGCTAGATGCTCACGAATGTATTTTGCCGTATAATATATATTGTAGACTAGGATGTCCTAAATATGTTCTCTGTCACCGTTACCCAACCTTAGATTTGAGAAGTATGACATTTCATAGCGTCAAAACTACTTGGCAGTATCCATGTATGGGTATATCTACATCCATCGTAGAAGGAAATAATGCAGATTTTGATGGTGATTGTCTACATGTAATACCATCCATGACTTTACTTAGTCAATCAGAATTAATTCATTTATTTCACCCAAAATACAATATAATTTCACAACAGAAACTACGAGTTCATTTTGACCTCGATGAACGACAAACTTTATTTTCGTTATTTGGATTAAATTCTACCGAAATTCATAGTGGTTTGTATGACATGGCATTAAAGGAGGGTTCTCTAAAAACATATAATTTATTTTGTAAATTTAAACAACTATGTCATTTCATTTGGCAATATAAAAGCATAACAACAATAAAATGCAGGGATTTTTTATCAATCATTAATAAAGATTCTTCCTATCTAACCTTTATAAATGAAATATACCCAGAAATCCCCATCCATAATAGTATTAAAGAAATGATCGAATCTTCATGCTTCGCGATTTAGTATTGACCACCTATGTCAATTATTTGGGGAGATTTTTCAAGATTGTCCAATGGGGTTCTTAAACGGAATGAATAAAAAGGCATTTATTGATATAGCATATAATACACGCAAAAATCTTATAAGCGAAATTTCTCTTTATGGCTATACAATCATAAAACTTACACACTGCACAAAATCTATTTATGTTGGATACGATAACAGAATTTATACTACAGATGGAATACTGGTGGCCCTAATGTTTATGATATTACTTTGATAATCAACTGAGATTTTTGAAAAAAATAAGCTTCTTTGTTATCAGTTAGTTCAAAAAATAATTCTAAGAACAAGAAATTGTTTTCTTTAATAATATTACATTTGTAAATATATATATATATATATATATATATATATTGTATTATTATAAAATACATTTAAATCTAGTCAACTGCCTTTCGTAGGCTGGCGCGAAGACTAACTGCATATCCACAAGAGCAGGTAAAATAATTACACATTAAATATCCATTGAGTTGGTCGTGTGTTATTTGGAATTATCTATTTTATAATAATATATAGTCTTTCAAGTTTACCGGATCGTACTTTAAATGACAATTATATTGTAGCAATAAATCTTAACAATATACAATTATAACTGTGAAAACTGTCATACAATATTTTAAATTTTTAAGTTGTGGTTTATTGTCACTTGGTGTCTTGTTTTTAATATTTTTTAGTGGTTGGTTCTTGGATAAGATTTTTTCTACTTTCTATTTCTTTTTCATCACAATTTTTGAAACAGAATGTCTATATTATTTCACATTCATTTTCAATATATGGTTGATGTAAAAATCCCTCTCTTAGCAGCCCACTACTTTACCCACCTCGAGGATGCTTGGCTCTTTTAGCAATAGGTTCAAAAAAATATCCTCTTTTGGTTTTTTAGAGAAACTCGTCTAGCTATTGAGTCTTCTGTATCATCAAAAAATATCCTCTTTCGGTTTTTTAGTGAAACTCGTCTAGCTATTGAGTCTTCTGTATCATCATTAGTTTTCTCTTTGTTTTCTTTTAAGGTGAGAATTTTGGTTTTCTTTTTTGTATTTACGCTTTCTTCATCCTTGGGTTGGTTTGTAATAATCTTCGTGGGGGGAATTTCCCTTTTGATGTTTTCCTTTTCTTCGTCTTTGTATGGATTCGAGGGAAATTCTTCTTTGACTGCTTTTTCTTCCACCTTAAAAATCTTCTTTTCTTCTAATAATGATTCTTGATCCACAAAAAATCTTATTTTCCATGTTCCACTCTTTTTCATCTTTGTATAGATCAAAAATCTTCTTTTCTTTGTTTGTTTTTTTCTTCATCCTTGGGTTGGTTTGTAATAATCTTTGTGGGGGGAATTTCCCTTTTGATGTTTTCCTTTTCTTCATCTTTG
>NC_090731.1:99036159-99066159 GCF_036898095.1 Palaemon carinicauda | reverse complement strand
CTTCAGAACATGATTGGATTACTTTAAAATATAAATAATGGAATGAAGTCATCTGAAAATTCGGTATTTAATTACTGTTGTGTTGCGAGAGTAGAGACAGTTAAGGGCTTACAGCATGAAAAGAGAACAATGTAAAGGTTAAGATCGCTAGCCGGTATTAAGACATTAGTAACCAAAAATAAATAAATATGCAAAAATACCATTCACCTAAAATGTGTAAAAAGGGAGCACACTGAGAAAGATATCCTTGGTGAATTAGGCCCTAGGGGGCTTCACGCGGTCTTGGACACACTTTGCCCGACTTCAGCAAACTGAAATCATTCCCATGAAAGAAAACGATTTAAGTTATGAAACTATCGCCTACGCAATTTACTTCTATAAGCTGAGATCACGATAAAGTTATGTGTTTATGTCTTTTAAGTAGAAACAAATACCAAGTGCATAACTTATATACTTGAAACATTATTGAATGGAAATTAACTGTCACAGGATGTAGTTATTAAGATTAGGAGTAAATAGCACATGTGGCTGGGATGTAAGGAAGGGAAAAAAATAATGATGGTTCAGTGGGTAGGAACTTTCATTATGGGGTAGAAGGAAAGAATAGGATGTGATAAAATGGAGAGAGAGGGCTGTGTAAGGACTCTAAGGATGTGAGGTTCTTATACAGACATCTTACCTTCATAAAGGACGTTGACAGCTTCCATGAGAAGGACATAGCTATGAAACGTGTCATACTTCCAAGAGGGGTGAAGAGTGAGGATCATGCCCAGCCTCTACCATAACAAAATACCCCTTTCAGCCCTTGATGGGGAGGGGGATGGGTCATTGGACTGACCGGATGCCCCACTGGTCATTGGCCTTGTCAATAGGACTCATCTCGACTTTTCTCGTGGTTGCTTTGTGGTGACGCTGAATGGCAGCATTGATTTTTGAAGATGTCTAAAATGAGATACCTCACGGGAGTAGACGGGCATAGGTAGGCAGGTGGTGAGGCTCTGGGTAGGGTCACACGCTTGTGGAATTTCGAGAGGTCCCTGCTGGAGTCTTTGTATGAAAAATGGTGCAATGACCGTCAAAAATAAAAACTCCCTATTTTGTCAGAGAACTTTTCCTAGAACAGGACAAGAACTCTGCAAGCAAGGTCTAAAGCCACCAGCCCTAATGACTCCCCCTCTGTGAGTCTCACTCCGATAATGGATTAATTTCTAAACTGTGGCTAGGGTCATAATTTTACTTTATCTTTTTATCACCTTAGCTTTAAGTGCTTATTAGAATAAAACATGCTGGTTATGATGTAATAATAAAAATGTAAAAATGAAATACCAGTTGACACTGACTTAGTGCAACAATAATGATGAAAATAAAAGCAAATGGACAAATCACATGCAAATGGTAAAATTAATCTGTAAAAGACAAACTATATGTAAACTAATAAGGCAAAGATGGTGCCTAAAGTAAATTAACCTGGGTAGTCACCAGGGCTAAATTATTATTATTTCATACAATTTAGAGTAAATTACTATGGATATGGGTTATATGGACATGGCACTATGCATTGAACACTAATGCCAGGAGAGCACATCTACTATTTTTTTTATCTGAGCCTTTTATGCACTCAATCTTTCAATTGTAGTCTTGGAGGTCCATGCCCCACCTCATGAGCCTATTATTCTTATTAATGAACTGAGTCTATTAGGTTAGAGGGTTATGGTCCATTAAGAGTGTCAGTGGGAACTCATGGTCAGCATGATAAGATCAAAATGCATAAGAAAAAAGACAATGCCTAGGAGCTTTGTTTTAAACTATATTGTACCTAGTTTGAGCAGGATTCAGTTTCTTTGAGAAGTATGGGATAGGACGACGGACATAGTCTTTATCATGGAGAACAGCACCAAACCCTATGTCACTGGCATTCATGACCCTACAGCAGAAAGGCCTGCTTCCTTTGAATAGGTCTGTGATGGAAGTGGCTACCTAGGAGAAGCTTGGCACACATCTCCAAAATTACTGCACCATTCCCAAGAATCACCGAGTCTCCTTTGTAGTTCTAGGTTAGGGCCCAGTTACATGATCTTACAACCTCCTAATATATGGACCAAATTGGCTGTCTGGAATGCCTTCAGCATCTTCTCTGGAGATTCCACTTGCAGAAATATATACATAGCTTGTCCCTTCCTTCTTTTGGAACTAGCACCACCGGGGATGCCCACGGACGTTCACTGTCCTCGATGAGACCCAATCTGAGCTGTAACTTGACCTGTGCCGCCAACTAATCCTAGTCAGCCTGCTGGGGGTTTACCCTATCATAATTCTGGCGGATTGGACACATTTCCGGGAGCAAGTCAATCTTGTGCTCCAAGAGCTGGATGTGACCTGGTGTATCTTGCACTACATGAGTGTGCTATAGCAGAAGTTTCTCGGCAATACTTCTCTTAGCAGCCTTTAACCCTGGATAGGTACGATGGGTCGTTTGCGACCCCGAGCGTAAAAAAAAAACAGGTTTTTCTCACGTGACTCACCCCCGTGACTGAATTTGTGGGTGATCGACCTGCAGGAGGTGTCTCCCCTACACGCTCTAGTAGTGTCCAGATGTGCATTGCTGTAGCTGTACTCCTTCCCCGATTTCTGAGACGCGTCGGGGTCGTTCGCATCCGAGTTTACACTTCTAAGGTAGTTTGCATAATTATCAAAGTTATTACGTATTATGAAATTGTCGTAGAATGGTGCAACTTGTATAGGTTATCAGTTGTGGAAAGTCTTGGTGGATTGTTTGGCTACCATGTGCATGTTTTTTTTTTTAGTTAAAATGTCGTTCATCACCATGAGGACCATTTTACCGCGAGTGCCCCTTTTTCATTTTTTTTCATTTTTTTGCCAAGTCATTTTTCCGTAAGATATTGCCAAATAGTGTCGTAAAACTTTTGCTTGTTTAGTGTTGGAAAGTGTGTCTAGATGATCTGGCTACCCATGCATGACTTTGTTTTTGTCAGATACGACGTAGTTATTGGTATATTGGGTATTTAACTGCGGTTACCAATTTCTGTTTTTTTTCAATATTTGTAAATATTACTACGTAGTAAGGAATTGCCGTATATTATTCATTTTTTTTTCATGTTTATGTGTTAGAAAGTGTGCCTTGATGGTTGGGCTAACACGTGCATGTCTTTTTTTTTATCTGAGATGTCGTATATTAGAATGTCGGGCATTTTACCGCGAGTGTCCCTTTTTCATTTTTTTTCATTTTTTTGCCAAGTCATTTTTCCGTAAGATATTGCGAAATAGTGTCGTAAAACTTTTGCTTTTTTAATGTTGGAAAGTGTGTCTAGATTATCTGGCTACCCATGCGTGATTTTGTTTTTGTCAGATACGACGTAGTTATTGGTATATTGGGTATTTAACTGCGGTTGCCAATTTCTGTTTTTTTTTCAATATTTGTAAAAATTTACTACGTAGTAAGGAATTGCCGTATATTATTGATTTTTTTTCATGTTTATGTGTTAGAAAGTGTGCCTTGATGGTTGGGCTAACACGTGCATGTCTTTTTTTTTTATCTGAGATGCCGTATATTAGAATGTTGGGCATTTTTCCGCGAGTGCCCCTTTTTATTTGTTTTGCATTTTTTTGCTTAGTCATGTTACCGTAAGGAATTGGCAAGTAGTGTCGCAAAACTTATATTTTTATAGTGTTGGAAAGTGTTTCTAGATGATCTGGCTACCCATGCCTATTTTTTTTTTAGCCAGATATGGCGTATATATAAGTATGTGTTCGATTTTCCTGTGATTGCCATTTTTTCGTTTTTTCCCATTTCTTTCAAAATTACTACGTACTAAGGAACTATCACAGAGTAATATTTCATTTATATGTTTATTTGTCGGAAAAATATGCCTTGATGGTTTGCCTAGCACGTGGCTGAAATTTTTTTTTTTTCTGAAATGCCGTATATTAGAATGGCCATTTTTCCACGAGTGCCCCTTTTTATTTGTTTTGCATTTTTTTGCTTAGTCATGTTACCGTAAGGAATTGGCAAGTAGTGTCGCAAAACTTATAATTTTATAGTGTTGGAAAGTGTTTCTAGATGATCTGGCTACCCATGCCTATCTTCTTTTTTTAGCCAGATATGGCGTATATATAGGTATGTGTTCGATTTTCCTGTGATTGCCATTTTTTCGTTTTTTCCCATTTCTTTCAAAATTACTACGTACTAGGGAACTATCACAGAGTAATTATTCATTTAGATGTTTATTTGTCGGAAAATGTGCCTTGATGGTTTGCCTAGCACGTGGCTGAATTTTTTTTTTCTGAAATGCCGTATATTAGAATGTTAGCCATTTTTCCGCGAGTGCCCCTTTTTATTTGTTTTGCATTTTTTTTGCTTAGTCATGTTACCGTAAGGAATTGGCAAGTAGTGTCGCAAAACTTATATTTTTATAGTGTTGGAAAGTGTTTCTAGATGATCTGGCTACCCATGCCTATCTTTTTTTTAGCCTGATATGGCGTATATATAGGTATGTGTTCGATTTTCCGGTGATTGCCATTTTTTCGTTTTTTCCCAATTCTTTCAAAATTACTACGTACTAAGGAACTATCACAGAGTAATGATTCCTTTATTTGTCGGAAAATTTTGTTTACTTTTTTTTTGATTGAATATCATCAAATTTTTTTAGCTAAAATATTGTTTTACATTTTTTTTTTTTCGATTTTATTTCCCTTCAAAAAAATTTTTTTGGGTCAGAATTTTAATTTTATAGTCGTAAAATAATCGACAATTATCCAGCAACCCACCATACAATTTTTATGCATATCCAATAATAATTAGATTAGTAAATAACACCTTGAAATTGACATACCCTTCCTACATTTCAAGTGGCAGATTAGGGAGTCTGAGTCAGTGTGGTTGGCGGCCATTTTGTGGACATATCCGAAGCGTAAGCTGCCCTATCTATATATATTCTTGTTCCCTATAGAATTTGTGATATTTTGGTATATTTTTACCTGCATAAATATCATATTATATATTAAATATATGTATTTTTTTACGAAATTTCTAAGTACTCAAAAAATTACCTTTAGATATGGCCCCTGATATAAATGTAATTTAAAAAATAATGAAGATATTTTTACATATTTCTATTTTAGGATAACATATGTTTATTCCCTAAAAAAATTAGCCACTTCCTATTTCATTTGGGTACCCAAAAAAATTCATGAAATTTGGACAAATTTTTTTGGCCAAAAAAAGTTACCTTTTTTTTCTCATTTCAGATCTTCACCTCCATGGGTCTAACTTCATCCAAAATACATCAAGATGTGTCCTAAACATTCAAGAATCAATTCCTAAAAGGATTTGTGTATATATGTATAAACTTTTTTTTATGAATTTTTATGTCAGGTCTTTTTTTTTCTACTTAATTTTTTAAAATATTTATAATAAATAGTTTTTCTGCAAATGAGTAGTATTTATCTTTACAGTTGTTTTAAGCATTCATTGAAGTTTTTTTGGCAAAAGAAAAAAGGAGGTTACTGCAAAAACTGATTTTTCAAGAATTTTTTTTGGCGTCGGGGTCGTTCGCGTCCGAGTATACCCTTAAAGGGGTGTCCGAGGAGCGTACCTATCCAGGGTTAAGGCAGGAGTGACCAGCTCAAAGTTGGCTAGAACCTCGGAGTTGCTCACAGGTGAATGGATCTTGGTAACAGTTCCCACCAAATTGACCGTCTGTTGACAGGATTTAAATTAGTTAATATGGAGCCACTTGGCACGTATAATGCCATAATTCCCTAGGTAATTTGATTTATCCTTCTTCTCAAGAACCTTGTGGGAAACCAGGAACTTTTTGCTCGACGTTCTCCGCTTTCTTGGGCAGAGAATCAGAACTTGGTCTCCAACTTCAAAACTTTGATCTTGGATTTCACGATCCACTTGACTTCTTGTGATACTCTGTGGGTGTACAGAAACTCAAAACGGGTGTACCCTAGGACTTCTGAGCATTCCTGGCAAAGGTTGAACAAGGCATGAGGAAAATTTTCCTCCCAAATGGAGGAGTCATTCTCCCCTAACTTCATCAAGACCGTTTTTAGTGTTTGGTGAAAGTGTTCCATGCGTCCCTGACTCTCTGAAAGATTCACGGTGCAGTTCTGTTGATGGATACCATAATACTTCATTGCTGCCACAAAGTTAATTGCCATGAAGATAAAGCCCTTGTCCAACAAGAACTGTGGCCTGGAAACCAAACCTACAAAAGAATTGTGTCAGTCCTCTTATAGCATGGCTGGCATTGGCACACCTAGTCGGCACAGCTTCGAGGTAACACATGAATCGATCACTTATTGTTAGTAGGAAACTTTATTCATCAACACATCCTGAGAGGGAATACCTGCAGATGGAATGGGTCGAAAGGAGCCCGTGGCCCTACCTGGTTTGGGTTACCACTGACTTGGCAAGGGTGGCTGGAGGGAATAGGCAACTCCCCTGTAGTTTTTTAGCTTCGTATCCAACAGCTGAAATCTGATGAGCATGGTCTGACTACTTAGGCTATCTGGGGAGAAAGATGCTTCCCTCTCAGCTTCCTCTGAGAGTTTGGGGTAGCTCTATTCCCTGTGGTGGTAAGCAGCACAGCTTTGTCCAAATACAATTCTTGGGTAAATGGAACAGACCCATGGTTGGAGTAAGAAGACTCTTGAGCCTCCTCCATTATCCAAATTATTTCCTCCAAGGTCATTGTTAGCTAGCCATTTGGTCTCCTCTGCATATGGTGCCTGTCCAATTTCAAGGTTCGGATTAGCTGCCTTCATGCACCAGAGAGACACTCGCTGTGCACCTTTCTAGAGGTCTTTTCCTAAGAGCAAGTCTTAACCCTCATACCCGAGATCGCTCACTACCCCTAGTCCTAGTCTGCATCTCTTGCTAAGCTTGGGTGTGGTAATCTTCAACTCCACTGTAGGGAGATCAGTGGTGAATCCTTTGATCCATCGGACTGTCATGCGATTTTCCCGCTGGTATGTGGCACCGTTAAGATCCTGGTGCCACGAGATTATCAAAACATCTGCACTGGTATCCTGCAACCCTCGGAACAATTTTGGAGAGCTGTTTCCCTCAGGCAAAGCTATGGTGATCTCCCCAATAGTGGGTTGCTTCTCGAACAAAGATTGAGACGGCAGGCGGAAGCTGAGGATATGATGGGACATAGTGAATATATTTTTGTGTAGCTGTAGTACTTATAAACCTCACATTATGCACTGGCATAGTTCCTCTTCGTCACCTTACCCTTAGGTCTAGACTTTAGGCTGTAATTTGTGGGCTCAGCCACCTCAGCGGGTTACTTGAGCAGATAGCTGGCTTGCAAGTTGTTATATTTTCTACAATGGCCACACCTGGTAGGAGGAATTGAGTTTTGCTGGGGCTTAGGCTTATATAATTGTACTGAGCTGCGGGACCCTGAGTTAAACCATGATAGCACGTAATCATCAGCACACTCACAGGATACCCTAAAAATAGCTGGATTCTTCTCAGAGATGTAAATTGAAAGTGCCGTCGGGTCGTTACTTTTGAAGTCCTGAACCTTGAAGAGCTTTAGCAGGCCACCTTGAGTAGTGCGCTTTGCAGCCCTGACCCAAAGGTGTTGAATCTCTTCTTTTGAAAAGCACAGTCAGACCAAGATATAGTGGGGGACATGGTGAACGGACGCCCCTGATGGCACCAATTCTAAGGACTTAGCTTGTATTATTATTATCATTATTATTATTATTATTATTACTTGCTAAGCTACAACCCTAGTTGGAAAAGCAGGATGCTATAAGCCCAGGGGCTCCAACAGGGAAAATAGCTCAGGGAGGAAATGAAACAAAGAACAATAGAATATTTTAAGAAGAGCAATACTGTAACAATAAAATAAATATCTCCTATATAAGCTATAAAAACTTTAAAAAAACAAGAAGAAGAGAAATAAGATAGAATAGTGTGCCCAAGTGTACCCTCAAGCAAGAAAACTTGAAGTATTGCTGCCTAGGCAGAAGTATCAAACAGAGCTTCTAGTAATTACCTCTGTTCTGCAATGGGAGCATCAGAAATAAAAGCCTACAAATGCAACTGGACCAGCAATTAGGACAACCTAGCAAAGTAGAAATGGAAAAAGCGCTGATAAGTAGCAGGGGCAGACGTGGTATGCACTTATCATGAGCTATCAAAGAATATAACCCCTCTGAAGAAGTAACAGCCTTGAGATACAACGGCAATGAGCTTTGAAATGACACCATATTATAGTCTTTAGTATCAACTTACATATAGAGGTATCATCACTTACTAGTTGATGCAAAACAAACATGCTGAACAAATAAACTACTAATAATCTCTGTTGACTATTGGCCAGCCTAAGAAAGCAATATCTTTATTTAAATGCTACAAATGTCACTAATTATGAGATTAATCAAGCCACCAAATTAAACTAGCCTCTGAAGTGTAACCTCTTGCCATAAGTCAAGAGTTATAAGAGTAATATGAAATAAAAGAGACCGGACTACAAATACTATCACCAAAAAATAGTTTTGACGAAAGAAAATCCTATTCTTGGGATGTGCTGTGTGATATCCGAGTATTTTTCTGTAAAAGGCTAGAACAAGGGATCCTATGCAATAAATATCAAAGAAATATTGACTCCCCTTCCTTTGGGAAATATATCAACGTGCAAATCACGGACTGGGTGTGTATCAGAGACCCTCGATTTCAGGCATTAGTGACTTGATACACCGCCTCCAATGATGAAATCGTCTGGCTACTGATGACTTGTCATCGTCATCACCAAGAACCATAACTGCTGCTGGAGACCATGCTACCCATGTATCAACTTTCGCCCAGCCGCCATCTTTATTCCAGTCGCCAAACCAACTACATGTTTTCTCGTTTTGTCTCCAGTACCAATACATAGAAAAAACCTAACACAAGCTCAAGCCTTGATTAGAACAAATCTTGGAACAAGGGTAGCCAGTCCTGGATCAAGGTAAACCAAACGAAAGCTAACTTCAAAGGAAATACTTGGCCCATTTTTCTTCAGCTGAATAACTCATGCTGCCAATACAAAATGCCCAATTTACAGATAGTTTACATACACAATTAAAAGAAAAACCATTTAAAGAATAACAAAATGATTTAGTCTCTCAATACAAGAATGGCCATGTTTATATTGGTATCTATCAAACTGACATCATTATAGGACTTCAGACATTAAAATCTTATCCAAGATAAATTCAAATGATCTATCTGCCTTAAAAAATTATTCCTTAAAGAAACTTTATTGAAAACTCGTATGAGCAAAACACCATTACTGTACATGGAACAAATAAAAAAAAATATACAAGTTTTAGAAGTTGAACCTGAGGATTTAATGATGGAGTAGTTGTAAACACTACCACAACCTAAAAAATAAAGAATATGGGTAGCCCATCTAACAAATAATGTCCCATGATACTCCCTCAAAGCTGTGATCTGCCCACGCACATGTTGTATTACCAGATGACTTTCATTTTCATTTCAAAAGGGCATCAAACATCTATGGCAAATTATAGGTAATAGGCTTGTTGTAACACACACAGTATATGCTCCATAACTAACTTTACAACAATCTGTCATGTCCCAATGCACACCACACCCTGCCGAATTAATTACAAATAATGTAAGTTTTAATTTGGAATAAAGTTATTCATGGCCAATGTCAAATCCCTGTCACCTAAGATCTAAATAATTTAGATGTATATGCATGGCCAAAAAATTACTACTACCAATAGGAGCTTTCTTACGAAACTGATTCACTTGGACTATAAAATGATATGTTGCTGGAGGTTCTCTGAGACAAAAATGGTGTCTGATATAGTTTAAGTTTCTGCTGTTTCATCCCTAGGCTTCATCGATGAAGGAGAAAATCTGCCTTATTCCACGACTGGATCAAAGGTGAAGAAACTTGCAAGCTGGAGAGAAAATAAAGGCATATCCAGTATTAGGTCAGGTGTCCAGCATGTACTTGATGTAAGGCACCTTAATTGTATTCACAAATCACTATAAGTAATGTGAACCGTGGACACTAAGACTTTATTGTCGATCTAGGGGAATCGTGGCATGAGAAGTCTTCCCTCTCCAAAACGATTGTTTTAATAGTAGTAGGGCCATCCTATCCTCCACCACAGCACATGCCTGAAACATGGACTCCACCTCATTAATCCAACTCACAGGATCCTTGTTGCCCCACTGAGAAATGAGTGCGTGGACTGCAGGGAGGGTGAACCCTGCACATTTTGAGCATTGTTGGATTGACAGTTTTTTAGCCGTGCTTACTGGATATCCTATTTCTGCATCTTTAATTCTCTCTCTCTCTCTCTCTCTCTCTCTCTCTCTCTCTCTCTCTCTCTCTCTCTCTCTCTCTCTCTGAAACTGTTCCTGCTGGACTCTTATTAGGGTATAGGCTTCATTGCCAAGTTCCCACGCAAATTCTGGCAATACATCTCATTCATAGCCTTATCGTTCTTCATAGACCAAAAAGTTCTGTATCTCAGTGGCAGTCATTCAGCTAATTCCCTATGGAGGTAGTGACCAGAAAAAGCTTGGGAACTCGAAGTACAGTGCTGACCGTGCAAGAAATTACATGGATGGGAAAATGCTGTAGCCCACACAAGAGTCGCACAGATAAAAGAATAAAGATCGAGCTGGGCAAAATACAAAACTCCTGTGAATATACCTCTAGGAAGGGAACTATCCCTAAAAGTCAAGCCCCAAAACTAATTAAACAGTACCTCAGTACCTAGAAAAAACAAGGATTACACCAAAGGGTGGTTACATAGTTATCTGTTTGCAAGGCTTTCAAAACAAATAAATAACAAAAATTCACTAAGAATCACAGCGATGAGTGATCCTGCACACTAGACATGAAAAAAAAAAAAACAATCACAGAGATAGGTGTTCCTGCACACTAGACATAAAAAAGGAATCACAGATTTTGGTGATTGTGTACACCTGACATAAAAGTTTAATAACAGCGATGGGTTATCCTACACACTACACATAAAAATGGAATCAGAATGATGGGTGAACCTGCACACTAGAAATATTGAAAATCAAATCCCAGCGATGGGTTATCATACAGCCTAAACATGTACTAGTAAGGGGATTGCTTGTAAAAATGTGTGGGTGCCCTCCTGTAATACCACCAATACCACTTCCATCTCTGTGACTTAAAGCAAAGTTTGTATTTATACCTAAAAGTACAATAAACTGAATAAAACCAAACTATGACACTGAGCTAAGATTTTGCCTTGCAAAAAACTTTCTACCACTTCACAAATTTGCTTTTCAACACAAGTGAATTTAGAATGATCATATACCATGACTGAAATATGATATTGATATCTTAAATCCTTCATCATTAGGTTAACAGATTCAACACAATTGTATGAGACTTATCCCTTTCAAATCATGTAAATACGCATATCCCATGATATATTACAGAAATCGAAGTAAGAAGCCGCTATTAAAAAAAAAAAAAAAAAAAAACACAGAAATTATATCCAAAGTAACGTAAAAACGTGTATATGAATCGTAAGCATTGGGTTTTGATACTAGACCAACCAGTTTCCTTGAACTAATAATTGGATGCTAAATTTTTTTATTTCATGCACACAACGGAACAATTACTATGTGTATGAACCACTTACTAACGTCCAAAAATTTAACCAATATTTCAGGTCTGCGCTTTCGTTACATAGAATTCCGTGATTAATAAACGAAGCTAACAACAACTATGGCCTCATTCGGAAACTTGGCTGTGGGCCGAGTTATTCCAGCTGAGGATAAAAAGGGAAAAGTTTCTACTTTAATCATAATAACTTGGAATGACAATCCTAGACTCCTGGCAAGGTCACCAGTTTTTTTTTTTTTTTTTTTTTTTTTTTTTTCTTTTTCTTTTTTTTTTGCAGCATGAGTCCACCCCTGGTTAAGGACTCAGGGCATGAACAGAAGAATAATGGAAGGAAGGTTAAGGCTGCCAGCTAGCATTAAGACAATAATTACCGACAAAAAAAAATACATATATATATATATATATATATATATATATATATATATATATATAATATATATATATATATATATATATATATATATATATATATATTATATATATATATATATATATATATATATATATATATATATATATATATATATATATATATATATATATATATATATATATATATATATATATATATATATATATATATATATATAGTTATGCAAATACTACTTTAGTAAAATGTGTAAAACGGGAACACAACTGAGAAAGATATCCAAGGTGCTTCATGTGGAGTGGGACAGCCATGGATTACTTCAGCAAAAACGATCTCTTTCCTTAGAAAGGGAAAAAGAATTAAGTTATGAACTGCTCACTTACGCAATTTACCTCTATAGGCTAAAAGCACAATAAAGTTGTGTGTTTATATCTTCTAAGCAGAAATAGATACTAAGTGCACAACTTATAAACTTGAAACACTATCGCATGGAAATCAACACTGTGCCAAGGCGCGGTTATTAAGGTTTGGAGCAAATTCACATGTGGTGGGATATAATGATGTGATAAAATTGATAAAGGTTCAGTGGGTAGGATCTTTTGTTACGGGATAAAAAGAAAGAATGCGATGCGATAAAAAGGAGACAGAGGGCTGGGCAAGGATTTTAAGGGAATGAGGTTCTCATAGAGACACCTTACCTTGATAAAAGGATTTTGACGCCTCCCGTGATAAGGACGTAGAAACGTGTTCTACATCCGAGAGGTGTGAAGACCAAAGACCTTGCCCAGCCACTCTTACAATGAGATACTCCTTTCAGCCTCCGATGAGGGGGTGTCATTAGTCTGACCGGATGTTCCATTGATCATTAGCATTGTGTTCAGACACCACCGCATATAGGCCCCTCTCTCCACTTCTCCCGGGCTTACTTTGTGGTGGTGCTGAATGGCATCATTGTTTTTTAAAAATGACCGAAATGAGATACTTTTGTGAAGTAGATGGGCATAGGGTAGGTGGGAAGGTGGTGTGTCTCTGGGATGGGTCACAATGCTTGTGGCATTCCGACAGGTCCTCACTGGATGTCTTTGTATGAACAATGGTACAATGACCGTCACAAATAAGAATATGCCATTCTCCTGTTTGCCATTTACCATAGATTGTATGATTTTTTCAAGTTTTAGATATTTATAGTCCGTTTCTATGACTTCTATCCAAACTATACTTTCCCTATCCTCATCATAATAACCCCCTATTTTTCATGAGCAACCTATCCTATATTCTTTTTTGTTGCAGACCACACTTATGCTAATGTTATGTTGTTTCTTTATGTTGAGCTTCGTTTTCTGTGGAAGGGCATGTGAATACACCTGATTCAATATATTCAATTCAATTCCTCTACTAATGACCTGAAATTATTATCGTCTCCCTATCACCTTTCTCACCATAAAGGGTAGAGAAAGATGAACATTAATTCTTAGATGCAACTCAGGCAAACAAACAAACTCCAGACCGTCAAGGTAAATAGACTGCCTCAGGCTATTCACGTGTTGGTGCTGTTACCAAAAAAACAAGAAAACTCCATGGATCATCATTTCCAGCCAAGTGATTTAAATTTGGCTATGTCAGAGCCAGTGTCAACCAAGCACATACAAATGTTGAGTGAAGGCTATTTTTTCAACAAACATCACTACCTGTTTTGAGGAGAATTGCTGTAAATTTATTGTAAATAATTGTATATGTATTATAATTTAGTTTTGATGAGTCTGTTAACAAGTAAACATTTGTTCTATTTTGTAATGAGCTGAATTTGGTTAGTTTATTGTTGTAAATAAGTATAAATTTCATGACTATTGCTTTCTTTTAAGAATTGGTATGTTATGTTAAGTGTTTGGATAAAACTAGCTAGTTTCTATTGTTTGAGTTATTGTAGTCAGTGTTTTCTGTACTATGAAAATCATTTAATAAGCAGTGGTCAGTTTGAAAGGTTTAGTTTTGAATTTTTTGTTAAAGGCTCAGCAAATACAATATTTCATGTTTTAAAGGAATCCTCCACGAAGTAAGTTTATATTATATTGTGTTATATTATTTTGGACTATTTTGGACTTAAATTGAGATATTTGTAAATTTTGTTGAAATTGGTGTTAAAATGTACGACGAAATAACTGTAAATAAATTTGGCAAAGTTCGATGTTAATGTTTAAAATTTAGTTTGATTAAATGCTTGGTTTAAAAGATTGTTCTAACATTTGTTTTTGCTTAGATCAGCCTTTGATAAGAATTTACTTGGGATAACAGTTAATTTATTAAAATGTGAATATGTTTGATAGCGAGAATTTGAAGATAGTTTGAAGTGGAATTTATCATTTTTATACTAGTTTAAGTTAAACTTCTTATTTATTAATTGTTTGTTTATGTTGTTTTGTAGATCGAATAAAATAGTTTATATCCAATTTGGAGGTTTTTCTTGCTTTTTTCATCAACGGCAGACGACATTGGATTTCTGAGAACTAGGGAGTGTTGAAGATGGAAGATGCAAGGAAAGCACGGCTGTTAACCAAAACAGTGTTTACAATGTTAAAGGAAATGTGAATCAAATATATAGAATAAAAGCAAAGTGCTAAAGTTACAAGGAACTATTATGGTAAGGTTAAGGACGCTTTTGAGAAATTAGAAATCAAAGATAATGAGTACACTGCATACGTAGACAACTATGAAGATTATGAAACTGAACAGCAATCGTTTAATGAAACATTTGAAGTGTTTTGTAAACTGTAGTTAGCTATGAGGGAATACTCTAAATCTATGGAATATTGCAATTCAGAGAGTGAAATAAAATTTAGGGACAATATTCAAAAGCCAGAAAACCACATAGGAACAGTGACAAAAGCTTGTGGAGAGAAAAGGTGCTCATTTAAAACTGAGAAACCCAAATTACCACAGTTTGCATGGGATGTGAGGGATTATGCGATATTCAAGTATGGATTCAAGCACAGTGTTGACAGGAAGTACACAAAATACACAAAATGTGACTGCATCACACTTTTAAGAATGTGCTTGTTAGAAAAGCCTGCAGAGTTGATAAAGGGACTTGGTAACAATTATGATGCAACGTGTGAATATCTAGATTCCCTGTATGGGACCCCAGGCAAGTGACAGATGCTATTCTTCAAGAGATCACAGAATTTAAACCATTGCAACCTGGTGAAGACTCCAGGTTTATTGATCTAACCCATCTCATACGAAGGAGCTACAACACATTGAAAGAAGTAAATAGACCACACGATATGGACAACAATTACATGTTAACCGTAATTGAGCAAAGGATGTGTGTAGAGGATAGAAAAGTGTGGGCAAGAGAGCTTCATCTCTTGGCAGACTTCTGAAATGGGAGATGAAAACCAGGATGAGGGCATCCACCCCTATTAGGTCCACAACTAAAACAATTTCAAAAACAGTACACTTCACGACAGCAACGAAAGAGTACAGCAACAAATGTTGGTTATGCCAGAATTTAGCTCATTGAACAGATCAATGCGACAAGTATGATAGCGGAACAGCGTCTAGCAAAGGCCAGTGATAACAGTGTTTGCTTCTCTTGTCTTAAAAGGGGGCATAGGGCATCTAATTGTAAAAGAAAAAGTTCATTCCCAGAAGCTGATTGCAAATACTATCATCACTGATTACTTTACATCAACGAAAAAAAAAAACCAACAGGGGCATTCAGTGTTGGGCACCAAAATGTTAACAGCCCACTCCTGCCAGTGATGACAGCATAGGCCTTTGTGCACAGAGTCAGGAGAGCAGCAAATATTCTAATTGACTCAGCTGCTAAAGTAACATTGATTCGGGATATTTTAGCTCAGGAGTTAGGCTTAAAGGGTGAGAAAGTAAGAATAGAGATTACAAAAGTTGGTGGAGAAACTTACAGAATGATGACTAAGTCTTATACAGAGAAACTGAAGTTTTTTTCTGGATGGCAGTGTTCATACCATCAAAGCCATTGGCATACCCTATATTACCGATGGCACTGAGAATGTCTCACTAGGTGATGTTGCTATAAAGTTAGGTTTGAATGTGAATGCATTAGATTGCAAGGGAGGTGGTATTGACATACTAGTGGAAGTAGATCAAACAGAGATGCAAACAGGCAGCACAATAATGGTTCAGCAGTTAGAAGTGAAAAAGACGGCTTTGGGTTGGGTAGTTTTTGACCCAACAAGCAGCAATGGTATACAAACAATCTCAACAAAGGTAATGATTGTTCAATTGTCTTCCTGAAATGGGAGATGAAAACCAGGATGAGGGCATCCACCCCTATTAGGTCCACAACTAAAACAATTTCAAAAACAGTACACTTCACGACAGCAACGAAAGAGTACAGCAACAAATGTTGGTTATGCCAGAATTTAGCTCATTGAACAGATCAATGCGACAAGTATGATAGCGGAACAGCGTCTAGCAAAGGCCAGTGATAACAGTGTTTGCTTCTCTTGTCTTAAAAGGGGGCATAGGGCATCTAATTATAAAAGAAAAAGTTCATTCCCAGAAGCTGATTGCAAATACTATCATCACTGATTACTTTACATCAACGAAAAAAAAAAAACCAACAGGGGCATTCAGTGTTGGGCACCAAAATGTTAACAGCCCACTCCTGCCAGTGATGACAGCATAGGCCTTTGTGCACAGAGTCAGGAGAGCAGCAAATATTCTAATTGACTCAGCTGCTAAAGTAACATACCCTATATTACCGATGGCACTGAGAATGTCTCACTAGGTGATGTTGCTATAAAGTTAGGTTTGAAGGTGAATGCATTAGATTGCAAGGGAGGTGGTATTGACATACTAGTGGAAGTAGATCACACAGAGATGCAAACAGGCAGCACAATAATGGTTCAGCAGTTAGAAGTGAAAAAGACGGCTTTGGGTTGGGTAGTTTTTGACCCAACAAGCAGCAATGGTATACAAACAATCTCAACAAGGGTAATGATTGTTCAATTGTCTTCTTGTACAATAGAAATTACTGATTTCTGGTTAACTGAAGCTATGGGAGTTAGAGGAGAGGAGATAAATGGACAGTCAGAAGAGGCAAGGATAAGAGATTCCAAAAAAGGTGAACAGAACTTGGATCATGGCCTACCCATGGAAGAGAGATCCAAATGCTCTCCCCAACAACCAGGTTCAAGGAAAGAAGCGTCTACAAGCATTAAAAAAAGATTGCAATGGAAACCCGAAATAGCTTATATGTATAACCATTAGATGTCAGAAATGGAAGAGTTAGGCTTAAGGTGGCCGGCCGGCTAATGGCAATTTTTAAAGACAGGACTTTGACATTCGGACTACTTAATAAGGATTTTTGCCTCTGACCTTCGGTTTTGCAATGCCATGGCGATTTATCTTGAAAATTAGTTTTTTTTTTTTCAAATTCTATCTGGGATTAGTACCCTATATAGACCTGGTATAGACCTCCAATAATATGAAGAGTTTTTTTTCTAAAAGTAATTTTTTTTTTTTTTGCCAGATATGAATTCATTCATTATGGTAAAAAAAAAATAAACCCTAAAAATCAGGGGAAAAATAAGAAAAAAAAATGAAATAAAAATTTGAAAAAATGGCCTCGTTTCATTTTTCTTAATGTATTTCTAAGTTATATACAAAATTTTAATGGTATACCTTTAAAGCTAAAGGAGACTATTGAATTCGAAGATCAAAAAGTATAGTTTTAAGATACAGGTGTTCAAAGTTCTTCTATGTATTTTTACAAAGACAATCGTAATAAATCATAATTATCATGAATTTTATGTTCTTTTTTCGGCTAATAATAAAACAAAACAAAGTTAATAATAATAATTTAATCATAAATGAAGATCCTTTTGCTCAATATCTTGCTTCTTTTGGATCCTGTGAGGCAAGGCAGCCACTCCTATATCCACAACACACACTCTCTCTCTCTCTCTCTCTCTCTCTCTCTCTCTCTCTCTCTCTCTCTCTCTCTCTCTCTCTCTCTCTCTGCACTGCCGATATTACCCTCTTCTTAACTCTTGATAGAGCGAATTTTCTTCTTCCTTATGTTAGCATATGTTAAAATTGTCTTTTCCTCTTTGAAATGATAAAATTCTTGCCGAAAACGAGAAAAAACAATCGTGAAAAGGAGTTAATGTCAGAGGGCGTTCAAAGTTTTTCTTTGTATTTTTACACAGATAATATCAATAAATCATGTTCATTATGAATTTTATGTTCCCTTTTGGATATTGATAAACAAAAAAAAAAGTTATTTATTATAATTTACTCATAAACGAAGATCCTTTTGCTCAATATCTTGCTTTTGCTCGTATCAGGCAAGGCCGTCGCTTCTCCATCCAAACACACACACACACTCTCTCTCTCTCTCTCTCTCTCTCTCTCTCTCTCTCTCTCTCTCTCTGCACTACCGATATTACCCTCTTTTGAACTCTGAATAGAGCAAATTTTCTTTTTCCTTTTGTTAGCAAGATGTTGAAATTGTCTTTTCTTCTTCAAAATGATAAAATTTCTGCCAAAAAAAAAAGACGTAAAAATGAGTGAATATTAGAGGTCCAACTCAGGCATATACTCTCTCTGAGGTTTTTGATAGTACTGATGGGCGAGGGGTGTAATAATTACATCGTCTGCGATTCGGGAAAGTTATACAGATGCCATTGTTCACAACTTCCTTTACATTAAAATGTAATAATCATCAAAATTTACAAAAAAAAAAAAAAAATTGCATTTTGTTGTAGGGAACAATGTTTATGGTTTATTCGGTTGCTTTTACTAGTTACACTGTATCTATGAAAGTAAGAGGAAATTTGACAAAATATTTTGTATTTGCATTTTCCATTGTCATATGAAGCTCAGTGAATGTTTTTCAAGATTTTGTGTTTTTCTTCCTATACCCCCATATATTGGCATTCTGGCCGGCCCCCTTTATCAGAGAGTTATCGAAGAAAGAAATGGAGAAGTACACAGGTCCAGTGTATTACATTTTACAACATCCAGTTATCCGCAAGGATGAAAAGTCAACACCTGTTAGGATTGTCTTCAATTCATCAGCCTCATTTAAAGGGCACACTTTAAATGAGTAGGGGCTAAAGGACCAGACCTTTTAAACGACTTATTTGGGGTTATTTTGAAATTTCGTGAAAATCCAGTAGCTATATGTGGAGATATCTCCAAGGTGTACCACCAAGTGAGCATCCCATTGGAAGACCAGTTTGATCATCGTTTTCTATGGTGAGGCTTGGAAGACGGTCCACCTAGGAAAAATTTTAAAATAGTACTGATGTTTGGGGACAAACCAGCAGCTGCTATGGCAGAGATTGCCTTGCATATGACATGGATGACATCTGCAGCTCGATTAACCCAGAGCAAGAAGGCAGACAGCTGACAGAGGAAATTGATGCATTATTGAACTCAGGTGGATTCAAGGTAAAAGGTAGGTTATCAAATTCTGCGCTAGGTAAGCATGATAATGGGAAAAAAAAAACAGTGCAGGTTCCTTTGCAGCAGTGGAGAAAGTTTTAGGAGTTGTCTGGCAAAGTACTCCAGATGCTTTCTCCTTCAGGTTAAAGCAGTTTGAGGTCAAAGAAGGCTCAGGCATCACCAAGAAGCAATTACTAAGTCACATTGCCAAGATATTTGACCCAAGGGGATTTACAGCACCATTCATCGTCAGAGCAAAAATGGGTATGCAGTGATTATGGCATATGGCTGTGGACTGGGATGAATTACTGCCAACAGATGTTGCAAATGAATGGTCGAGTTTTTTTATTGAGATGGTTCATCTAGAAAACATCACTTTCTCAAGATGTTTAACTGCAAAGGATGCCAAAGAACTGCCTATGATGTGTGTCTTTTTCAGATACGTCCCAAGATGCATTTGGTGCCTGCTCATATATCAGATTTGTTGTGGCCAAGTCAAGAGTTGCTTCACTCAAGCAGCTCACAATTCCCAGGTTAGAACTTCAAGCCGCTGTACTAGCAGTACGTCTAGCAAAGACGATAAAAGATGAATGCAGATTTCAGATAAGTAAAACAAAGTTCTTTGTTGACAGCCAAATGGTTTTCTTCATGGATGTGCAGGTAGTGTCAGCCAAATTTGGAGAGATTCAAAGTCTCTCGGATCCTTCCGAATGGTGTTACGTCCTAGGCACTAACAACGTTGCAAACGACTAATCCAGAGGGGTAGCAGTCTAGTAACTATCAGGAAGTTGGTGTACTGGATCAGAATTCTTGTGATGACCATAGACTGAGTGGCCACGAGAGGAAGCACAAATAAACCTGAAAGAAGTTCAGAAAGAACGACGGAAAGTCAACATGGTACAAGACATGGCAGTGGCCTCAATGATTGAGAGCAAGTCTTTTTCCAATTGGAATAAAATTATAAGAGTGACTGCAGGAATCCTGAAGCTAAAGGATAACGTGATCAAGAAACAACAGGGAGAAACTCTTCTAGGTTTGAAACCCTGATACCAGATAATCTGCAAGAAGCAGAAACATGCTTGGTTCTACAGGCACAAAGGGAGTTGAAAGCTAGACTAAAGCAGGGAGAATTTGCAACACTCACACCTTTCATGGATGAAAAGGGGATCAATAGAGTAGGTGGTCAAATTGACAAGGCAAACGTCTCATACAACATAAGGCATCCACCTTTGTTGCCTTATGATCATTGAATTTCTCGACTGATCACAATCAAGGCTCACACTTATGGTCACTGCGGAGTGGAAACCACAGGCGCAAAGGTAAGGGCAAAGTACAGGATCCTCAAAAGCAATGACTTAGCCAAGAGTGTGAAACTCCAGAGCCCATTTTGTTGACAGATACAGCCTAAGACAGAGGTACAGTTCATGGCTGAACTGCTAGACAGATGTGTACAACTCTACACACCACTATTTCACTACAATACCTGTGATTACTTTGGCCCTATAGACATAAAGGTGTCAAGAAATAGAACAGCAAGGCATTAGGGGGTCATTTTCAATCGTATGCATATAGGCAGTGTCCGCTTAGAATTAGAAGTAGATTAGTCAACAATGGTGTTCATGCAAGCCTGTCACATTTTATGTCGATTCGAGGTCATCCCAGAACAATGACCAGTGACCATGGGACCCAGTTTGTGGGAGCAGAGAAAGAGTTGAGGATGATGATCCGAGGTTGGAGTCAGGATGAGCTTAGTGAATTTGGTGATGAGAAAGGCATGACACGGAAATTTACAACGCTAGCAGCACCGCGCCAAGATGGCAAAACCAAGGCAATGGTGAAAAGCTGCAAGAGAGCATTGAAAACAGTGATTTAGTCACAAGTATTGACAGCATTTCAACTGTACACGTGTCTCATGGAAGTGGCAAATCTAATGAATCAGCGCCTGATAGGAAGAATTCCAACGAATCAAGATGACGGAAGTTACATATGCCCGAATGACATCTTAGCAGGAAGAGCTTCACCACAAGCGCCACAAGGTCATTTAAGAGAAACGAAGAACGCAAGGTATAGAGTAGAATTCGTCGAGCAAATCATTGACACATTTTGGAAGAGGTGGGCCAGAGACATCGTAGCATTTTTGGTTACATTAGACAATGATGCTATCCGAGGAAAATGGACTCTGGGAAGATTAATAGCCACCTACCCTGGAGATGATGGACGAGTTCGAAACGTACAAGTGAGGACAAGCAGTGGGGAATATGTAAGACCAATAACAAATATTGCTATACAGTGTCCAGTTGCAGGTTATGAGGACTAGCTCCTCATGGCGATGGTGAGAGGGTGTTTTGAGAACTGGCGTAAATTTGTTGTAAATAATTGTTTATGTAATATAATCTAGTTTTGTTGGGTCTTTTAACAGGTAAACAATGGGTTTATTATATAATGAGCTACATTTGGCGAACTTATTGTTGTAAACATGTATAAATTTCCTAACTATTGTTTTCTTTCAAGAATTGGTATGTTATGTTAAAAGTGTTTGGATAAAACTAGGTAGGGCTGGTTTCTATTGTTTGAGTTATTGTAGTCAGTGTTTCCTGTACTATGAAAATCAGCTAGTGAGCAGTGGTCAGCTGGGAATTTTAAGTTTAGAAGGCTTTTGTTAAAGGTTCAGCAAATTCAGTATTTCATGTTTTAAAGGAATCTTCCACGAAGTAATTTTATATTATGTTTTGTTATATTATTTTTTATTATTTTGGACTTACATTGAGATATTTTCGAATTTGGTTTAAATTGGTGTTAACATGTACCAGGATATAACTGTATAGGATCTTGTATAAATTTGGCAAAGTTTGATGTTAATGTCTAGATTTTTTTTTTATTAAATGCTTGGCTTTAAAGATTATTTCAACATATGTGTTTGTTTAAAGCAGCCTTTCATAAGATTTTGCGTGTGTTAACAGTTAATTTATTAAAAGATGAGTCTGTTTGATTACGAGAATTTGAAAATGGTTTAAAGTGGAACTTATTATCAATTTTACACTATTTTAAGTTAAACATATTGTTTATTAATTGTTTCTTTATATTGCATTGTACATCGAACAAAATATTTTATATCTGATTTGGAGGTTTTTCTTGCTTCTTTCATCAACGGCATACTACCCATGCTTCACACGTGAGCCACACACACCTTCAGCACTATTTATATGTGCAGAGGTTAATCATTCAACTTCCAGATCATGCAATGAGTTACTCCCATGCCCATTAACCTTCTATCGTTCATGGACCAAAGCAGTAGTTAATGGTAATATACAAAACCATGATTAAATGGGGAAAACCCATCATAGAAAGAATCATTACTATTGCAACTTCCCCCTTTTACATTCTTTTATTAATGAAATACCTGATAATATTTGTAAAATAATATAATGTTCTTTTAGAACTCAAAATAATCTTGCAACCATCACTAGTACTTTTCCAATTTCAATTATGCATATCAGCAGACGTCCACAAAGGGAATAATACTTCTCTTCAACTCTTGGCATAATAGGCATGTGCCCAAAAATATCATTCTTAAGGAAACTGGCACGGTAAATTAATGTTTGCCTCGTAATAAGTTGCTTTCTCTCGTTTTGTTCAATTCTCATTCCCAGCTATTGCATTTATTATTTTATAGATTGTGTAATGACTGTTTTTCCTTGTTGATGATGTGATTCCAATTATCCGTCATTCCTCAAGTAATCCTTCTCTTTAAAGGAATTACAGTTGCCCCCAATTGATTGAAAGAGAATCATTGAAAAAATTCGTAGGGATATTTTCAATTGCTAAAAAAAATTAACTCTAAAAAAGGGAAAACAAACCAAAGATGAAGTTTTATAGAAGCCAATTTATGTAAAAAAAAAAAGAAGAAAAAAAAATGGGAGCGGTAATTAAGATTTATAAGGTGTCACTTCTAAACCAGAGCAATTTGGTAATCTATTTAAAAGAAGCTAGTGACATACAGCTTTTGTAGACAGAGAGAGAGAGAGAGAGAGAGAGAGAGAGAGAGAGAGAGAGAGAGAGAGAGAGAGAGAGATACGATTGTATTGCAATCCATATTTGTATAAATAGAAAAATAGAACAACATATCTAAGCTACAGGTCTCACTAGTTTAGTAAAGAAGAATAAAATGTTGCATTTTCTAAATAGAATAAATGAAACACACTCTTTCCTTAGGATATCATGAAAGATATGTGTTTCTACTTCATTCTATCGCTTTTGATCAAAGATGTATATATATATATTATATATATATATATATATATATATATATATATATATATATATATATATATATATATATATATATATATATATATATATATATATATATATATATTTATATATATATATATATAAATAAATAATATATATATATATATATATATATATATATATATATATATATATATATTGTAAGGAAATTTTCCTTATTAACGTAAATAATTTAAAAGGATTAAGAAAATAAATTTTCTAGTGGTTATGGTGCCATCTGTTGGTTGCGCTCGTAGCCAGGTATGTCATATGTCTGTATTTTTGTTTTTCATATCCGTGGTGGGAGAGAGGAGCAGCCAAGAGGCAGTTAGCAAGACTGTTTACCTTGAAAGGTAAATTTGTTATGTACGTCAGTGTTCCACGAATTCGTCTGTAGAGGACACTCTTTCCTGCTTCAAGTGGTGGTGGAGTGACTTGGTGATGGACAGCAACCATTGGCTAATACCAAATCTCCTGTTAGTCTAGGGACAGACTCGTTTTGACCACTTCGAAGCCTGCAGACGTGACACTGCCGTTCAGTTTTGCCTTGGGGTAAGAATAAAATTGTGTAGTTTCCCTTGCTGAACTATTTTGGAAAGCCTGAAGTGTTTTCATCGGTGTGTGGCTGCCGCTGGTACCAGTAATTACGTGATCATTCAAGCATAACATTACGTTAATGGTTTGGATCTCGACGGGTTCGTCCTTCAAACCTGATTTAGTGACAAAGACCTGGTGCAATAGAACTTACATCATCCCACGGAAATTAAGCTATTGTTAAATGTATGTAAATAGTTAGGGTTTATTAATTTAAATTGTCTCCAGTCTATTCCTATTACTTTCCTATCACCGTATGTATAGTTTGTGTGTGGGTGCATCATTGATGGTTGGTTCTTTGTCTCTTTCTTTAATTTTTCCGGTGTGCTAGAGTTTGTTTGGGTCCTAGATGCCTTTTTGTAATGCGAATGGTTTATTTCCTTCCTGGCTGGAGATTTATTTTCATTTGAGGAAAATTAGGTTTATGTAATAAACAGGTATTTGAATTTGATTAAGAGTCTTTTTTTTAACCTTTCCTTCTCGTTCTCGGTGGATTTTGATACGTCAATGTCTAGTTCTAGTTGGCTGAATACAAAGAACCTGTGACATTAATGGCGACCTTGCCAGGATCCTGTTGAATTCTTTTCTCAGGATCCCTAGAATATTGACATTGCCGTGTTGGAATCTTCAGTAGAGGATTGGTTTTTCAGATATTTTGATAGTTAATTGGGTTTAAAACTTTGATAAAATTAGTGAGTCTGAGCTTACGATGACTGAGATTAATGTATCGGAATTTTTGGGTAGGGGTGACTGGGAGGCTAGGCTTGGTGATTTAAGTAAAGGTCAGTTGTATGCACTAGCAGAGCATTTCAAGTTAGTAGTATCTCCTGGTGTAAAGAAAGGAACTCTGTTGCTACAGGTAGCGAGTGCGATAAGGGGTGGTGCTATGGGTGCGATTTCGGACGAAGTAGGATTAATGCAAGATAGGTTAGCATTACAGAAATTGGAGGTGGAAAAGTTGAAATTGCAGTTTCAGATGGAAGAGATGGAGATGGCCAATAGGGAAAAGGAAAGGGGAATGGAGAAGGTTAGATTAGAACATGAGAGGGAACAGGAAATGGCTAGATTGGAACAGGAAAAGGCTAGATTGGAACAGGAGAGGCAATTGGAGTTTGTTCGAATGGAACATGAATTGCAGGTTCTTCGTTTAAAACAAACTGGACCGGAAGACCACTTTAACATTAGTTATGCTATTAAGCTAGTCCCTGTGTTTAACGAAGCTGATGTGCCTGAATTCTTCTCTGCTTTTGAGAAGTTAGCAAGAAAGTTAGGTTGGCCTGAGACTATGTGGACTACCCTAATTCAGTGCAGGTTGGTTGGGAAAGCACAAAAAGTGTATGCAGCATTGAGTGAAGAGGTAAGTGCAGATTGTAGTAGGTTGAGAGAGATTGTATTAAAAGCCTATGAGCTTGTGCCAGAAGCCTACCGCAAGCGATTTCGTAATCTAAGAAAGGTTCCAAATGATACTTATGTAGAGTTTGCTAGAGCTAAAGAATTAGCATTTGATGAATGGTTGAAATCAAAAGGGGTTGATGATTTTGGAGGGATAAGGGAAATAATCCTTATTGAAGTGTTCAAGAATAATATAGGGCATGAACTGAAGATACATTTAGAAGACTTAAAGTTAGATACTGTGGGAGCAGTTGCAGTGGCAGCCGATGAGTACGCACTATCACACAAGTCTGTGTTTAAGTTTGCTGATAAGCAAAGTAGGTGGGATAAGGATAGGAGGTTTGAAAAGACTCCGGAGCAGGGAGCGAAATCCTCTAAATCCAGTTCTCCTGGAAGAAAGGTTCAGTCTTTTCCAAAGACAAGTGAAAGGGATGTAACGTGTTATTTTTGTAAAAAGAAGGGCCATATTAGGTCAGACTGTTCTGCCTGGAAGGGGCAGGGGAGTTCCAAGAAGCCTGTAGGTCTACTTGGGAGAACTTCTGGGGGTGTAACTTGTGAGTTTGGTAACTTTGGAAAATATGTCTCAAGTGGTGACGTGTTCACAAAGGACCAGGATGGTTTTGGGAGACGGGTAAATGTATTGCGGGATACTGGTGCTGCCCAGTCGTTGATTTTGAGATCTGCGTTGCCTGACAATTTTGTAGAGGAGCAGCTAGAGTATGTGTTGTTGGGTGGCTTCCCAAACACGGTGGTGGCGTGTCCTCTGGCCGAGTTTTGGTTAAACTCGGATTGGGTCAAGGGCCCGTTAAAGTTGGCAACTGCAGATGAACTACCAGTGAACGGCGTGCAGGTTGTGATAGCCAATGATACTGAGTCAGATACGGGGAGTAGTTGTCCGGTAGTGCAATATAACGGTACCACTCAGATTGGTGAGAGTAGTCCTACGATGGCTATTACTCGTTCTACAGTCCAGTCTCCTAGTGTTGAGGATGAGGATTTGGGTCTAGATAGGCTTGAAGGACTGGTAGAGGGAGTTTCTGATGTGAAAGTTCCTAGTCTGGTATCTGAGTGGGATGATACTGTAGGATGGGATAGGAACTCACTAAGTATTGCTCAGAAGGAAGAGTTTAATGAAGAGGGGGAAGGAGAGGTTAGCTCAGATTTGACGAGACCTAAGATGAAATGGGAAGATGGTATCCTGTATCGGTTTAGTCGTTTCAAAAGATCGCCAACTGAGATGTGGGAGGTAAGGAAGCAGATAGTAGTTCCTCTTGAATATCGGGGCAAAATCTTGTGGTTTGCACATGAAGATTTACTTGCTGGTCATTTTGGAGTAAGCAAAACTTTTAGGAAAGTTGCTGAGCATTTCTTTTGGCCAAGAATGAAGGTAGAGGTGAAGAGGTATGTTAATTCTTGTACTAAGTGTCAAATGGTTGGTAAACCAAATCAGAGAATTGCTAAAGCCCCTTTACAACCCATTCCAGTGGTTGAAGAACCATTTAAAGAGATATTGATAGATATTGTGGGGCCATTGCCAAAGACTAGCAGTGGTTTTCAGTATATACTGACAATAATGGATAGAATGTCCAGGTACCCCGAAGCTGTACCCTCAAGGAGTATTCACAGTAAGAAAGTAATCGAAGCACTTATTGGTTTCTTTACAAGGTTTGGATTGCCGAAATCGGTTCAGTCTGACTGTGGTAGTAATTTTATGAGTAAAGAATTTGCTAAACAGATGGAAGAGTTCAAAATTAATCATGTAACTTCATCACCATACCACCCAGAGAGCCAGGGTCAGATTGAACGATTTCATCAAACTTTGAAGTCCATGCTAAAGAAATATTGTGGGAAGATCCAAGGAACTGGGATAAGGCAATACCTTATCTATTGTTTGCATTTAGGTCTGTACCGAGTGATATGATGGGATTTTCTCCATTTGAGCTTGTATTTGGTCACAAGGTAAGAGGTCCTTTGGATGTTGTTAAAGAAAGTTGGGAAAATAATAATCCAAGAGTTAGCCTGGTACAATTTCTAAAAGAATCTAGGGAAAAGCTTTAAAAATTTTGGGAGTTTGCTAAGGAGAACTTGAAAGTTGGGCAAGGTAAAATGAAAAAGAATTTTGACATCAAAGCAAGGAGAAGGGTATTTGAAGTTGGGGATAAAGTTTTAGTTTTATTACCTACCCCTGGTAATCCCCTAGGAGCCAAGTTTTCAGGACCATGGAAGATAGCTAAGAGGGAAAGTAGCTTGAATTATCTGGTGGAGACCCCAAGTAGAAGACAAAAACACCAGCTTTGTCATGTTAACATGTTGAAACCCTATTATGAAAGAGTAGCAAAGAAGCCATTGTTGTTGTTGGGGAAAGTAGAAATGGAAAGAGAATGTTTGGAAATAGAAGGTAAGTGGCCTAAAGGTAATAGCGATATATTAAATAACTTGCCAAATATGTTGTCTCACTTAGATGGGGATCAAATTGAGTCCATCTTAAATTTGATAGAAGTGTATCCAGATTTATTTAAGGACACCCCAGGTTGTACGACTGTGATACAGCATGATGTGGAGGTTAGAGGGGCTAAACCGATAAAACAGGCACCTTATAAAACTAATCCATTGAAAAGGGAAGTAATCAAAACAGAGGTAGAGTACATGTTGCAGCATAATCTGATAGAAAGTAGTTACACTCCATGGAGTTCACCTGTGGTGTTGGTGAAGAAGGAGAATGGTCAGTATAAAATGTGCATAGATTACCGCAAGGTTAATGCAGTTACAGAGACTGACAGTTTTCCTTTACCTCGGGTAGAGGACTGCATCAATGATGTAGGTAAGGCAAAGTTTATCAGTAAGTTCGACCTTCTAAAGGGGTACTGGCAAGTACCGTTGACACCCAGAGCTAAGGATATCTCTGCTTTTGTGACCGGTGAGGGATTATTTGCCTGCAACGTGATGCCTTTTGGCATGAAAAATGCATCTGCTACATTTCAGAGACTAATGAACAACTTGGTAGGTTCTCTAGAGGGTGTGGTAGTGTACATTGATGACATTGTGTTTTATAGCAATGACTGGGACACCCATATTCAAAGAATAAGAAAGTTATTTGAAAAACTTAGCCAGGCAGGGCTGGTTATCAATCTTGCCAAATGTGAGATAGCCAAGGCTAGTGTATTGTATCTTGGTAATGAAATAGGTCATGGGAAGATTGTCCCGAAAGATGCAAACGTCAGAGCCATTTTAGAGTTTCCTGTGCCTTATGACAAAAGGTCTGTTCGTAGATTTCTTGGCATGGTAGGATACTACAGGAGATTTGTGATAAATTTTGCCACAATTTCTAATCCTCTTACTAATTTATTGAGGAAAGAAGTAAAGTTTGAGTGGAATGAAGAGTATCAGAGGTCATTTGACAAATTGAAGGCAGTTCTAACTAACTATCCTGTCTTGAGAGCTCCGGATATTCAGGAACCATTTAGGTTGGCGGTTGATGCAAGTGACTATGGAATAGGTGCTGTGCTATCTCAAGTTGAGGAACAGGTAGAGTATCCTGTTGCCTTTTTCTCTAAAAAGCTTAATGAAGCTCAACGCAAGTACTACACCATACAGAAGGAGGCCTTAAGCCTGATAACAGCTCTAGAACATTTTGAAATTTACTTAACAAATGTTCCTACATCTATAGTGGTCAAGACAGACCACAATCCTTTATTATTTTTAAACAGGTTTAAGAATAAGAACCAGAGGCTGATGAGGTGGAGTCTGATATTACAAGAGTGGGATTTGGATATACAACATGTTCCAGGGAGAAAGAATGTGGTGCCAGACACACTTCCTAGATAATCATAAATTGTTTGGCACGAATGTTAATTTTTTTTCTTTACTTTTCAGAATTAAATGTCTTTTTTCCATTTATTTGAATTTAATGTTTTTTTTGTATTTATTCATTATAAGACTTATTGATCTATATTCAGATTTGTTTGCTTTATTTCCATTCATAATTTAGTTCCGTGCTTTGATTTTTGTTGCATCAAAATTTTTTTTAAGGATGGGGGTGTAAGGAAATTTTCCTTATTAACGTAAATAATTTAAAAGGATTAAGAAAATAAATTTTCTAGTGGTTATGGTGCCATCTGTTGGTTGCGCTCGTAGCCAGGTATGTCATACGTGTGTATTTTTGTTTTTCATATCCGTGGTGGGAGAGAGGAGCAGCCAAGAGGCAGTTAGCAAGACTGTTTACCTTGAAAGGTAAATTTGTTA
>NC_090731.1:98981159-99028659 GCF_036898095.1 Palaemon carinicauda | reverse complement strand
TATAGGTGACGTGTGTTAAGTGTGATAGGTGGCTAGTTTTAAGCCTATTTCCATAACGGTAAAGATTACCACAAATTTTAACAATTCAGCATATTGACAGAGCAACATTGCATTTACTCTTTCCAAGGGGCAAGCAGTGCTACTCGCACAATCATAAGAATAAGTAGGTACTTGCCTGAAGAGTAACTGGCCGTGTAAAGTGTATCCACTATCCTTTATATATTAAAGTGAAAAATAGCTGTGTTCTGATGTCTTATTATCCTTTGGGAGAGGATATGCTTGAGGTCACGTCAAAAAAATACATATGCTGTGAGCAGAGTTGTTGTTTAATTCGATAATTTAAAAGTTTAAGATGGCTAGACATACAAGTACTAACATAGCAGACACTGCTGTTGCTGGATATGATAACAATGGAGCAGTTGGTTATAGGGATTTCAATGAATAATATATAGACGAGAGCAACAAATGCAGTACTTAGTAGATAACCTAGCTGAGTTAATAAACAGATTATTAGTTGAACAAGAAGTAGAGCCGCGCACAACTACAGCATCTCCAACGTATATGCACCATGTTCAAACGAACACAAGTGAAAGCAACCCTGCACAGCCAAGTAAAGATACTCTAAAGTTGTAGTTCAGAAATTGCCAGAACTCCAGCAAGTGTTAGGCCTTTTGACTATCAATGGCCTAATGAAGGGTTTCAATCGATCAAAGTGTTTTTGAGAGACTTTGGTCAGAAACAGAAAAAGCTAGACGAGTCATTAGGTTGCTGAAAGATGCTCCACCAATAGAGGTAATGTGTTGGCCACAAGCCAGTTTAAGATGTTATACTGGACTAAAACGGCATTTAGTTGAGAAATATGCCTTATCCGATGCAAGAAAAAGAGGCATAAAAGAAAATTACAAACCAAAAATTCGAAAGGGTGAGTCAGTTTTCAGTTATACAACTAGTATTTTTCGACGTTGTGATTTGTTTACTACACAGAGTGCCAATCTTCTAGAAGGTGATAAAAAATAAATTGCCTGTAAACCTATTTGAAGATTATTAAACCCGTATTTATGTGGATATTTGTTTGCTGACAATCACTCGTTACCAAATGTAGGGATGGGGATACATAACATTATAGACAGTTTGCCAAAGGATAAAATGACAGAGAATAACTGCCCCGATTTCGAAAAGGGGGCAGTCATGAGAGGCACTCACTAACCCCCAAACCGGGTGAAGGAAGAGCCAAGTTAGCAGGTGAGAAGAGTTCAGATGTTTACAATGTGGAGGAGAAGGGCACTAACGAGTGCAGTGCCCCAACCAAGGATAGCCCCGCTCTTACACTTGTCAGGCCTACGGTCATCTATCTTGAGAGTGCCCAAAATCCAAGGAAAAGGAAATAGAGGAGAGGAGAGATGAGAGACATCGATGCCCTCCCACTGCCCCGCATGACAAAAGAAGCAGTTGAGCGGGGAGTTGTGACCCCTTCGGTACCTCCAACCTCAACCGCGCAGAACTAGGGACAGCAGCAGGGGCCAGAGGTATTACAAGTGAGGTTGTTAGCCCTTTTCGGTAACCTAATGTGGTGCTCGGAATTTTAGCAGTCACAATTGACCTTCCAGATAAGTCCATTCAAGTGCAGGTCGATACAGGAGCCAGTATTTTGCCTCTTAAACAAAGATTCTCCTCGAACCCATTATAATCAGCAGCATCCATAATCCTCTACACACCAGGAGGAAATAAACTTCAGGCAAGGCTTACAACGATCGTCCACTTTAAGGTGGGATCTGTGAAGTTTACACATGATTTCTTTGTCTTGCCTACTTTGGAAATTCAAGGAATCAGGGCTATAGATGGTTTTGACTTTGAAATGAATAATCAAATATACATTTGTGGGGATAAAGAAAGAATAACAGTAAAAGCAGGAGAGTTTATTTGGCTAATAGAATCTCATGAAAGAGTAAGTGTTTGTGTAGGAACGGAGAGACAAGTAGATAAGGTAACAGTTGTACCTGAAAAAGGAGAAGTATTGCCTCCCTCAGACACTTACGAGCATATGAGTAACCCTGTGTCAGCCTTCCCTGGAGGGAACCAAGGTCTCAGTTTAACCCCATGACAAATGGCCTCACGTAGTCTTACAGGGCTCGTCAGAAATAAAAGAGAACAGAGCGTATATTACGTTAGTTAATTTGTCAAATAAAAGAGTTGTGTTAGGAAGTGAATTGGAGTTATGTGAAATTACTAATAATGGGTTCTTGGCAACCACAACTACTGACCGCAAAGACGAAGGAACTCAGCACTTGATTATGCATGGGCGACAAGTATGTCCTCCAGAATGTCAACCTGCAGCATTGTTGATAATTATTCCAATGTAATTGAAATTGGACACAAGGCCCCTGGGAAAATTGATCGATTTCCATTTTGCATAGAAACTTGGCAGGCAAAGCGAATCAGGTCAAGGCCTTACAAAGTACCCATTCCTTTTCAGGTAGAGATAGAAAGGGAAATTAGTAAATTAAGGGAACAAGGGATTATCCAGGAGAGCTAATCCCCCCTAGGCTTCTCCAATTGTAGCTGTTAGGAAAAAGGATGGCTCGGTAAGATTGTGTGTTGATTATAGGAAGTTGAATGCAGTTACTAAGGATAAAGCATGTCCATTGCCCTTAATTGAAGAAATACTTGCGAAGGTACGGGATAGTAAATATGTTAAAAATATCAATTTAAAATTTAGATATTATCAAATACCATTCAGGGAGACAGTAGATGTAAAAAGGCATTTATAGCCAAATATCAACTATTTCATTTTAACTTTCTTCCTTTCGGTGTTAAAATTTATTTTAGTAATTTTTCTAAAGTAATGATAGTGATGCTGTCTCCCATAATTGGCCATAATGTTCTTGTTTATTTAGACGATTTCATAATAACAGGGAGAACGGCTGAGAAATATGATAACAATATTTTTAAAGTTTTATAAGCAGTGTGCCGTAATGGTATGAAAATATATAAGTCAAAGTGCAAATTTTTCTGTAAAAAGGTCGAATTTTTAGGTCATATAATAACCACAGAGGGCATCCAACCCTGCCCCAGTAAAGTAAAAGCTAATAAAGATTTCCCAAGGCCATGAACCTCAAAGGAAGTAACTGAGTTCCTAGGCCTCGCTGGGTATTACCGTAGGTTCATAAGAAGTTTTGGAGAGATAGCGAAGCCCGTAGATGGTTTAAAGAAACAAAAAGTAATATATGGGGATTGGAAGAAGAAAGGGCCTTTAACCCTTAGAAAGCTACCTTAACTAGCAATGAGTTACTCACATATCCTAGATTTCATTGGCCAATTTTAGTAACAACACATGCGAGTAGCGTAGCTATTAGTGGTGTAATTTCTCCACGAGATGATAAAGGTAGAGAGTGACCTTTATAGTTTGCTTCTAAGTCATTAAAAGGGGCAGGAAAGAAATAAAGTACATTCGATAAAGAGGCTTTATCAATTCTAAGGGTTCTAGAGAGGCATCGGTTCATTATATTAGGTCAGTCGATTGAGTTGAAAGGTGATATGCCCCTTACGTGATTTATTTCATAAAGAAGACTTGACATCTGGAAAAGCGAGATGGATTGAAAGAGTGTTAGAGTTTAACATAAAGGGATTTGACCACGTAGAAGGTAAAGCTAACAAGGTAGTTGATGCCCTCTCTAGAGGTGCAGTAATAGGAGTAACAGCTCGGGCACAAAAGTGTATCGAAGAACGAACCAAAAATATTGAAGGTACCCTCCAATTTAGAAAATGGGATTTGAATTCACGCAAAGAGCAATCAGAAAAGGAGAGCCGTGATAGAGAGAGAGAGAGAGAGAGAGAGAGAGAGAGAGAGAGAGAGAGAGAGAGAGAGAGAGAGAGAGAGTGTCGGTGACCGATGACATGACCAGGGGTGTCCAGAATGAATGCCCTGATGATGCAGGTGTGATTGAGTTGGGAGGTTCATAAAGAATGTCCGAGAGGGACAGGAAAAAGAGGAATGGATGGAAAGAGTTTGAGCAGTGATTAGAAGTGGAATCAAAAAGTTATCCATCATTTCTTGATGTGCCTCGTGAAACTTTTTTTATAAACTTTTAATCGAGTAATTTAAAAGTTCAAGATGCAAAGACATACAAGGGCAAACATGGCAGACACTGCTGCTGCTGGATATGATAACGAAGGAGCAGTTGGTTATAGTGATTTCAATGAAGAATAAAGGCGTGAGCAAGAACGCAGTACTAAAGTTAGTTAACGTAGCTGGGTTAATAAACAGATTATTAGTTGAACGAGAAGTAGAGTGGCGCACATCAACAGCCTCTCCGATGTACATGTACCTTGTCTCAACGATCACAAGTGAAAGTACCCATGCACAGCCGAGTTAAGATACTCATAAGTTGTAGTTCGGAAGCTGACAGAACTCCAGCAAGTGTTAGGCTTTTTCTCGATCAATGGCCTAATGAAGGATTTCAATCGATCAAAGTGTTTTTCAGAGACTTTAAAGTTGCCACATATGGGTGGTCAGTAACAGAAAAAGCAATTTCAGTCATTAGGTTGCTGAAAGATGCTCTGCGAATAGAGATAATGTGTTAGCCATAAGACAGTTTAAGATTTTATACTGGTATAAACGACATTTAGTTGAGAAATATGCCTTTCCTGATGCAAGAAAAGGGGTCATGAAAGAAAATTACAAACCAAAAATTTGAAAGGGTGAGTCAGTTCTCAGTTATACAACTAGTATTTTTCGAGATTGTGATTTGTTTACTAAACTGAGTGCCAATCTTCCAGAAGGTGATAAAAAAGCAATTGCCCATAAACATATTTACAGATTATTAAACCTTATTTATGTCGTTATTTGTTCTATGACAATCTCATGTTATCAGATGTGGTGATGGTGATAAAAAAATTGTAGACAGTTTGCCAGAGGAAAAAATGACGGATAATAACGGCCCCAATTCCAAAAAGGAGGCAGCCATGAAAGTCACTCACCAACTCCCAAACCGGGCGAAGAGTGAACGAAGTTAGCAGGTGAGAAGAGTTCAGATGTTTGCAGGGTGGAGGATAAGGGCACTAACGAGTGCAGATTCCCACCCAGGGATCTCCCCGCTCTTATGCTTGGTAGGCCTACGGTCATCTGTCTTGAGAGTACCCAGCTAAAATCGACAAGGGTAGGCGGTCTTGGCTCACGCACACTAACTCCAGCCCAACATCCAAGGAAAAGGAAACAAAGGAAGGTAAAGAGGAGGGACATCGATGTCCCCCCGCATGATAGAATCAGTCAAGCGGGCAGTGGTGCCTCCATCAATACCTCAGACCTCACTCCCACCAGCACTAGGGACAGGAGCAGGGGCCAGCGGTATTGCAAGAGAGGTTGTTGGCACTTGTCGGTATCCTAATGGGCTGCTCAGAATTTTAGCAGTCAGGATTGACCTAACAGATGAGTCCATTCAAGCGTAGGTCGACAGAAAAGCCAGCGTTTTGCTTCTTAAACAAAGATTCTCTTTGAACCCATTACAGTTAGCCGCATCCAAAATCCTTGACACACCAGGAGGAAATAAACTACAGGCAAGGCTTACAATGATCGTCCACTTTAAGGTTAGATCTGTGAAGTTTACACATGATTTCTTTGTCTTGCCCACCTTGGGAATTCAAGGAATCAGGGCTATACATGGTCTTGACTTTATAATGATTAATCAAATATACATTTGTGCAGAAAAAGAAAGAATAACAGTAAAAGCAGGAGGGTGCATTTTGCCAATAGAATCTCATGAGAGAGTAAGTGTTTGTGTGGGAAGGAAGAGACAAGTACATAAGGTAACAGCTGTACCTGTAAGAGGAAAAGTATTGCCCCCCCAGACACTTACGAGCAATTGAGTGACCCAGTGTTAGCCTCCCCCGGAGAGAACCAAGGTTGTAGTAAACCCCATGAAAAGGACCTCACAAAGTCTTACAGGCTATTCAGAAATAAAAGAGAACAGAGCTGATATTACCTTAGTTAATTTGTCAAAAAAAAAAAGAACTGTATTAGTAAGTTATTCTGTATGTGAATTGGAGGTATGTGAAACCACTAATAATGGGATCTGGGGAGCCACAACTACTGCTCGCACAAACAAAAGCACTCAGAACTTTATTATGCAGCACCAAAAACTATGTCCAACTTGTAGTTAGTAACATTGTTAATAATTATTCCTATGTAATTGCTATTGGAGACAAGGCCCCAGGGAAAATTGATCGATTTCCTTTTACCATTGAAACGGGGCAGGCAGAGCGAATCAGGTCAAGGCCTTATAAGTTACCCATTCATCACCAGTGAGATATAGAAATGGAAATTAGTAAATTAAGGGAACAAGTGATTATCCAGGAGAGCAATTCCCTCTGAGCTTCTCCAATTGTAGCTGTTAGGAAAAAGGATGGCTCGGTAAGATTGTGAGTTTATTATAGGGAGTTGAATGCAGTTACTAAGGATAAAGCATTTCCAATGCCCTTCATTGAAGAATTACCTGTGAAGATACAGGATAGTAAATATGTACAACTATCGATTTAAAATCAGTATACTATCAAATACCCATTCAGGAAGACAGTAAATGTAGAACAACATTTATAGCCAATAATCAACTATTTCATTTTAACTTTCTTCCTTTCGATGTTATAAATGCTACAATTCCTTTTTCTAAAATAATGATGGCAATGTTATTTTCCTTAATTAGTCATAATGTTCTTGTTTATTTAGATTATTCCATAATAACAGGGAAAATAGCTGAAGAACAAAATAACATTATTCGTAATATTTTAGAAGCTTTGCGCCGTAATGGTATGAAAATAAATTAGTAAGAGTGCAAAATTCTCGGTAAACAGGTCGAATTTTCAGGTCATATAAAACGGATTTTGAGCAAAGCGAAAAATCTATTTTTGGGTGAGATCGCCGTGTCGTCCTGATGGAAGTTCCTAAGGCAGTTTCTAAAGGATATATTATATACTACAGTGATATTCCCAGAGAATTACCCTTCGGGTCCCAGAATTCTAACTCCTGGAGCAAATATCCTTAAATTTTCTCAAGGATATCGCGTATATCAGAGGACGCATTCTTGCCACGTCACATAGCAATCTCTACCCCAAACAGCGTTAACGCTTCGAGGGGGGACATGGCAAAAGAATAGAAGGGGGCCGTAACAAGGTTACCCCCGTTCCCGTACTACTTTTGACAACCACCCCAGCGCCATTCCCAGGATGGCGGACATTCCTTGTAGCATTGAGCGTGGAGCTACAGATACAGTATGTCAGGGAGGGAACTGTGAAGATCTTTTCTTTTATGAAAGAAGGGTGGGTCCATCAGGACGACATGGCGATCTCACCCAAAAATAGATTTTTCGCTTCGCTCAAAATCCGTTTTTTGGGCTCAAGCCTCAAGTCCTGATGGAATTATACCAGAGCATTAACGTATCTATGGATTTTCATCAGTGCCTCAACCTTGGGACAACCTTTCTATGATCATTTGGATCAATCGAGACAGATGACGTTACCGTTATCCATCATTATCACTAACCATCTCCGATGTTAGTGCTTCCTGCCCCCTATAGGGAAGAGTCCTTTTAGACGGTAGAAAGGGGGGTCTCAAGGTAAGCATACATTGTATGGACAAACATAAGAATACACCAGATGAAAAAACTGTCTCGTAGTTTGTGGAAATTACCAAATACTTAGTGTTTCTTAATTCCATTGTTTGTGAGCATACAAATATATAAAAGTACATACTCTGGACTATAAACATGCAATTATCGGGCGAGTTAGGACGCAATTACATTCTAATAGACGTTTACTAGTAAGTAAAATGAATGTAGCATGATAACGGAACTATACATGTAACCTGTACAGAGATTATCTTTCTTTCTTGGGAAGCAACAAATGATGAGTGCCACTCTCAGATTGAAGAGAATTAAAGACAAATTCTCTTCAAAATACCTGAACTGGTTACTTTTATCGACACTGTGTACCACGTACACCAGCACTAGTGCTATCTATATAATTCCACACCTGGGATTTTGAACAGAGCTAGTGTCACCATGGTAACACTTGATCAAAGGAGGTTACACCCTAAGAGGGATGACCACTTCTCCATTTAATTGACAGTCGCAGTCAATTAGCTGTTCATCGTAGAATTAGACAGCGGGTTAAGTATTCTACCCGACGTCACCACATACTGCTTCAGATCTTGGACTTGATTAGCATAGTGTTTGTAGAACACAGTGGATGATTCTCACCCAGTATATGTGCGAGTACATTTGAAGACCAAACCATTGAGAGTCTATAACAGTAATTAGGGGGCAGGTTTTAATACACTACCTGCCGCCACTACATAGTGTTTCAGTTAATGTACCTGTTTCGCATAGTGTTTGTAAAACACTCTGGATGATTTCCATCCAGTGTATGAACGAAGACGCTCAAAGTCCATATACTGAAAGAAGTTCAGTGATGAAGCAATCTTTCTCAGATCATGACCGGCGGGAGTAGTCAGGATCCGCTCTACTAATAAATTAGATGAGCTTCGCCCTCAGTTGTTTTAGGGATAAATTTGATCCAAAGCTTTCTCCTTTAAAGAGCTGTCCTCCCCTGAAGTCTGAAGTTCTACGAAGATAGACCTTTAGACACTCTACCGGACATAGAGAGACATCTTCCTTCAGAGGGCAGATTCTCCAGGGACCCCACCTTTTGGTAGGTAGCTCATTCTTAGCGAGAAAGTATGGATCAGGGAAGAGATTCAGTTCTCCTGTTTCTGAGAACTGAATGCAGACCTCATCCCTAGAGAGGGCCAGTATTTCACTAACTCTAGCCCCTGAGGCTATAGCGAACAGAAAAATAACCTTTTGGGTTAGATCCTTAAGTGAACAATCTTCATTGTTCAAGGATGAGGCATAATGTAGGACCTTGTCCAAAGACCAAGAGATGGGCTTTGGAGGTGCAGCAGGCCTAAGCCTCGTACATGCCTTCGGGATCTTATTAAAGATCTCATTCGCCAAGTCTACTTGAAAGGCATATAGAAGAGGTCTAGTCGAGGCTGACTTGCGCGTAGTTATCGTGTTGGCTGCCAAACCCTGGTTATGGAGATGGATAAAGAAGGACATGCAGAAGTTCATTGAAATCTCTCTCAGTCCTTTTGGTTTTACGAAAGCAACCCACTTTTTCCATGATGACTCATATTGTCTTCTAGTTGATTTAGACTTGTATTCCTCTAAGAATTCTATATTGCCTTTTTTGGGCTCAAGCCCTGTCGTCCTGATGGAAGTTCCTATAGGGTAGCTTCCTAGGGTATATTACAACTACGGCGATATTCCCAGAGAATTTACCTTAAGGTACCCAGAATTCTAACTCCTGGAGCGAATATCCCTAATGAAAGTACCAGGGATATCGTGAAATATCAGAGGACGTATTCTTTACACGCCACATGGCAATCTGCACCCCGAACAGAGATAACACTTCGAAGGGGTCAATTGGCAAGAAAACGAAAACGAGAAAGAAAAAGGAGAGCCGTTCGCAAGGCTCTCTCTTCTCCCGTTTCGTAAGCGTGCATTGCGCCGATCCTGGCGCCATCTGTATTCCTTTTTGCGTAGCTTAACAACTCGGTGTTTTTTCCTGTGTTTCTCGCCAAATCTTGGATTTAATCCCTTTATTATGCTTTCTCCAACTTAGTCTGCCTCTGATAAGTTGAGTATTATTTCTTTTATGTATAGATGTAGGCTCTTGGTAATTTTTAAAGTGATTAATAGTAATAATCTTTGTTACAAGAGCAGTTGCCTACCGGAGGCATCCTGGACGCTGTCGCTCGCTAGGTATGAGTTTTAGTTAGCCAGAGCGACGTTCCCGGCTGTTTTGCTTTAATAATTTTAGCTGTTTAGCGTTACATAGGATTTCCTTTTTCGTGCTTTTAGTATTATTTGTTTTGGCGAAGTATTCGCCAATTCTGGCCTACGCTAGACCATGTAGCCTAGTCGTTTGACCCTAGTACTTTCCTGCATAATTTTTGGATTTCCGAGTGTTTCAAAATTTTATTGAAGCTTTAGGCAGTTTTATACATTTAAGATTATATTGATTATTTCCAAGATAGTATACGAGTGAGTTTCGGTGATTTAGGTAATCGATTCTCTTGGCGCCTAGGCTAAGTTGCCTATGGAGCCTTAGTATACTTTTTCATACTCCCCGGTTGCTTTCTTTTCTTCGGTGAAGGTATGCAATCCCTTTCCCTCTGTTTAAGCCTTGGGCTTAACCCTTTTGGTTTATCTGAATTAACTTTCGATACAACTATATTGGGGTGTTACTGTACCTTCTTGTTCCAGTAAGTCTGGCTTCGGAGAGGGGCAGAACATCAGAGTTTTTAGTCTGAGTCTGTGTTTGTCTGGCTTGGGGTTGAGACTCCCTCGCTAGTCTGACGCAGACATAGGAGGCTTAGCCTCCTTAGGTCACTCCCGAAGGTTTCTGTACGAGATGATTCCTTCTTCTTATGATCTAGCAGACTAGTCCTTGTTGCTGTTCTCGGTGGGAGGATAAGATCCTTTCCCTGGGAGTAACAACACCTTCCTTGCTTTGGTTCAGTGGGGGTTGGCAAGTATTGCTGGCCTCCCTCCTTGGATCTCCCTTAGGCTAAGATGAGTTTTCTTGGCTACGGGTGATTCTTTACTAAAGCAAGGTTGGTAGGACCCTCTTTGTCCCTCCCCCCTCTTTTTCTGAAATGGCCTAGCTGTTACAGTAGTGTACGTCATTCTACATCTGGACCTAGTATAGGTTAGGATGTGGAATTGACTCAGTCCCTTGCCGGCCGGCAGAGTGTGCCGGCCGGCAAAGGTCTTCTGCTTTGAGTGCTGCCCGGACCTCCCTTGGTCCCTCATCCATGTCTGTCTGTAGAGCCAGACGGCATTGGTCAGGAAGCCTGAATTAGATTCTCCTCTTCCTTATATGCACTCTTTCGGATTGCCGGGCTTTGAGGTAGTACACTCTCTTATCCTGGCATCCATTCTGTTTTCTTCTAGTGCTCTACCCGGGAATATTGCCGTAGTTGTAATATACCCTAGGAAGCTACCCTATAGGAACTTCCATCAGGACGACATGGCCATCTCACCCAAAAATAGATTTTTTTTGCTGCTGGCCGGCATCGGTTGTTTACCTTTGCCGGCCGGCTATTGTCACACCTTTGTCTGCCGGTCGCTACGAGCGGTGGCCGGCAGCCGGGTGCTACCTTGTGTAGTTGCCGGCCGACATTGGCTGTTGCCGGCCGGCACAAGCATTTGAACCAGTGTTCTGCCGCCTTATAGCTGTTAAGTAGTATACTTTAAAGCTAGTTACGGCGTGCTTGCCGGCCGGCGCATTACCTTCTATACTGTACCAGTATTCTTCAGTATAGCATATACTGTAGGGAGAAAACTATAGTATAGTATTGGTACAACATTGTGTTTTCTAACACTTTTGTGTTGTCTTGCACAACCCTTTGGTGTGGCCTTACAGATAAGAAAGTGAGTTCTTTCTTGTCTATTATCCGGTATTTTAAAATCATACCTTAGGTGTGAGCTACACCTGTTTCCTCTAGAAATTTTTCATTGGTTACTCTAGGACAGATTAACCATACGATTTTATTATCTGGAAGGCTGCAACAATTGGCTGTGCGGGAAACACAAGTGTGTGTCTTTCCTTTCTGTTCTGTTATGCTAAACTGTGCATATCCAGTGATACGTAGTTCACTTGACACTCATGGAAATTTCTTCTCTTTACAGGAGGACCATCCGAAGTGCGGAAGTGTTTTCTGCAACGTCCGCAGTAAGAACTTCTGCGGACATGAGTTATGTAGGAGGCACGCAGCATGCGCTGTCTCCAAGGGTGATCTCCGGTATTGGAACCCTCAGTTATGTACCGTGTGCTCTAACCTGATTACTGAGGCTTTTGATTCCCCTAGGACGGCGGAATCAAGGGATATAGCAAGGGAGAAGCTTCGTACCTGGGTAAGGGGCTTCCAGAAGAATACCTCTGGACCTTATCTTCCAAGTGAGAAGATGAGGGCTTACCTTTTCCCCAGGGCATCAGCTGATGCAGTGATTCCCCAGCCTCAAGAGGAGATCCCCCTAGTTCAGATCCCGGTGGATGCTGAAGTCGCGGTCGCCTTGCAAGACATCCAGTTGGACGACAGGATGTCAGACGTGTCCGAGCGTCTGGAGGAAGACCTCCTGGCAGAAGGCCAGGATGAAGATCAAGCCCCAAACATTGTAGAGGAAGAGGCCGACGAGGTGTCGGCTGCTCCGGTTCAGATCCCTGAACCTATTCCCTCAACATCATCTGCTCTCCCAGTAGAGCTGGGACAGGCCCTCTCCTCAATTGTTGGGATGATCCAACAAATGCAGAAGGAGAATAATGAGAAGGCGGCTGCAATGGAACTGCAGATGCAGAAGCTTGCAGCATCACGTGGGCCCCAGAAAAGGCTCAACATGAAAGACCTTCCCTTGTGCTCAGATGCTAACCCGTGGAGATATGCTGAGCACATGCCGATGACGATCGGAAAGATCGTCATGTCGGATAAGTTGGGTTCAGTTCCCCTAGAGGAGGTGGAATTCTGGCCCAGCAAAGGGTCATATCCGGACTGTTATGTCCGGTTGAGGAAGGAACCAGCTTCAAAGGAGGAGACAGAGCCGAAGGAGGTCATAGTGATGGACCATGCTAAGGCTCAAGCTTTGCTTTCATCTTCGATGAAAGAGAGGGGCTTCACGAACTCAAAGGTGGCTGCATTGAGTAAGAAGCTCCCTTCCTTTGTGTCCTCTCCATCTAGAGCCTTCCCCTTTTTGCAGAAAGGGTTTGCGGCTGTGTTAAAAGCAGTCGAGGCTGGGAAGCCTTGCCCCTCCTTGGAGGAGTGTAAACCCTTGTCGCTGGCCCTACCTATGGATCACAAGGACTGGAAGGACGTCCATCTTACCTTCTCATTCGGGAAGTTGGAGGCTGATATTGCCGGACGTCAGTTCGGTGAGAACCTCCCTAAGCTGTCTGACTTTCTTTTGCGGAGAGAGCTCGAGACGAAAGAAAGACTGGCTGCCTCAATGTCTCTTCAGACCACTCTTGAGACGATGGCAAGTGACCCCAAGGTCCATGAGATGTTCATGGTAGTGGCTAAGACTCATCTGGCCACAGTGACAAAGGATCTTTACAGCTTCGTCAGGGTGAGGAGAGCTTGTAGGGAGTTCGTGTTCACCTCGGGTACGGTGAGGCACGAGCCAAGGAAACTAATCTCCTCCAACATTTGGGGCAAAGACCTTTTCCCTAGCGAATCAGTCAAGGAGGTTGTTGATAAGGCCGCCACGGAGATTAGGAACCTTTTCCAGAAGTGGGGCCTGTCTATCAAGAGAAAGTCTTCCCCGGATGAGGGTCCCCAACCAAAGAGGAAGACTAAGAGGACTAGGCTACCATCTCGGCCAGCCAAGCCATTTAGACAGCAACAGCAACAGCAATTGCCGATGCCTTCAGTGCCCCAGATGGTGGCACAAACCCCGACCAAATTCCAGTGGGTCCCCCAGGCCGTGTCGACACAGTCCCCGGCATTCGACCCAACATTCGACGGGCAGTCAACTTCCTTTCGAGCAAAGCCTAGAGGAGCAGCCAGAGGCTCGTCTAGGCGCCCCTCAAGGGGAAGGGGATTCAGAGGTGGTCGCAGTCAGAGAGGCAAGACCTCAGGACAGCAGTCCAAGTGAGATGATACCGGTAGGAGGGAGACTTCAAAGTTTTCGTGATCGGTGGACCTTCGATCCCTGGGCCCACAGCCTTCTCAAGAATGGACTGGGCTGGAGCTGGTACAGTACTCCACCCCCGTGCCCTCGGTTTTTCCAACACTCCACCCCCGTTCTGGAGGAGTACATCCAAAAACTGTTGGAGAAAAAAGTGATCCGAAGGGTAAAGTCCATCAAATTCCAAGGGAGGCTGTTTTGTGTTCCCACTCAACAAGTTCATAGTGAACTGCAAGTTCAAGATGCTAACACTGCAACACATAAGGACCTTACTGCCCAAGAGGGCATTTACCGTCTCCATAGACTTGTCAGACGCCTATTGGCACGTTCCAATCAACCGTCGACTCTCCCCCTACCTAGGGTTCAAGCTACAACGAAGACTATACGCCTTCAGAGCCATGCCATTCGGGCTAAATATCGCCCCAAGGATCTTCACGAAGCTTGCGAGCGTAGCTCTCAAACAATTACGCCTAAAGGGAATTCAGGTGGTAGCCTACCTGGACGACTGGCTGGTGTGGGCAGCATCCAAGAGAGAATGCTTGCAAGCTTCCCTGCAGGTGATCCAGTTCCTAGAGTATCTAGGCTTCAAGATCAACAGAAAAAAGTCTCGACTTTCTCCATCTCAAAAGTTCCAGTGGTTGGGAATCCACTGGGACCTAATGTCACACCAATTCTCCATCCCGGCGAAGAAAAGGAAGGAGATAGCTGGTTCTGTCAAGAGACTTCTAGATTCCGAAAGGATATCAAGACGCGAACAGGAGAGAGTACTGGGTTCTCTCTAGTTTGCTTCGGTAACAGACCCGGTGCTAAGAGCACAGCTAAAGGATGCAACCGGAGTTTGGAGAAGTTATGCATCAAACGCGCGAAGAGATCTGAGAAGACCAGTTCCGCTTCGTCTACGTACTCTTCTCAGGCCTTGGTCCCAAGCCAGACATCTAAAGAAGTCGGTACTTCTTCAGCCACCTCCCCCGCCGGTGACGATTCACACAGACGCCTCGAAGGAGGGGTGGGGAGGTCACTCTCATCGGAAAAAGGCCCAAGGGACTTGGTCCAATCTATTTAAGACCTTTCACATAAACTTTCTAGAAGCTATGGGAGTGCTCTTTACTTTAAAGAAAGTCTCCCCGCGTCACTCGATCCACATAAGGTTGGTGCTGGACAGCGAGGTAGTGGTGAGATGCTTGAATCGACAAGGATCAAGGTCGCCACCTTTCAACCAGGTGATGTTGGCCATCTTCCGATTGGCGGAAAAGAAGAAGTGGTACCTGTCGGCAGTTCACCTTCAAGGAGTCCGCAATGTGACAGCGGACGCTCTATCCAGGTTCACACCGATAGAGTCGGAATGGTCCCTAGATGCAGGATCGTTCTCCTTCATTTTGAGTCAAGTCCCAGAACTGCAGATAGACCTCTTTGCGACGAAAGACAACAAGAAGTTGCCCCTGTACGTGTCCCTGTACGAGGACCCCTTGGCGGAAGCAGTGGACGCGATGTCCCTTGACTGGAACAGATGGTCCAGGATTTATCTGTTCCCTCCTCACAACCTTCTGTTGAGGGTCCTCAACAAAATGAGATCCTTCAAGGGAGTAGCGGCAATAGTGGCCCACAAGTGGCCGAACAGCGTGTGGTTCCCCCTGGCATTGGAACTACGGTTGAAGTTTCTGCCGCTACCAGATCCAGTTCTGACCCAGCGAGTCCAGAAGTCGACTGTCTGCGCTTCATTACAGAAAACCCGGACCCTGCAGCTCATGATTTTCTCTCCCTAGCAGTGAGAAAGCGTTTCGGGATTTCGAAAGCCAGCATAGACTTCCTAGAGGAATATAAGTGCAAATCTACTAGAAGGCAATATGAGTCATCTTGGAGAAAATGGGTGGCCTTTGTCAAGGCGAAGAATCCGCAGGAGATCTCGACGGACTTCTGCTTATCTTTCTTCATCCACCTCCATGGTCAAGGGTAGGCAACTAACACGATTTCAACGTGTAAGTCTGCTTTGACAAGACCCATTCTATATGCCTTCCAGGTTGACCTCGCTAACGATATTTTTAATAAAGTTCCGAAAGCCTGCGCTAGGCTCAGACCTTCAGCACCTCCAAAGCCCATTTCATGGTCTTTAGATAAAGTTCTTCATTTCGCTTCACTGTTGAACCATGAGGAGTGTGCGTTAAAGGATTTGACCCGAAAAGTTATTTTCCTATTTGCACTCGCGTCCGGGGCCAGGGTTAGTGAGATTGTAGCCCTCTCGAGAGAGGAAGGTCGTGTTCAGTTCCTGGATGGGGGAGAGCTGAACCTGTTTCCGGATCCTACGTTTCTCGCCAAGAACGAGTTACCCACCAACAGGTTGGGTCCCTGGAGAATCTGCCCTCTGAAAGAAGATGCATCTCTATGTCCAGTAGAATGCCTAAAGGTCTATCTTCGTAGAACTTCAGACTTCAAGGGTGGTCAACTATTCAGGGGAGAAACATCAGGCTCAAATTTATCACTGAAACAACTCAGGGCGAAAATCAAATATTTTATTCGCAGAGCGGATCCTGACAGTACACCCGCAGGTCACGATCCAAGGAAAGTTGCCTTATCCTTAAATTTCTTTAATTGTATGGACTTTGAACATCTTCGTTCATACACTGGCTGGAAGTCTTCCAAAGTGTTCTTTCGTCACTATGCGAAGCAAGTGGAGCAACTAAAGAGATCTGTGGTAGCAGTGGGTTGCGAGGAACAGTGGTTTTAATTGGGACGATTAATTCCAGGGTGAGTGTGTAGTTACATACTGTTCTACAAACTAAGTGTGAGGGCACCGAGTTGCCCACGTTGACTGTTCCACTTCCAAAGGTGAACCTAGCATAAGTGCAGACATGTGTGCCGAACGTTTCTAACGCTAATGTGACTGATTAGTAATACAGACTTTTATGACTTTGATACCTCGGTATGTTAAAAGTGGCACTAATGTTTTTCTTTCAGATAAACAAGTTTCTGTTTACTATCATACTTATGCTTAAATTTTTGGTTATCCTCCTCTTATATATGTATATAATTGTTGTTAACATGTCTATTTATTGTCTGTCAATAAACTTGTTCTTGAGAACCTTGCGTCTCCTTCACCTGTGTCAATTTATTGGTAATAATTGAGCATTCATTTTATGTATATTTATCTGGGATAATTCTAATAGATTGTTCCTTTATGAAAGCTATTGTTGCATTGGTTTATGCTTTCCCTTAGCGGGAGGACTCCATCCCATAAGGGGACGGTGGCGGATTTACAAGTTTCCTCCTACGCGGATATAAACCTTTGTCCAATACAAGTATTAAGCGGAGAACTGGTCGATATTTCATATTGACGCAGTGGTTCTTTACAAACTATGCTTTACCTAATATAGGGTGAGACCACTATATTGGCTTGCCTGGTATTCATACATAGGTATATGTACTCTTCGAGACTTTTCCAGAGTCCAGTAGGACTCTTCCCTGTAGGGGGCAGGAAGCTCTAACATGGTTTATGGTTAGTTGAAAAGATGTATAACGGTAACATCTTAGGTCTCTAGGTCTAGTCGACCGGGGAAATACCTCCGGGGAGTAGAGCACGTTCTGAGAATCCACAGATACAGTAATGCTCTGGTATACTTCCATCAGGACGACATGGCTTGAGCCCAAAAAACAGATTTTGAACGAAGCGAAAAATCTATTTTTGGGTGAGATGGCCATGTCGTCCTGATGGACCCGCCCTTCCCTTTCTATGAAAGGGCTGTAGGTCCCCTCCCTACATACAGTATCTGTAGCACCTCATGTATTGCTACAAGGAATACAGATGGCGCCAGGATCGCCGCAATGAACGCTTACGAAACGGGAGAAGAGAGAGCCTTGCGAATGGCTCTCCTTTTTCTTTCTCGTTTTCTTTTTCTTGCCAATTGACCCCTTCGAAGTGTTATCTCTGTTCGGGGTGCAGATTGCCATGTGGCGTGTAATGAATACGTCCTCTGATATTTCGCGATATCCCTGGTACTTTCATTAGGGATATTCGCTCCAGGAGTTAGAATTCTGGGTACCTTAAGGTAAATTCTCTGGGAATATCGCCGTAGTTGTAATATACCCTAGGAAGCTACCCTATAGGAACTTCCATGAGGACTACATAGCCATCTCACCCAAAAATAGATTTTTCGCTTCGCTCAAATTCCGTTTTGAGATCCCAAATCTTTTCTTAACCGCTATGGCAAGAAAATCATGCAATGAAGGGTTTGGGTTCTCTATAATAAATTGAAGGCAACTAATCTCTGAACCTTCTGGAGTTTTCCCGCCTGGAATGATCTCAGCATGTTGAGGACTCTCAGCAGGTAATTGGACGGGATGAACTGGAAATCTTAAGTCTATTCCTTCCATTTCAGAGACAAGATGTTTATCATTCAAATTAGAGGATCCTTGTATGGGGCTACATATCAAGGCAGTTCCTTGACAGCGCTCGTAATGAAGAGGTCAGATTGCAGTTCGGGGACTTGTTCCCATCTGGGAGAGAATAGGTCTGTGTCCGTGGACCATTCTAACTCTATCGGCCTGAGCCTGAGTAGAGCATCCACTATCTCATTGCGGATTGGTTGTATGTGAACTGCTGACAGGTGCCATCCCTTTAGGTAAGGGATGGCTAACTACGCTTAAACTGTATGAGACGTTTCCTAGCATCGTCGATTGCAGTGTCTCGTTATCGCTTCGGAGTCCCAGATCAGCTGTAAACAATCTGATCTGCTTGGAGAGAGTTTCCCTACTCATGACTGGACCAACATGGTCTTGAGATTTTCGGGCTTTGACTTTTGTTAGGGAATCGATTAAGGAAGGACCGCTATCGGTCTTTTTAGGCCTCATAGAATGTTTGATGCTTGTTTTTTCCAGGTTCCCAGCGCATCTTGTTACCGTGCTCTTAGCACAGGGCCTGCCTTTATTGCGAACTGGAGAGAGAACAGGGTTCCTCCCAGATCTCGTTTTTGGAATCTGAAATTTATTTTTCATCCACGATGTTCCGGGGACCGGATCATTTCTTCGGATATTCATAGACCAGCCAGCTTGGGTGCTGCCCACCCCAGCCTCTTGTCCAGGAACAATGTTGCCTGAACCTTTCCTAGGCTTAAATATTGCATGACTGTGTCTGCCAATTTCATGAAGGCAGCTAGGACTCTGTCTAGTCTAACGAGTATCTTCCCTAGGAAGTGCGTTACTTTGTGTAACCTGAATCTTAGATAAGAGGGGAAAGGGTGATTGACTGGAAGCTGCCGATAGACGACTTTCAGGTCTGGTAAGACTATAGGTACCTTTTTTTTCAGCGGGGTCCTTATGTTCAGGAGGATAAACCTCCTGGACTCGTTGTTTTATTTGGACTTGTTGAGTGGCGATAAGTCCTGAATGACCGAATTTTCTTGAGTCCTTCTCGTAAACACACAACAGCCTTCTCTGGAATTCGGTGGACTAAAGTTTCCTTACCACCTGTATGCTCTAGAGCTCTCAGGTAAACTCCTCCAGGAGGGTTTTGGATAATCGGAGGAGTAGAGGAAATGGTGGTAGATATATCTCCACCTGTCAACTTAGTCCCATCTTGATTAGGCCATGGACCGAAGGATCGAAGGTGCAGCGATCCTAAAGGAATCTCCCTCCTACTAGAAGCATTCCTATGCTTCGACTGATCAGTAGGAATCTTTTTTGGACCATCTGTCTGTGATGTCTCGGTCAGTACAACTGTGGATCGTTGTTGAACCGCTCGAAATGGATGTCCAGACCTCTCAATCTTCCTTTTAGGTTGGGGACCCACAACCTTAGAAGATTCTCTTTTTGAAAGAATGCCCCACTTTTGGAGCAATCCTACTTTCTCCGTAGAGGCGTTCTTAATTGCTTCCTTGACTACCTCGTCAGGAATGAGGTCTTTACCCCAGATGTTGGAAGATATTAGCTTTCTTGTTTCGTGTTTCGCTGTTGCGTTAGCTAACACAAACTCCCTACATGATCTTCTAGCTTTTATAAAGGCATAAAGGCATAAATTAAGGGAACAAGGGATTATCCAGGAGAGCTAAGTAGCCATATGAATTTTGGCTAAAACTTTAAGCATGTCTGGGGTATCTTGATGAGTAGAACAGAACTCTATGTAGTTCTGTAGAGATAAGAAGGCTGCAATTTTCTCCTTTGTTTCTTGTTCGCCCTGTAAGAGAAACTCAGATAATTTTGGAAGATTTTCCTTAAATTGTCGACTGGCGATATCCGCCTCAAGTCTTCCTACTGAAAAGGTGAAATGGGCCTCCTTCCAGTTCTTCTCCTGTCTGGGAAATGCTAGTGACCGAGTCTCGCACTCTTTGAGTGTAGGACACGTTTTACCTGTCTCTATTGCCTCAGTGACATATCTGAAAGACTTCTCTGTAAAGGGTAATGAAATTGAAGCAGGAGCAATGAAGGAAGAGTGCTTGTTACCCGGTGTGGATACCTTCGACACCGAGTAACCCGCCTTTTCTATGCTGCTTGATAGGATAGCCTGTGCTTTATCATTGTCGAGAATCATAACCTCCTTTGATTCCGTTCCTTTTTCTGATGTTGGTTCATCCTTCAGTCTAATGAAACAGTTCGGGAAAGCGTCAAAGCTTGGCCAGAACTGGATTTTGTCCAAAGGAACAGCACCCATCTTCTCCGAGATGTAGAGTTTGCCGTTCAAAATCGGCATTAGCTCCACAAACCTCCAGGGATTGGGCGTGGAGCATGTAAGAAGTTCTTGATCTACAAGTCTTTTGTGCGACCCCTTAGGAGCGACAAGTGGAGCTTTACCAAGCTCTACCTTGCTTTTCGCTTCCTGCTTTGTGCTCTGTGTGCACAAATTTTCTACTAGATTCTTGACTTGGGCCCATAACTGGTTCATTCTTTCTAAAAGAGGGATAGAAGGCGGAGATATCGATGTCGTTGGCTCATGAGCCAGTTGGGACGGAGACAACTCCAACCCGCATCTTGTCATTAGGCGGGTAAGGACCCGGTGAGATTTTCTGAAAGCCTCTCACCCAGTTGCGTAGTTTGAAACAAGCTGCATCCCTAGTCTCCACCTACTTGCGATTCTTGAAACCTTCGGACAATAGGGCCCGACATACTTTGCAGGCCTGGGGGTTCCAATACTGCAGGTGTTCGGAAATAATATGGCAGGGGGCATGAAACCTGCATGCATTATGTCCGTAAAAACACTTACTCTTAGTTTTGCAGGAGACTGCAACACATGACATCTGGCGTTCATCCTGTAAAGAAAGGAAAACAAAATGAGTATACAATTGATTATCTCACTGATAACCAATAAATCAAAAGTCATATCTTAACGGAATAGCTTAGGATAGCAAGCTATAAAGGGATAGTAGGAAACACATACTTGTGTATCCCTTGCAAGCAAATGCTGGTACCTCCCCTCAGTATTAAGTGATAGGAATTTCCTTTTCGAAGGAATTCCAACTGAAAAAGGGGTTTTCTAACCCCTAGGGATAGGGGAGTGTATACATCACTGTCCCTTTCATACTAAATACTGTGGGGTACGGAAGACTGATTTCTCAGTCAGATTAAAAAAGAAACACTATTCCTTCAATGTAAGAGTGGCTGCAGCATAAGCTCACATGAGGATACCCAATATATGCTAGAAATAGTTACTGTATACTGTAGTTTTCTATTTGCAGTATGCACTATATTGCAATATACTGGCTACTATATAATTATATATAGGATGGGAAGGAAAGACCTATATTCGTATATATCCCACCCAACTTATTTGCTCTGACCCCCCTTACAAAATTAAAACATAGAGTTTCCTAATCATGGAGACTCGAGGATAAGGGCTCTGCCCTTTAAGGGTTAGGAGTGAAATCTCCAGTCCTTAAAATTTTAATATTGCAGGGTAATCTGAACACTGATTACTAATCAGAATATTGAAGAATTAAATTCTTTCAATATGAGATTGGGTTTCACAAATATTTGGGTGGGATTTTCAAATATATTGGAAAAGCACTACTAGCATAAAATATACAGAAGCTTTCTATTTACAGTATATCCTATGCTGTAAAATACTAACTACCTGTATAAACATATACTGTAGTACAGCCAGCATGTCGTCAGCATAGATAGCTAATGCTAGCACATCTAACCTGCTAGCTAAAAGAAAAAGAGATAGCATGGAGAACAGGCTACCTAATACTGTATATATATACAGTAAAAGGGATGTAAAAGTCTACTATTACTACCTTCTCCAGAAAGAAGGTTGAAATGGAAGGGGAGAATATAAAATTCAAGCTTCCATCCAGCTACAGTACTGTCTTCGGCAAGGATCTATCTAAACTTTGCCGGCCGGCACCGCTGGCCAGTACTGCCGGCCGGCAGCACTAGTACAGTCAGCGTGCTGCCAGTTGAGCAGGCTCCATTCTGTGCCGACCTGGTAGGCAGTACCCCGACAGTAGCCACTGTTGCTAGTAGTTCAAGAAAGAACTAAGAACCTTTATAAACAGAAAGGACTTCCCACTTACAGCCAACATGGCCAGCAGCTGCCGGCCGGAAGCTGCCCTAGTTGCCTGCCAGCAGTCACCATGACTGCTGGCCGGCAGCAGCCATGATTGCCGGCCGGCAGTAGTCTTTACTGCCGGCCGGCAACCAAAGTGGCCAGCAGCTCACAGCTGTCATTACTGCCAGCTGGCAGATGTTAAGACTGCCGGCCGGCAGCTATCAACTGAAAGAGGGGGAGTCTGGTTGATCCCGGTAACCCACCGGTAACAGTAAGGTTGCCGGGATCGCCAACATAAAGGGATAGAAGGGAAGGGAAAGAGGGTCCTGTGAAAAGTACAGCAGGAGCCGGCCTTAGCCTGTTCTGCCCAACCTAACAACTCCGTTCCTGTACTAGAACTATCCCAGGCGGCTAAAGAATTCTATTCCTTAGCCTAGGGATAGATTAATACAAATAAGAGGTTGGTAGCACCCTCGCCACCACCTCAAGAGGAAAGGAAACGTGGTTGGAGTGCCAGTGTCCCCTAAGCATAAGAAGAATATATTCCTCAGCCTAGGGTCCACTAACACAGGACTAGTCTGCTAGGTCACAGGAAGAAGGGTCATATCGTACAGACCCTTCAGGAGTGGCCTAGGGAGGTCTAGCCTCCTATGTCGGTAGCCTAACGTAGCAAAAGAATTCTATTCAACTTGCCAGGTAGCTACCGACCACAGACTAAAAACTCTGAGATTCTGGCCAAAATCCCAAAAACCTGCATCTGTGGTTACGGAGGAAGGGCAGAAAAAACTGTAGGAAAGTCATGCCTAAATTAAAAATTCAAGGCCGACCCACTAAGGTTGTAGCCTGAGGCTACACTCAGAGGGAAGAGGGATTACCCTTAAACTCCCTTTATTGAGAGGGGTAAAGTTCATCCAATTAAAAGAGATATCTATCTCTGCCTAATTGAAATCACCGTACACAAGGGTAACCAGGGAGTGGCTAACATATAATAACACGCCTAGGTTAGGAACCTAGGTGAGACGAGATCTCGGTTACCTCACTCACAGAGACTCTAACTATACGATCAACATGGAAAGGAAAAATATGCACAATGTAAATATCTTTACAAGAATATATTGCCTAAATAGCTAACACAATAAAATAATTAATTAATGATATATGAAGCTATTTAAAAACCGGGAGGTCGTTCTGCTAACTAAATAACATGCCCAACGAACGACAGCGCTCAAAGCGCCTCCGGTACAAGCTAGCTCTAAACACAATAAATTACTCAAATTTCACTGTGAAAAGGGAGCTAAAAAACTATTCATTGTAAAGACCCAATACTCAACTTTCCGAAGGCGAAAGATGTCGAAGAATGCATAATAAATCCTTGAAAATCGATCGAAAAGTTAGATCAACAGGGAACACCACTAAGCGAAATCGCTACAAAATTAGGAATGTCCACCATCCTGGGAATGGTGCTGGGGTGGTTGTCAATAGTAGTACGGGAACTGGGGTAACCTTGTTACGGCCCCCTTTTATTCTTTCGCCACGTCCCCCCTCGAAGCGTTAACGCTGTTTGGGGTAGATATTGCTATGTGACGTGTCAAGAATGCGTCCTCTGATATACGCGATATCCTTGAGAAAATTTAAGGATATTCGCTTCAGGAGTTAGAATTCTGGGACCCGAAGGGTAATTCTCTGGGAATATCACTGTAGTATATAATATATCCTTTAGAAGCTACCTTAGGAACTTCCATCAGGACGACATGGCTTGAGCCCAAAAAAAAACCCAAAAGGCATCCAACCCTGCCCCAGTAAAGTAAAAGCTATTAGAGATTTGCCAAGGCCATTTACCTTTGAGGAAGTAGCTGGGTTACTGGTGCTCGCTGGGTACTATCGTAAGTTATTAATAGTTTTTGGAGAGATAATGAGCCCCTTAGATGTTTTAAAGAAACATAAAGTAATATATCGGGGAGTGGAAGAAGAGAGGGCCTTTATGCATATGAAAGCTGCCTTCATTAGCAATGAGTTACTCGCATATCCTAAGGCGACATCTATATTATGTTTCCAGGTTATTAAAAGGGGCAAGAGAGAATTATAGTACATTTGATAAAGAGGTATTAGAATTTTTATGGGTTCTAGAAAAGCATCGGTTATTTTCATTGTCAGCCGATTGAGTTGGAAGGTGATATGCCCCTTATGTGATTTATTTTTTAAAGAAGTCTTGACATCTAGACAAGCAAGATGGATTGAAAGACTGTTAGAGTATAACATGAAAGGATTTAAGAAGGTAAAGCTAGCAATTTAGTTGTTGCCTTCTCTAGAGGTACAGTAATAGGAGTAACAACTCGGGCACAAAAGAGGATCGAAGAACGAACCCAAAATATTGAGAGTCCCCACCAATTTAGAAAATGGGATGTGAATTCAAGCAAAGAGCAATCAGAAAATGAGATCTGCGAGAGAGAGAGAGAGAGAGAGAGAGAGAGAGAGAGAGAGAGAGAGAGAGAGAGAGAGAAAGAATGTGTTTGGGTGGCCAAGTTCATGACCAGGGTTGTCCGGAATGAGTGCCCTGATGATGCAAATGTGATCGAGTTGGGAAGTTCATAAAGGATGTCTAAGAGGAACAGAAAAAAGAGGAATGGATGGAAAGAGTGCGAGCAGTAAATAAAGGGGATTCAAAAAGTCATCCATCATATCTGAATATGCTGCGTGAGATTTTTTTTTATAAAGAATTATATCTTATATTGTGCTTACGAAAAGAGGAAAGGGAAGTTTTGTGTACTTGGAGTTCTTCCTCCCTCTTTAATTAATCGAGCCATCCACATTGTATATGCAAGTCCGTATGCAGGCATTTAGCAATTGATTGAACATTAAGTAGAGCATGAGAATTTTTCTTTTGGTTAGGAATAAAAAAAAATCTATAGAAAATTGTATAGAATTTTGTCATGCTTGAAACTGTTTCAAAGAAAGTAAGAACACTGTACCAAAAGCCAGAGAGAAACCTGTGATTCCTATTAAATTCTATAGGGTGCATATGGATGTGGTACAATCATTTCCGACCGGTATAACTTAACATAAGTATATATGTGTTTCTGTGGATGCATTTACTCGATATGCTCATGCTTAAGGAATGTTGGATAATCAGAAAATTCATTAAACCCAGGGGCTGTGTTTTTTCATTACTAGGTTTCGTTGCCAAAAAATTTTGATACATGAAAATGGTTCCGAGTTTGTAAATACGGTGGTGAAATCGGTCATGGAATTGATGAAAATTGAACACTTATCCGTGACTGCATATAGGCCCACAGCTAATGGCTTATTGGAATTGTATAATAAGGAAGTGGTGCTATTTTTACGTTTCTTAGTGGCTGATGGCTGATGACCTCCTACATTGGCACGCCATGCTTCCTACAGCTGAGCTAGCTTTAAACTTTGCATGTAATGCTTCTCTCAGGGACACGCCTTTCATTTTAGTGTATGGACAGGATCCTGTGTTACCGTATATGGTCCTGACTAATTCGCAACAATTGCCAAATTATTCACCTGAGCAATACTGTCTTTATTTACCAAATCTCTTAAGGAGAGTAATGAACACCAATTAAAGGTTTTGGAAAAGAGCTAATGAAAAATACAGCTCTAAGTATGATGGTTGGTTCAAAGCCGCAACCTTAAAGGATTTGTGGCCGATCATGTGTATTTGCAACTATTACAACCAAGGTAACACAAACTAGAGCCAGCGTATTTGAGTCCGGCCCGTGTAAAGATGGTTAATGTTATGTATTTTTGTAATAATGTACTGTATTACCTCATATGTTACGTGTATTTTCCAACATTACATCATATTACATTGATAAAACATGTTATGCTTTGTACATAACTGAAATGATGTATTTTGATATTAGGGTTTAAGCATTTATTAATTACATCAAAGATAGGATGTGATTCTTTTCACTTTTGTACTTGAGTAGGATTTAAGTCTTTTAAGAGCGATACTCTATCGTTCGATCAAATGCTTTGGTTTGTCAGATTGTTTATGAAATGCTCGAAGCTCAGTTGTTGGGAGTTGGTTGTTAGCAGAGTCACAGAAAATGTAATCACAAGTCGTTGAAATGTTTTTGAAGAATACCAACGTATCATTAAATCCCACCGAGAAAAATCGGCGACATCGGAAGGGACAAACAACATCATTAACTCATGGATAATTACTAATAATTATTCACTCATTTTCAAGTGATTAATATGCTGAAATCTCTAGACGAGTTAGAACCTACTTAACATTGGCAACGGGGATGGGATAAACAACATCATTAACTCATGGATAATGACTAATAATTATTCACTCATTTTCAGGTGAGTAATATGCTGAAATCACCAGACGAGTTACAACCTACTGAACATTGGCGACGACAGGAGGGCGAATACACGCAGAGATCATTGAGAAGCAGAAGAAAAATCTATAGCAAGAGAAGCAGAAGAAAACGCCAATGAAGATTTTCCCATGCAGCTGGAAGAATTTCATCAAACACAAACAAACAAAACAAGAAAGCAAAGTGAATTTTAAAGTTGGGTAGGATGCAAAAAAGATAGGAAGTTACTAGGTGACTTTAGAACAGTAGCTTAACCAAATCAAGGTATCAAGGTAAGCAGTCAAAATGCCTTTTGACATTGAACATCCTGAACGGTTTAACATCACAACTGAACCCAATTCTGTTACAACACGATGGCAACAGTGGTGTGAGGAATTTAAGATTTATTTAGAAGCATTAGGGAATATGAAGGATGCCCAAAAGAAGGCATTTTTTGGCGCAAGCCACGTGGTCCTGATGGAAGTTCCTAAGGTAGCTTCAAAAGGATATATTATATACTACAGTGATATTCCCAGAGAATTAACCTTCAGGTTCCAGAATTCTAACTCCTGGAGCAAATATCATTAATATTTTCTCAAGGATATCGCATAATATCAGAGGACGCATTCTTGACACGTTACATAGCAATCTCCACCCCAAAAAGCGTTAACGCTTCGAGGGGGACGTGGCAAAAGAATAAAAGGGGGCCGTAACAAGGTTACCCCCGTTCCCGTACTACTATTGACCACCACTCCAGCACTATTCCCAGGATGGCGGACATTCCTAATTTTGTAGCGATTTCGCTCAGTGGTGTTCCCTGTTGATCTAACTTTTCGATCGATTTTCAAGGATTTATTATGCATTTTCCAACTTCTTTCGCCTTCGGAAAGTTGAGTATTGGGTCTTTACAATGAATAGTTTTTTAGCTCCCTTTTCACAGTGAAATTTGAGTAATTTATTGTGTTTAGAGCTAGCCTGTACCAGAGGCGCTATGAGCGCTGTCGTTCGTTGGGCATGTTATTTAGTTAGCAGAACGACTTCCAGGTTTTAAAAGGACTGGGTAGAAGGAATAATGTAGTTGTTATGGGTGACTTAAATGCTAGAGTGGGTGCTGGAGAGGTAGAAGGTGTCATTGGGAAATATGGCGTATCAGGTGAAAATGAGAGTGGTGAGAGACTGGTAGATATGTGTGTTGAACAAGAGATGGTAATAAGTGCTAGCTTTTTTAAAAAGAAAGATAAAAATAAGTATACATGGGTAAGAGTGACAAATGGAAGAGTAGTAGAAAGGGCATTAATGGATTATGTGTTGATAACGAAAAGAATGTTTGGAAGATTGAAAGACGTGCACGTGTTTAGGGGTATGGCTAACGGTATGTCTGATCATTTTTTGGTGGAAGGAAAATTAGTTGTAGCAAAAGAGTGGGGGAATAGAGTAGGTGGATGTAAAAGGGAGCTAGTGAGGGTTGAAGAGCTAATAAAACCGGGGGTAAAAAGTAAATATCAGGAAAGGTTGAAAATGGCATATGACGAGGTGAGAGTAAGAGAAACTGGTAATTTAGAGGAGGAGTGGAAGTTAGCAAAAGAAAATTTTGTTGGGATTGCAAGTGATGTATGTGGCAAGAAGGTTGTTGGAGGCAGCATGAGGAAGGGCAGTGAATGGTGGAATGAAGGAGTGAAGGTAAAAGTGGAAGAGAAAAAGAGGGCTTTTGAAGAATGGCTGCAGAGTAATAGTATAGAGAAGTATGAAAAATATAGAGAGCAAAAGGTGGAAGTAAAGCGCAAGGTACGTGAGGCAAAGAGGGCAGCTGACCTGAGGTGGGGTCAGGGACTGGGTCAGTCATATGAAGAGAATAAGAAGAAGTTTTGGAAAGAAGTGAAGAGAGTAAGGAAGGCCGGCGCAAGAATTGAAGAGACAGTGAAAGATGGAAATGGAAGGTTGTTAAAAGGAGAGGAGGCAAGGAAAAGGTGGGCGGAATATTTTGAAAGTTTGCTGAATGTTGAGGATGATAGGGAGGCAGATATAATTGCGGTTCCAGGTGTTGAGGTGCCAGTGATGGGAGATGAGAATGAGAGAGAGATTACAAGAGAGGAAGTGAGGAGAGCACTAGATGAAACGAGAGTAGGAAAAGCATCGGGTATGGATGGTGTGAAAGCTGAGATGTTGAAGGAAGGGGGTGTGACTGTACTTGAATGGTTGGTGAGATTGTTTAATGTGTGTTTTGTGTTGTCAATGGTACCAGTAGATTGGGTCTGTGCTTGTATTGTACCACTATATAAGGGTAAGGGAGATGTGCATGAGTGTTGTAATTCAAGAGGTATTAGTTTGTTGAGTGTAGTTGGAAAAGTGTATGGTAGAATACTGATTAATAGGATTAAGGATAAAACAGAGAATGCAATCTTGGAAGTACAGGGTGGTTTTAGAAGAGGTAGGGGTTGTATGAATCAGATTTTTACAGTTAGGCAGATATGCGAGAAATATTTAGCAAAAGGTAAGGAGGTGTATGTTGCGTTTATGGATCTGGAGAAAGCATATGATAGAGTTGATAGGGAAGCAATGTGGAATGTGATGAGGTTATATGGAGTTGGTGGAAGGTTGTTGCAAGCAGTGAAAAGTTTCTACACAGGTAGTAAAGCATGTGTTAGAATAGGAAATGAGGTGAGCGATTGGTTTCCGGTGAGAGTGGGGCTGAGACAGGGATGTGTGATGTCGCCGTGGTTGTTTAACTTGTATGTTGATGGAGTGGTGAGAGAGGTGAATGCCAGAGTGCTTGGACGAGGATTAAAACTGGTGGGCGAGAATGATCATGAATGGGAGGTAAATCAGTTGTTGTTTGCGGATGATACTGTACTGGTAGCTGACACAGAAGAGAAGCTTGACCGACTAGTGACAGAATTTGGAAGGGTGTGTGAGAGAAGGAAGTTGAGAGTTAATGTGGGTAAGAGTAAGGTTATGAGATGTACGAGAAGGGAAGGTGGTGCAAGGTTGAATGTCATGTTGAATGGAGAGTTACTTGAGGAGGTGGAGCAGTTTAAGTACTTGGGGTCTGTTGTTGCAGCAAATGGTGGAGTGGAAGCAGATGTACGTCAGAGAGTGAATGAAGGTTACAAAGTGTTGGGGGCAGTTAAGGGAGTAGTAAAAAATAGAGGATTGGGCATGAATGTAAAGAGAGTTCTATATGAGAAAGTGATTGTACCAACTGTGATGTATGGATCGGAGTTGTGGGGAATGAAAGTGATGGAGAGACAGAAATTGAATGTGTTTGAGATGAAGTGTCTGAGGAGTATGGCTGGTGTATCTCGAGTAGATAGGGTTAGGAACGAAGTGGTGAGGGTGAGAACGGGTGTAAGAAATGAGTTAGCGGCTAGAGTGGATAGGAATGTGTTGAGGTGATTTGGCCATGTGGAGAGAATGGAAAATGGCTGTCTGCTAAAGAAGGTGATGAATGCTAGAGTTGATGGGAGAAGTACAAGAGGAAGGCCAAGGTTTGGGTGGATGGATGGTGTGAAGAAAGCTCTGGGTGATAGGAGGATAGATGTGAGAGAGGCAAGAGAGCGTGCTAGAAATAGGAATGAATGGCGAGCGATTGTGACGCAGTTCCGGTAGGCCCTGCTGCTTCCTCCGGTGCCTTAGATGACCGCGGAGGTAGCAGCAGTAGGGGACTCAGCAGTATGAAGCTTCATCTGTGGTGGAAATGTGGGAGGTTGGGCTGTGGCACCCTAGCAGTACCAGCTGAACTCGGCTGGGTCCCTGGTTAGGCTGGAGGAACGTAGAGAGTAGAGGTCCCCTTTTTGTTTTGTTTCTTGTTGTTGTCGGCTACCCCCCAAAATTGGGGGAAGTGCCTTTGGTATATGTATGTATGTATCATTAATTAATTATTTTATTATGTTAGCTATTTAGGCAATATATTCTTGTAAAGATATTTATATTTTGCATATTTTTCCTTTCCATATCGATTGTATAGTTAGAGTCTTGGTAAGTGAGGTAACTGAGATCTAGTCTCTCCTAGGTTCCTAACCTAGGCGTGTTATTATACGTTAGACACTCCCTGGTTACTCTCGTGTATGGTGATTTCAATAATGCAGAGATAGGTATCTCTTTTAATTGGATGAACTTTACCCCTCTCAATAAAGAGAGTTTAAGGGTAATCCCTCTTTCCTCTGAGTGTAGCCTCAGGCTACAACTTTAGCGGGTCAGCCTCGAATTTTTAATTCAGACATAATTTCCTACGGTTTTTTCTGCCCTTCCTCTGTAACCGCAGATGCAGGTTTTTGGGGTTTTAGCCAGAATCTCAGAGTATTTAGTCTGTGGTCAGTAGCTACCTGGCAAGATGAATAGAATTCTTTTGCTACGTTAGGCTACCGACATTGGAGGCTAGACCTCCCTAGGCCACTCTTGAAGGGTCTGTACGATATGACCCTTCTTCCTGTGACCTAGCAGACTAGTCCTGTGTTAGTGGACCCTAGGCTGAGGAATAGAATTCCTCTAATGCTTAAAGGACACTGCCACTGCAACCCCGTTTCCTTTCCTTTAGAGGTGGTGGCGAGGGTGCTACCAACCTCTTATTTGTATTAATGTAACCCTAGGCTAAGGAATAGAATTCTTTAGCCGCCTGGGATAGTTCTAATACAGGAACGGAGTTGTTAGGTGGGGCAGGACAGGCTAAGGCCAGCTTTAGCTGTACCTTTCACAGGACCCTCTTTTCCCTTCCCTTCTATCCCTTTTTTTTGGCGAATTCCGGCAACCTTACTGTTGCCGGTGGGTTGCCGGGATCGACCAGACGTCCCCTTTTACAGTTGATAGCTGCCGGCTTGCAGTCTTAACATCTCTAGGCCGGCAGTAATAACAGCTGTGAGCTGACAGCCATTTTAGTTGCCGTCCGGCAGTAAAGACTACTGCCGGCCGGCAGTCATGGTGACTGCTGGCAGGCAACCAGGGCAGCTGCTGGCCATGTTGGCTGTAAGTGGGAAGTCCCTTATGTTTACCAAGGTTCTTCAGTTATTTCTTGAACTGCTAGCAACAGTGGCTACTGCCGGGGTGCTGCCTACCAGCCCGGCACAGAATGGTGCCTGCTCAACCAGCAGCACACCGACTGTACTGATACTGCCGGCTGGCAGTAAGATAGATCCTTGCCGTCGACAGTACTGTAGCTGGATGGAAGCTTGAATTTTATATTCTCCCCTTCCATTTCAACCTTCTTTCTGGAGAAGGTAGTAATAGTAGATTCTTACATCCCTTTTACTGTATATATATACAGTATTGGGTAGCCTGTTCTCCATGCTATCTCTCTTTCTTTTAGCTAGCAGGCTAGATGTGCTAGCATTAGCTAGCTATGCCGACGACATGCTGGCTGTAGTGCAGTATATGTTTATACAGGTAGTTAGTATTTCTGCAGTATAGGATATACTGCAAATAGAAAGCTTCTGTATATTTTATGCTAGTAGTGTTTTTCCAATATGTTTGAAAATCCTACCCAAATATTTGTGGAACCCAATCTCATATTGAAAAAATTTAATTCTTCACTATTCTGATTAGAAATCAGTCTGCAGATTACCCTGCAATATCAAAATTTTAAGGACTGGAGATTACACTCCTAACCCTTAAAGGGCAGAGCCCTTATCCTCGAGTCTCCATGATTAGGAAACTTTATGTTTTGATTTTGTAAGGGGGTCACAGTAGATAAGTTGGGTGGGATATATACAAATAAATGTCTTTCCTTTCCCCAGTCCAGTTGGCATCATGCCAGCTGGACCGTACAGTCAGTTGCTTACCAGAAAGGCAACACATTGGCTGGATAATACTATATATAATTATACAGTAGCCAGTATAATGCAATATAGTGCATAGTGCAAACAGAAAACTACAGTATGATTATACAGTAACTATTTCTAGCATATCTTGGGTATCCTCATGTGAGCTTATGCTGCGGCCGCTCTTACATTGAAGGAATAGTGTTTCTTCATTAAGCTGATTGAGCAATCAGTCTTCGGTACCCCACAGTATTTAGTATGAAAGGGACAGTGAAGTATACACTTCCCTATCCCTAGGGGTTAGAAAACCCCTTTTCCAGTTGGAATTCCTTCGAAAAGGAAATTCCTATCACTTAATACTGAGGGGAGGTACCAGCATTTGCTTGCAAGGGATATACAAGTATGTGTCTCCTACTATCCTTTTATAGCTTTCTATCCTAAACTATTCTGTTAAGATATGACTTTTGATTTATTGGTTATCAGTGAGATAATCAATCGTATACTTATTTTGTTTTCCTTTCTTTACAAGAGAAAAGCCAGATATCATGTGTTGCAGTATTCTGCAAAACTAAGAGTAAGTGTTTTTACGGACATAATGCATGCCGGTTTCATGCCCCCCGCAATATTATTTCCGAACACCTGCAGTATTGGAACCCACAGGCCTGCAAAGTATGTTAGGCCCTATTGTCCGAATTTTTAACGAATCCCAAGTCGGTGGAGACTAGGGATGCAGCTCGTTTCAAACTACGCAACTGGGTGAGAGGCTTTCAGAAAATCTCTCCGGGACCTTACCTGCCTAATGACAAGATGCGTAGGTTACTATTTCCAACAGCGAGTAAGGAAATAGTGGTACCCCAGACACGAGGTACATTTCCAGATGGCCAGATAACATTCGGGAAGGAGGGCAAAAAGCGCCCACGGGAAGAAGGGGAGAATGTCGGGTTGAAATTATCTCCGTCCCAACAGGCTCATGAGCCAACGACATCTCTATATCCGCCTTCTATCCCTCTTTTAGATGGAATGAACCAGTTATGGGCCCAATTCAAGAATCTAGTGGAAAATTTGTGCAAACAGAGCACAAAGCAGGAAGGGAATTGCAAGGTAGAGCTTGGTAAAGCTCCACTTGTCGCTCCTAAAGGGTCGCACAAAAGACTCGTAGATCAAGACCTTCTGACATGCTCCACAACCAATCCCTGGAGGTTTGCGGAGCTAATGCCGATTTTAAACGGCAAACTCTACATCTATGAGAAGATGGGTGCTTTTCCTTTGGTCAAAATCCAGTTCTGGCCAAGCTTTGACGCTTTCCGGAACTGTTTCATTAGACTGAAGGATGAACCAACATCAGAAAAAGGAACGGAATCAAAGGAGGTTATGATTCTCGACAATGATTAAGCACAGGCTATCCTATCAAGCAGCATAGAAAAGGCGGGTTACTCAGTGTCGAAGGTATCCACACCGGGTAACAAGCACTCTTCCTTTCTTGCTCCTGTTTCAATTTCATTCCCCTTTACGGAGAAGGCTTTCAAATATGTCATTGAGGCAATAGAGACAGGTAAACCGTGTCCTACACTCAAGGAGTGCGAGCCTCTGTCACTAGCATTTCCCAGACAGGAGAAGAAGTGGAAGGAGGCCCATTTCACTTTTTCAGTAGGAAGACTTGAGGCGGATGTCGCCAGTCGACAATTTAAGGAAAATCTTCCAAAATTATATGAGTTTCTCTTACAGGATGAACAAGAAACAATGGAGAGACTTGCAGCCTCCTTATCTCTACCGAACTACATAGAGTTCTGTGCGGCCCATCAAGATACCCAAGACATGCTTAAGGTCTTAGCCAAAATACATATAGCTACTCTGGTAAAAGACCTTTATGCGTTTATAAAGGCTAGAAGAATATGTAGGGAGTTTGTGTTAGCTAACGCAACAGCGAAACATGATACAAGAAAGCTAATATCTTCCAACATCTGGGGTAAAGACCTCTTTCCAGACGAGGTAGTCAAAGAAGTGATTAAAAACGCCTCCACGGAGAAAGTAGGACTTCTCCAAAAGTGGGGCATTCTTTCAAAAAGAGAATCTTGTAAGGTTGTGGGTCCCCAACCTAAAAGGAAGATGGAGAGGTCTGGACATCCATTTCGAGCGGTTCAACAACGATCCACAGTTGAGGTGACCGAGATGTCACAGACAGATGGTCGAAAAGAGATTCCTACTGATCAGTCGAAGCACAGAAATGCTTCTAGGAGGGAGATTCCTTTAGGATCGCTGGACCTTCGATCATTGGGTCCATGGCCTAATCAAGATGGGACTAAGATGAGAGGTGGAGATATCTCTACCACAATTTCCTCTACTCCTCCGATTATCTAAAACCCTCCGGGAGGAGTTTACCTAAGAGCTCTAGAGCATACAGGTGGTAATGAAACTTTAGTCCACCGAATTCCAGAGAAGGCCGTTGTGTGTTTACGAGAAGGACTCAAGAAAATTCAGTCAATCAGGACTTATCGCCACTCAACAAGTCCAAATAAAACAACGAGTCCAGGAGGTTTATCCTCCAGAACATAAGGACCCCGCTGCAAAAAAAGGTACCTATAGTCTTACCAGACCTGAAAGTCGTTTATCGGCAGCTTCCAGTCAATCACCCTTTCCCCTCCTATCTAGGATTCAGGTTACACAAAGTAACGAACTTCCTAGGAAAGATACTCGTCAGAATAGACAGAGTCCTAGCTGCCTTCATAAAACTGGCAGACACAGTCATGCAATATTTAAGCCTAAAAAAGGTTCAGGCAACAATGTTCCTGGACAAGAGGCTGGGGTGGGCAGCACCCAAGGTGGCTGGTCTATGAACATCCGAAGAAAGGATCCTGTCCTCGGAACATCGTGTATGAAAGATAAATTTCAGATTCCCAAGGCGAGAACAGGGAGGAACCCTGTTCTCTCTCTAGTTTGCAATAAAGGCAGGCCCTGTGCTAAGAGCATGGCTGCAAGATGCGCTTGGAGCCTGGAGAAAACCAGCATAAAAAGCTCGAAGAGGCCTAAAAAGACCGATTGCGGTCCTTCCTTAATCGCTTCCCTAACAAAGGTCAAAGCCCGAAAATCCCAAGACCATGTTGGTCCAGTTATGGGTAGGGGAACTCTCTCCACACAGATCAGATTGTCTACAGCTGATCTGGGACTCCGAAGCAATAATGAGACGCTGCAATCGACTATGCTAAAAAACGTCTCATACAGTTTAAGTGTAGTTAGCCATCCCTTACCTAAAGGGATGGCACCTCTCAGCAGTTCACACACAACCAATCCGCAATGTGACAGTCGATGCTCTACTCAGCCTCAGGCCGATAGAGTTAGAATGGTCCACGGACGCAGACCTATTCTCTCCCAGACGGGAACAAGTCCCCGAACTGCAATCCGACCTCTTCATTACGAGCGCTGTCAAGGAACTACCTTGATATGTAGCCCTATACAAGGATCCTCTAATTTAAATGATAAACATCATGTCTCTGAAATGAAAGGGATAGACTTAGGATTTCCAGTTCATCCCGTCCAATCACCTGCTGAGAGTCCTCAACATGCTGAGATCCTTCCAGGCGGGAGTAGCTCTGTTGGCTCCCAGGTAGCCCAAGAACAATCTATCCTCCATGAGGAAGGAACAGAGGCTGAAGCTGTCCTTTATCCTGAACTCGGGACAACTCCAGAAGGTTCAGAGATTAATTGCCTTCGATTTATTACAGAGAACCCAAACCCTTCATTGCATGATTTTCTTGCCCTAGTGGTTAAGAAAAGATTTGGGATCTCAAAAGGCAATATAGAATTCTTAGAGGAATACAAGTCTAAGTCAACTATAAGACAATATGAGTCATCATGGAAAGAGTGGGTTGCTTTCGTAAAAGCAAAAGGACCGAGAGAGATTGCATGTCCTTCTTTATCCATCTTCATAACCAGGGTTTGGCAGCCAACACGATAACTACGTGCAAGTCTGCCTTGACTAGACCTCTTCTATATGCCTTTCAAGTAGACTTGGCAAATGAGATCTTTAATAAGATCCCGAAGGCATGTGCGAGGCTTAGGCCTGCTGCACCTCTAAAGCCCATCTCTTGGTCTTTGGACAAGGTCCTACATTATGCCTCATCCTTAAACAATGAAGATTATTCGCTTAAGGATCTAACCCAAAAGGTTATTTTTTCTGTTTGCTATAGCCTCAGGGGCTAGAGTTAGTAAAATAGTGGCCCTTACTAGGGATGAGGGCCACATTCAGTTCTCAGAAACAGGAGAACTGAATCTCTTCCCTGATCCATACTTTCTCGCTAAGAATGAGCTACCCACTAAAAGGTGGGGTCCCTGGAGAATCTGCCCTCTGAAGGAAGATGTCTCTCTACGTTTGTTAGTATCTAAAGGTCTATCTTCGTAGAACTTCAGACTTCAGGGAAGGACAGCTCTTTAAAGGAGAAACCTCTGGATCAAACTTATCCCTAAAATAACTAAGGGCGAAGCTTGCCTACTTTGTTAGTAGAGCAGATTCTGACAGTACTCCCGCCGGTCATGATCCGAGAAAGATTGCTTCATCACTGAACTTCTTTCAGTATATGGACTTTGAGCGTCTTCGTTCATACAATGGATGGAAATCATCCAGAGTGTTTTACAAACACTATTCGAAACAGGTATATGAACTGAAACACTATGTAGTGGCGGCAGGTAGTGTATTAAAACCTGCCCCCTAATTACTGTTATAGACAGTCAATGGTTTGGACTTCTAATTTCCTCGCACATATACTGGGTGAGATTCATCCATTGTTCTACAAACACTATGCTAAGCAAGTCCAGGATCTGAAGCAGTATGAGGTGATGTCGGGTAGAGTACTAAACCCGCTGTCTAATTCTACGATGAACAGCTAATTGACTGGGACTGTCAATTAAAGGGAGAAGAGGTCATCCATCCTAGGGTGTGACCTCCTTTGATCAAGTGTTACCATGGTGACACTAGCTCTGTTCAAAATCCCAGGTTTGGAATTATACAGATGGCACTAGTGCCGGTGTACGAATTACACAGTGCCGATAAAAGTAACCAGTACAGGAATTATGAAGAGAATTTGTTTAATAATTTTCTTCAATCTGAGAGTGGCACTTATCATTTCTTGCTTTCCAAGAAAGAAAGCTAATCTCTGTACAGGTTACATGTATAGTTCCGTTATCATGCTACATTCGTTTTACTTACTAATAAACGTCTATAGAATGTAATTGCGTCCTAACTCGCCCGACAATTGCATGATTATAGTCCAGAGTATGTACTTTTATATATTTGTATGCTCACAAACAATGAATTCAAGAAACACTGTTAAGTATTTGGTAATTTTCACAAACTACGAGACAGTTTTTTCATCTGGTGTATTCTTATATTTGTCCATACAATATATGCTTACCTTGAGACCCCCCTTTCTACCGTCTAGAAGGAATCTTCCCTATAAGGGGCAGGAAGCACTAACATCGGAGATGATTAGTGATAATGACGGATAACGGTAACGTAATTTGTCTCGATTGATCCAAATGATCATAGAAAGGTTGTTCCAAGGTTAAGGCACTGATGAAAATCCAGATACATTAATGCTCTGGTATACTTCCATCAGGACGACATATATATACATATATATATATATATATATATATAGATAGATAGATAGATAGATAAATAGATAGATAGATACATATATATAAATATATACATATATATATATATATATATATACATATATATATATATATATATATATAAATGCATACATGTATACATATGTACAGTATATATATATATATATATATGTATATATGTATATATATATATATATATATATAAATATATATATATATATATATATATGTACATATATATATATATATATATAAATATACAAATATATGTGTATATGTATATATTTATATATGTGTAAATATATGTATATATATATATATATATATATGTATTTATATATGTATATATTTATATATGTATATATACATATATATATATATATATATATGTATATATATGTATATATATATATATATATATAATACACATATAAATATTGTATATATATATATATATATATAAACACACACATATATATAAATATATATATATATATATATATATATAAATATATATATGCGTGTGTGTGTATATATATACATAACCAGTATATATATATATATATATATATACGTATATATATTGGTGTGCTACTGTCTTAAGCACACATTTGAGTATGAGTTGTTTTCAAATGTATTTGAATGGTTTACTGAACACATTTTAGTAGTTTTTAAGTTTTATTGTGAATAACAACTGAGTTAAACATCTCCATCACTGGAGGAAGCTGTGTTGGTCCATATGACCAATTCTGGTGAAGTTTTGATATGAACTGAACAAATTACTGATATCCCAAAAATCGTACACTTGCTTTAATTTGGATAAGTGACGGAATCGGAAGACACCTGCATCCGGTGACGTCACAAACTTTCACACGAAGAGACAATGTGTTGACACTAAGAAAGAATGACAACTTAGCATCTTACATCCTGTACACAATTTGAGTTGACCATAGCAAATCTCACGGCCAGCTCTTCCAACCAACATGACATATTACGTCATTTGTTTTAAACATGTAATATTACTATTCTAAATATTACATAAGCTCGGCCAGCTATCTCAATTTTTTTTACAAAATTTAACAACAAGCCGAAACATGGTTATTAGGTGTGACTGGACATACGTATCATTCATTGCTCAAAACTAGCTATATCCAACTGAGGACAAATGTCCAAATAGGCACATCAAAATTAATAACAATAATGCATACAAAAAAGATATTACCAAAGCAAAAAGAAAAATGCATGATAAAACCAAGATCATATATATGGTACATTGCTAGCAAATGATTACATGGTACCAAAAAACAAAACAAATTCTGACTTACAAATGATTCGGTAACTTGATAAAGAATAATTGTTACCTTTGTCAGAAACAAGATACTCAATTTTTAGTGCACAAATACGAATTCCTGGTACGTACACGTACCACGGTTTCGTACATATATATATATATATTTATATATAGGGCTGATACATTTTATTAGATGCCCATAGATTCTGTTATATATCTTATATATTTTTTTTTTTTTTTTTTTTTTTTTTCTCTTTTCTTTTTTAACATTCCGGCTTATATATTTTTATTAGATGCCGAGAGAAAAAAATGATTTATATCCTTTTTTATTTTATTTATTTTTTTAAATGTTATTTTAAATGTATTTTTAACAATGCAAATGTAGAGAATTTCTTTAATTACATATTACTAGCGTACTAATCAGCTTTTCATACAAACATCATCCTGACAAATTACTCCCTTAGCGAATGAGGTGGCCACTCATACAGCTTTGAACTGGATCAAGTAAGGGGTATTGTCAGGGCTATTCAACTCGTTCCTTTGTAGCTGCTTGCTGTGCCGTAACCTACGCCAAACAAGGATGTTCACGGCGATAAAAATTAACGCCGTTCCAAATAAACCTGCTAGTAATATAGGGTGAAGAATCTCTTTGTAAGTCGGCGACAGGTGGTCCTTTTCGGTAAGTTTCATTAAACGTTTCGCCACACTTCCTTTATAGGGGAGAGGAAGTGCGGGCGTTGTAGAGGTCCACGTGAAGTTCGCGAAGTAAGCACGTTCTCTGATGATTGTCCGTAGGCCAGTCACCATGGAATTCGGGGAAGTCCCGATACAGCCATCTGCTGCGACGAAGATGTGGTTGTAGGATGTGGATCCGTCAGGGCATGATACATTGAAGCCGTCCTTGTCGTATCGTATCCACGAGCCATTATTTAGTCTGCAATTGAATTCTTTATTGTCAAAGGGATAAAGCTTATCCAGACAATTTTCACTTGTATGGGAGAGAGCACCGTCTAGCACTATACCTAACTCGCATGAATCCATCAAGTTTTTACGGAATTCAAATGAGTCAGCTGTACATATTTTTCTATCCATTGCGTCTGAACAGTGAGTTAATTGATTTAAGTCTTTAATGACCGTATATGTTTCCTTGTCTGGGGAAATCAATACGTGTCCTGTCAAACTGGATATTACTGGATTTGAGTGATTCGTCATGAAAGTCGGAAATGGTGATATCCTGTAAGATTGCCAGGCATCAGAAGAATCAAAGGGAATTGTAATCCTAATCTTGTTATTATCTACGTTTACTGTAATTAGGCTGTAATAAAATTCTAACCTATGTTCGTCTAACAAAGGAACATAGCCTAGTTTATCCCTAGTGTTCTCCAGAACTAATTTTAAGTAACGTATAGGCAACAAATGGGGCGACAATACACCTTTAGTTGCTAACGTGATAGCTTCTACATAATCCTTGGATTTCTCAATGAAATGTGCAATTCTGTTATGTATGTGATCTATCTTTGAATCATAATACGTTAATGTTGCTAACAAATCCTGTACTTCCATAATTTGAACGATATTATCTGAATGTTCATTTAACAAATCCATAATTTTATTGATTGAAGCTAACTGATCCCTTAGTTCTGACATAATCAATTCATCTTTATGAGTCAAGAACTCAATTTTCTTATTTTGATTACTAATTTTAAGACGATTGGAAAGTCCTAAACCTAAACTTGCAACAGACCCAAAGATGCTTAATGCAGCATAAATGAACGGATTCCGTCTTTCTTTTTGTTCGTGTCCTACAGTCCACATCAAAAGGTCATAAGCCAAAGATCCTGTCTCTCCAGTCTTATTTTTTAAGTCATCAGATAGCATCTCTGCAACTTTTAATGTTGATCCAAGCAAACTCTTAGTAGTCAAATGAAAATGTCTCCTATACAACTCATCCAATGATGCAGAAAACCTTGAAATGGCGGTTCTTAAGCTAGTGACATCATTCTCTTGAAGAAAAATTGCTTGCATATGCACTTCGACAATTACGTTGGTTGATGTAATAAAAATGTCTTCTTGTCTTTCAACTATATTGCCATATTTAAAATATATATTCTTAGTCTTAGAACTCATCCCATACGAAAAAAATGTCTGAGCGAACAATATCACTCCCAACAACAAAAAATTCATCTTGGAAACCTGTAACGAGAAAAAATATATGTAATTACTCCTGTATTAAAAAGAAAACTTTTTAGTTACAAAAATTAAAATTTTTCCTCACTTCTTTTTAATTTCTTATGTGAGACAATGGTACTATTCTCTCATCCGTGGGTTGGGCTACGTTTTGAATTCTAAACCTATTGGCCGTTAATGTTTCCAAAATGTTAAATGGGCCTTCAAACTTAGGTGTTAGTTTATAGTTGAGCCCTTTTCTGACATTGATTTGAATATAGATGTTATCACCCACGGTATATGTTTTAGTTGGTTTCGCTATTTTATCATGATTCCTTTTCATTATGATTTGTGATTCTTCTAAATTCTTTCGAAGGATATCATATCGACTTATACTTGCATTTATACATTCTTTTAAAGGATTCGATAGATTAGTTGTAGGCGTTAATACATGGAAAGGTGTTCTAACTGGGGTACCATACAATGCTTCATGCGGTGACATTTTAATTGATATATGATATGAATGATTCAGAGTACTCAGTGCCGCCGGTATTGCAATATCCCAGTTGGGGTCTGATCCCCCTAGTGTTACCCTTAATATATTTAATATCTTCCTATTTGCTCTTTCCACTAGCCCATTCGACTCTGGGTGATATATCATGGTATTAACCTTCTTTATGTTGAGGAATTCACACAATGAGATAAGAAAGTGATTATTAAATTCACCACCCGAGTCTGAGATTATCATGTGCGGAATTCCATGTTTACAAATGTAACACTCGTAAAAACTTCCTAGCGCATTCAATCGCAGTTTTAGTTTTAAGCGCTATTAGTTCTGTATATCGAGTTAAAGCATCTATAATCACTAAGAGGTGCTTATTCCCTCTGTCTGACTCGTAAAATCCTGTTAACAAATCTAAATGTATTCTTTCAAAGGGTTGATTGGGAACAGGATAAGCTCCTAAGCTAACAGGTGTTTTCGTATGCCCTTTGTTTTCCTGACATGTGCGACAATTAGCTATGTGTCTTTTTATATCTGTAAGCATTGTATGCCAATAAAACAATGATTTGGCTTTCTGTGACATTAATGAGAACCCAGGGTGTCCATGTAATGGATTTGAATGCAACCAATTCAGGACAGTGGAAACAAGTGAGTTTGGTACTACTACCTGGTCGTTAGTTACATGTGGTGTATTGCGGGTTTTCCTTGTCACAGTCCTACACAGAATATTATCTTTGATTACATAATTCTGCTGCTTATACTTTATATATTCTTTTTCTTTATGATTGCCTTTCAAAGCATTTATAATTGTTTCTATTTTCTGATCTTTTCTTTGCTCAGTCTGTAACAATTCAGCACTCCAGCCTAAATCTTCTTGTTCAGATATTGTTTTTACAATAGGCATGGATGTTGATATATCTATTAATTCAGCTAAAGACTCCGTACAAGATGACACGGGGTTGCGTGATAATGCATCCGCAATGATATTTGCTTTCCCAGGTAAATACCCGATTCTTGCGCCAAAATCTTGAATGATTAAATGCCACCGAGTTCGTTTAGGGCTGTGATTGAAGCCTTTAAAGAACTCTGTTAGTGGTTTATGGTCAGTAAGAACCTTAACGGGATAACCGTAAATTATGAACTTAAAATGCACTAGCGAATTAACAATAGCTAGTCCTTCCTTGTCTATTACTGCATACTTACTTTCGGAAGTTCTCAATTTTCGAGAATAGAAAGCTATCGGGAAAAACTGTTTATCATATTGCTGAAGCAATACCCCTCCTACTCCTAAGTCTGAGGCGTCTGTTGCAATGAAGAATTCCTTACCGAAGTCAGGAAATTTTAAGATAGGAGAACTACACAGTTCATCTTTCAAAGTATTAAACGCCTGTTGATGTTGCTCAGACCATATGAAATCTACGCCCTTCTTCGTAAGATCAGTTAAAGGAGCGGCTATTATTGAATAGTTGCGTATAAAACGCCTGTAATATCCACTACAACCCAGAAATTGCTGTATTCCCTTGACATTAGTAGGTATGGGAAAATTACGTATAGCCGACACCTTATCATGGACTACTTTAAGACCTTGGCTTGACACCATGAAACCCAAATATATCAATTCTGTTTTGAAAAATTCACACTTACTAATCTTTACCCTTAAGTTATGTTGTCTTAATCTCTGTAGTACTAGTTCTAACTTACGTAGATGTTCCTCTAAGGTGTTGGAAAAGATTACAAGATCATCCATATAGGCATGCAATATATCCCCTAACAAGTCTCCAAACACTATGTTAATCATTCTTGTAAATGTTATAGGAGCACAACGTAAACCAAAAGGCATCCGTAAAAATTCATAATGTCCCCTGGCTGTGCTGAAGGCTGTGTATGGGATACTATCTTCTTCTAATGATATCTGGTGAAAGCCTTTAAGTAAGTCCAAACTGGTAAAATATTTATTCTGACCTAACAAAGACAAAATATCGTCAGTACATGGCACTGGAATCGATCAGGGATCGTTTCCTCGTTTAGACGACGAAAGTCGACGCAGATACGCCATGTTCGATCTTTTTTCGGTACAACTATTAAAGGAAAATTATAAGGGCTATTTGATTTTCTAATGACTCCTTCCTCTAACATTTTACCTACTTCATCATTTATTTCATTCTGGAATTTCATAGGGAGTCTGTACGAGGGTACATATATAATTTTCTGTTTGTCTTTTAACCTTATTTGATGCTCGATCACATCTGTTTTTCCTAAGGATCCATCCGTAGTGGAAAAGACATCTGTATATTTATTTAAAAGTTCAAAAATTTTCTGCTGAATTTCTTCGTCTTGAATGTCCTTACTGATTTTATTTTTAATAGATCGTAAAAGGGATTCATCCGCAACTGATTGAGAGTGATTGATTTCAGCAACGGTAAGAATACGATGTTTATAAACTTCTACATCCAAGATATGTTGATTTTTGTGAATTACTAAAGTGTTATTTAAATGATTACAGACTTCGATATTACATTGCTGATGTGAGCCTACTGTATAAATAGCTTGTGTGACAGACAATCCGTTGGTTTTCAAAGTATTGGAAAGGATTAATATTTCAGATCCCGGTAGTGTTTTCTTTATTTGCACTATTAAATTCGAAGGTATGTTTGGTTCGATATATTGCGTGCAAGATGATATTACGGGTGAACGAGAATTCTGCTGGGTCGCGTATATTATTTCTTTATTAGTGAGACAAGTTATTGGTTCTTCAACGTACGTTACGGTTACATTTGTCGTCTCCTTTTTATCCAAAACTGACTTTAAAGTATTAGAAGACTTATAGAATTTCCCTTTGATATACACGCCGTGCTTTGCAGGAGCTAAGATAATGTTTTGATTTCCCATAGATGGGTATCCTATAATTACAGCTGGATACATATTAATGTTTTTCACAACAACAAATGTATCGGCAAACGTGCGATTACCGACTCTGAACTGAATATGAGCTATGCCTATGACGTTTAATTCATTATTTCCTATACCTGAAAGTCTGATTCCTGATTTTTCAATCGGAAAGTTCGAAAACAACAAATGATGCGTCTTCAAATCCATAATATTACGTGGACTACCAGAGTCAAAAAATAACGTAAAGGATTTGTGTTCTAAATTTACAGCATATAAGGTTGGCCGTAACTCATTTTGGCTTATTATTGTATGAATTCGTTGCAAATCTACGGGAGCATGCACTGTTTTACTTAATTCGGCCGTGTGTTTCATAGGAAAATCTATTGTCTCACAATTATCTGATAAAACATTAAATTGATTATTCAATACTATTGATGTTGACATAAATGACCTTGACCCAACATCACTCTCTTCCCCTCTAGAGTTAACTATGTGGTATTTGCTTTGCTCTGCAAATTCTGAAAATTAGGCTGACTTTGCGAGGTCTGGTTTGACGGCCCAGGCTCAGCGATATTTGAAGAAGTGTTTGTTTGTTTCGGACTCTGAACTGCATTGACATTTTGTTGTTTCTTCTTATTGTTAAAATGAGGATTTTTCTTTTTATTTCCATATGGAACTGACTGTGGAATTGACTGTGTATTTCTAGGATATTGTTGTGTCTTACGCGCGTAACATTGACTATAAGAATGTGATCCTGTGTTGTGAACTGAACAAAATTTCGTTCTACAGTCTGCGCTTATGTGACCTTGACGTTTGCAGTTGTAACACGTCACTCCCGCTACTGGATTATTAATTACGTTCACTGTTTGTGGTTTTGTTTCATTCTTAGCAAAAACTTGAGTTAACACGGGATCGAGATCTGGACACTTGGACATGTGTTTCTTTATCTGTTTATAGACATCCAATTCCGTACTTGCAGGCATTAACTTCTTATCAAAGCACCGCACTAAAGCTTCAGGCAACATAAGTGTCATGCAAGTTAAATACATTAATCGTAAAAAATCTTTCACGGAGATATTATCGTTAGTAACCCAAGTGGAATTACCTAAAATGTCCTGATATTCGTTAAGCCTATCAGCTATGAGAGCTGCTCTCTCAACAACATTAAGCCGATTCATAGTGGCTTGATTAAGTGTATTTCGTAACGTTAACACTACATCCAAAGCTTCCTCACCCCCATAGATCGCGCGTAACCTAACTTTGAAATCATCCCAAGTAACTGCTTCCTGAAATGAAACACCTCTTAAATACGCACTCGCATCCCCCTTAGAAAAATCTATAAAACTTTTAGCTTCTTGTAATTGTACAAAAGGATCTACGATTTGTTTGGCATTTAAATGGGCATCAACGGATGAAATCCATGACTCCACATTTTGTGGCAAGAACCCGTTGACACGGCCTTGAAAAGGAAGGATTGCTGACCTGGCATTTACAAGCGTCACAATTGGAGGAGGATTAGCCTGGCCTACACCACTAGGTCCAGGGGTAGGGCTGACAGGAGGAGCCATGACTGCTGTATTCTTTTTTTTTCTATCTCTTTGACCCCTTTCAATCCTATCAAAATATCTATATGAGTACAGACGCCCACTGCGTAAACGCATATGTATAATAAAATTCCCCCAACAATGTTACTAATCCCAATACATTTCCCCCCAAGAGTTTATGAAAGAAAAAAGAATTAGCACAAAGAAAGAAAAATTCTAAATGAGAATTCGGAGTTTCTTATAACAAAGTTTAGGAATTCACTCACCCCAGTAATAATTGACTAACGACTTGTGATAACTACACTTCACTGCACAAACTGAAATGAATACAAAATCTCTGTACTTAGCTTATATATGAAGTCGAGTCGTCTCTCTCTCTCTCTCTCTTGATGTTTTGTTAGCGATGTCTCGTTCTAGTTTCTTGTAGAATGTAGGTCTTCCTGGATATGTTTTGCAATAGTTGAATGCCAGTCCTTGGGTTTCCTAGGATGTTGATTGAAGATTCTATTTGTATACTAACATATGTTGGTGTTAGCATTTTCGTTGGACTTAGTCAAAATTGTAGATTCTTGTAGATAGTTTTATTTTGAAGTCTTGAAGATCATTCTCTGGTTTCACAGCTTTTATGTTGAAGTCTTGAAGATATATCTCTGGTTTTACAGCTATTTATTTTGAAGTCTTGAAGATATTTCTCTAATTCTTAGAGTTTAACCGCTGTCTTTGAGTTTAATCGCTGCCACCATTTATTGGTGTGCTACTGTCTTAAGCACACATTTGAGTATGAGTTGTTTTCAAATGTATTTGAATGGTTTACTGAACACATTTTAGTAGTTTTTAAGTTTTATTGTGAATAACAACTGAGTTAAACATCTCCATCACTGGAGGAAGCTGTGTTGGTCCATATGACCAATTCTGGTGAAGTTTTGATATGAACTGAACAAATTACTGATATCCCAAAAATCGTACACTTGCTTTAATTTGGATAAGTGACGGAATCGGAAGACACCTGCATCCGGTGACGTCACAAACTTTCACACGAAGAGACAATGTGTTGACACTAAGAAAGAATGACAACTTAGCATCTTACATCCTGTACACAATTTGAGTTGACCATAGCAAATCTCACGGCCAGCTCTTCCAACCAACATGACATATTACGTCATTTGTTTTAAACATGTAATATTACTATT
>NC_090731.1:98968017-98973017 GCF_036898095.1 Palaemon carinicauda | reverse complement strand
AAATTGGCCATAGTAGATAATTTCCCGATAAAGGAGGTTGATGTGGTGGTAGGGAATGGTGTGGCTATGAAGAATAATACTTGTCCCATATTGATAAACCCTGATAGTGAAGTAGCAGCAGTTACTCGTTCTAGTGCTAGAATTGTTGATGCTACAGAGTCAACAATTGATGTAGATTTAAGTAATTTCGATTGTAGTGAAAGCCTTGCTGTAGATCTTAGAATGTTAACGGACAAGTTAAATTGGACTACTGAAGAGCTCATCAAGGCCCAGGAAAAGGAGTTTTGGGAATTCCCTATCGAGTCAGGGGAGGTGTCTGATACGACTGGTCCCAAATTCAAGATAACTAATAATATTTTATATAGGTTGAGTAGGCCCATGCAGGTGGATTATGTTGATCATGAAATTGTGAAACAGATAATGGTTCTCTATGGTTACAGGAAGGAGTTAATGCCATTGCCGCACAAAAGTGGTTTGGCCAGCCATTTTGGAATTCATAAAACTTCCTGCAAATTGTTAAGGATTTATTATTGACTGAAGTTGAAGGCAGATGTAAAGAAATTTGTCAATTGTTTTGATGTCTGCCAGAGGGTCGGTAAACCCAATCAGCGGATTCCAAAATCGCCTCTATGTCCTATTCCCGCAGTTTCCGAAACTTTTAAGGAAATCATTATTGATGTGTTTGGACCATTACTGAGGACGCGTAGTGGTAATGAGTATATTTCAACAATAATGGATAGGATATCTCGATATCCCGAGGCAATACCACTACGTACCATAAAAAGTATTAAAATGGTTAACGTACTAATTGACTTTTTTACCAGGTTTTGGATGCCTAAAGTAATTCAGTCAGATTTTGGATCTAATTTTGTGAGTAGGCATTTCAAAGATAAAATGGCAGAGTTGAATATAGAACATGTGACCTCTTCTCCATATCACCCTAAAAGTCAGGGAGTTCTGTAGAGATTTCATCAAACCCTGAAGTCTATGATAAAGAAGTATTTTTTGAGCCATGGTTCTGAATGGGATAAGGAATTGCCTTTTATGTTATTCGCTTTTCGTTCTGTCCCAAGTCAGTCTTTGAGTTTTATTCCTTTCAGCCTTGTGTTTGGTCATTGTTTTCGAGGGCCTCTCAATGTGGTTCGTGAGTCTTAAGACGGAGACGTCTCTGAGGTTAATTTATAGGAATATGTGTCTAATCTAGGCGATAAATTAACCAAGGCTTGGATATTTGCATGTGAAAATTTATTATGTAGCCAAAAAAGAATGAAGTACTTTTTTGATAGAAGGTCCAAGGCACGCGACTTTGCGGTAGGCGATAAAGTGTTGGTTTTGTTACCCTTCCCAGGGAATCCAATGAAAGCTTCTTTTTCAGGTCCTTAGAAAATTTTGAAAAAATTAATTGAAGTTAACTATTTAGTGGAGACACCCAAAAGAAGGAAACCTTTTCAACTGTGTCATGTAAATATGTTGAAGGATTATATGGAATGAGAGAAAGTCATTCCCGTGGCGACCATAGGGAATACGGTAGATTCCGCGAACAATAACCATTTTTATTTTTCAGAGGGTGGGGTTATTGATGATAATTGTTTTACTGGATGTAAATGGCGGTCGGATAATAGAAAGTCGTGGGAAAAATTTTCAGGAGTAATTTCACATTAAGGTAAGGAAGAACAAAGGTCTTTGAAAAAATTAGTATCAAATTATAAATAATTATTTTTGGATGTACCGGGTAGGACTTCGGTCCTTAAACATGATGTAGATGTAGATAGCGCCACTCCTGTGAAACGATCTCCTTATAGGTTGAATCCCTTAAAAAATGAGGTTATAGCGAAGGAAGTGGATTATATGTTAAAACATGACCTAATTGAACCTAGTCAAAGTCCGTGGTCATCACCAATTGTATTGGTAAAGAAATCCGAGGGTGATTTCAGGTTATGTTTTGATTACCGTAAGATGAATGAGTTATCTAAATCTGATTGTTATCCATTACCTCATATTGAGGATTTTGTTGATCGAATGGGTTAGGCCAAATACATTAGTAAATTCAATTTGTTGAAAGGTTATTGGCAAGTTCCTCTTTCAAAGCGGGCAAGGGCCCTTTCTGCTTTCATAACACCACAGGGACTACTTCAATGTAAAGTTATGCCGTTTGGTATGAAGAACGAGGTTGCCACCTATCAGCAGAGGTTAATGAATACTTTAGTCCATGGTTTAGAACAGGGATGGGGAACCTACGGCCTTAAAGCCGCTTCTAGACCACCAGGTGCGGCCTTCTATGGCCTTTTGATATATATATATATATATATATATATTACTTATTTGACATTGAACATTTTGTCTAAAATCTTTATGCAGGCACACACACACACACACACACACACATATATATATATATATATATATATACTAAAGGAAAGTTCTGTATATTGATGTCGCTCCAAGAGATTGGTAGCAATTTTCTTCAAATTTACTGAATCTAAACTTAAAGCAACTAGTTACAGTATATAAAGGCAGTGTTTCCTTGTACGCTACACTAGCCTAGAGGGAGCGAGTTATTTCATGTATGATACAGGAAGAGTTCCTGTCTCGTCCGCCTCCTCACTGTGGTCACTGGTCTGAGTAAGCCAGAGTAACTACGTACTCTACTGTGTTGTCGTGGCTTTCTTCATATGGACTGGTTTTGTAGGAGTGAGTTAGTTATACCCTTATTAGAAAGTGTGCATCTGCCACTGCTTGCATTAATATTACAGACTTGCTTTTAATCGTTATGACAAAATTAGAGATACAGTTATCGCATTCTTGCTAATATGTTAGACCGGATGTACACTATTCCAGACGAAACGGTCTTTAGATAAGACACACTCAATCGAAGTCCGAAACCATGTTCTTGAAATCTTGGCCATGAATTCAGCAATTGCCATTTTGCAAGATTGGAAACCATCGATATTTGATAATGATTCTGCAACAATTGGTTAATGATATATAATAATACAGAAAAAAAAACTATTCTATATCATCATTGTTGTTGTTATAATAATAACATAACATAGTCGTGGATACAAATTTATTGATGTCTTCTCTAAGAGTGTTTTGTCTGGGTCAGTGTGCGGCTGGCCTAATCCATTATTAACCTTTTTTTATGCCTTTTCAGAATAAATACATTTCTTTTTTACTCATAATTATGTTAAAAAAGTTCAAACGGACTTTGAAAGAAGAAAACGGGATCTTTAATGAAGAATGGGAACTGCAATATTTTTTAGTGAATACTGCAGGCAAAATGTCTTGCTTGCTTTGTGATACTGCAATTATAACAGTTAAAAAATTCAATGCACAGCAACACTGTGCTCTTCATAAAGACAATATATATGCCAAGTTAAAGGGAGACCCTCGAAAGATAGCACTGCAGAAACTGAAAGATGGAAAACAGAAGCAAAGACATTTTTTTCCAGTCTGTGTTACATCAAGGGAATGCTATGACAGAAGCAAGCTATAAAGTTGCATATTTGCTTGGAAAAAATGTAAGCCATGTATTTTAGAAGTGGTAGGGTGTATAGACTATAGATCCCGATAAAGTTAATAAGTATAAAGAGGTGCCTCTTTCAAGAAGGACTAACACAGATCGACAGCATGAATTGGCCTGTAATGTAACAGAACAATTGAAAAATATAATAGAAAAAGAGAATATATATTACTCAGTAGCTTTGGATGAATCAACATATTCCACTGATTCAGCACAAGTATTGTATTTTATTCGTGCCATAACAGATGATTTTCAATTATATGAAGAATTGATGTGTGGCAAAAAAATCCAGGCATTTAGAAAGAAACTGTTGCATTTCAAGTCCCTTTTGGCTCAATCAAAACTTTCAGAAGAACACTTTCCCCAGCTTACGAAAGTAATGAGTGAAACAGGATATCTATGGACATTTTAAAGAATATGAGTCTGTTTTAGACACATTGATAGAAAAATACAATAAAAGATTCAATGATTTTGAAAAGCATAGCATCACACTGAAACTTGCTTTTCAACCTCACTTAGTTGATGTATCAGAGGCTTCTGAAGAGTTACAAATGGAGCTTATTGAAATGTCTCAGGATAATATCCTGAAATCTCTGTTTGACAAGAGAGGAAACCCCGTCGAAATTTGGAAAAACGCGATTGAGTATCCTCGTCTTCGTGAACATGCACGACGATTGATTTCCTGTTTTTCTTCATCATACTGTTGTAAATCCACATTTTCGTACTTGGCGAAAATCAAGAATTCACTGAGAACTCGGTTGACAGACGAGCATTTGGAGGACCAATTGAGACTAAGAACCACTATGCTAGAGCCTGATATCAAAATGCTTTCTCAAAAGAAGCAAACCCAAAGAAGTCATTAATATGTATAAAAAATGTACATGCTTGCTAACTGTTTATTGAATATTTGAAAAATTTCACATTCTCGATGCTTATAGGATATCATTTTATAATATTCCTTTACTTGCTCCTGGAATACAAAAAACCTTCTTTCTTAATTGAAATAATTTGAAATGTCATGCTTTTGATATTCATTTACTTATTACTTTGAAAACTTTTTACATAAATGAAATATTTGAAAATTCTGTTTTCGAGATTATTAATTTACATATTACTAGTATAAAAAGTACATGCTCAAATAAAGATATTTGAAAATATTATACTTCCGTTTCTATGAACCGATTTTATTTATTAGATTACTAATAAATTACTTGAGCGATAAAATAACTTTTAAAAAATTTTATGCGGCCTTTATGAGGGATGATGAATTGTAAGATGGCCTTCATGCACAAAAAGGTTCCCCACCCCTGGTTTAGAATGATGTGTTGTGTATATTTATGATATTGTTATTTACAGTTATGATTGGGAAACCCATTTAAAACGTATTAGGGCACTATTTGAGGTGTTGAAAAAGGCAAGTTTGGTAATTAATTTAAAGAAAAGTGAATTCGCAAAGGCGAAGGTGGTATATTTGGGT
>NC_090731.1:98930517-98955517 GCF_036898095.1 Palaemon carinicauda | reverse complement strand
ACAAAATATATCATCAACATAGCGAAACCACAAAACTCTTCCCGGCAAAATATTCACTAAAAGTTTCTTCTCAAAAAATTCCATATAAATATTACTTAAAAGAGGTGATAAAGGGTTACCCATTGCCATTCTAAATCTTTGCTCATAAAAATTCCCATTAAAAGTAAATTTACAATCTTTGATACACAGTTTAATCAATTCTAACATAGTATTACATGGAAGTGAAAATTCATAATTAGTCAACTCGTCGGTTAAAAAATCTAATAAATCATCAACTGGAACTTTAGTAAAAAGTGATGTTACGTCAAAACTTATCATTTTAAATTCAAAATCAATATTGGAACTTCTTAGACGATTAAGAAAATCTACATTATTTTTCACAGAGAAGCCAGAAATGTTTCCTAACAAGGGGGACTACTCTTTAACTAACCATTTTGAAAGGTTATACACCGATGACCCCACAGAACTGATTATCGGTCGAACTGGATTATTAGGCTTATGTGGTTTGATTAACCCGTACATATAAGGCAACGATGCACACACAGTACAGAACCTTTTAATCAACCCATCTTTTCCTCGTAACAATGTTTTTATTTTCTTACTAAAATTATTATTGACCTTTTCAAGTGGGTTACAATTAAGAATGGAATAAGTTTCCCTATCACTTAAAATTTCTTACATTTTATCAACATAGTCATTCTTATTCATCAACACAAGTGTATTAGATTTGTGTGCTTTTGTTATATGAAGACTTTCGTCCTTTTTAAGTTTCCTGTAATCATTTAAAAACCTATTGGGAACATTAGCGTAACATTTAACAGAGGAAGCCCCATAAACTATACCTTTACAAATGTTGAAATCTTCATTAGACAACGATCCAAATTTTTCCAAATTACAGATTGATTTACCTATTTCTACCCAATCCACTTTCTTATCGCAAACAGAAAAGTTAATACCATACCCAAGAGCTGCGATAGTAACATTATCTAATACTTTATCTGAAAGATTGCAAATAAATTGTGGGTTAGCATTCTTGTTCCAATCATGGTATATAGAATAAGGGAGAGAGGTACAGTCACTTTAGTCACGGGGGTAGTTGTGGGGTATTGCCGTGACGCTCCTTGAGGTCAGGGTGGGAGCGGTCAAGGGAACAACTGAACTTAAGCACCTTGGGTCGAAGAGATTAGGCCTGTCTGTAAGCGTGTGTGATGTCCTTCTCACTCTGTTATCTTGTATACCTTTGGTGTTCTTTTGAATTCATATAGGTCACTGTAATGCACATACAAAATTGTGGATTGGTAATTTTGGATCTCTAATATATAATAGAAACCATAAATTAATATGCTTGATAAGCCTTGAAAAATATTCAATAAACATTTGACCTGGTAATTATTTACAAAGACTTATTTACAATTTTACAATACATTATATGATAAACTAACATAAATATACATAGATAACACATAATAGTATCTGGCTTCATAATAGAAATGAGAAATATTTAGTGAGTAAAAAAAATTAAATCTATGGCATTATTTAGTTAATTTATGAATCTTTTTCTTTTTTTGCCTACTTGATATAATTTGGGCATTCAGAACTCTCATCCTAAAAAACATCCGACACCTAACAAAAAACACTATTACTTTAAAAGGCAAGGATACACAATTTTCAATATGGCGTGCCAAGTCGTATAATACTCCATTGCCTGGTCTCAGTGTATTTTCTCCATTGTATGTTTTAAACATTTTTTCCATTACCTTTAATTTTTCAAAAGCCTCAGCACTTGGTTCCGTTAATTTATCTTCATGTCGCTCCACTGCACTAATCCAGGTACCTTTCACTTTTTTAAGCTTACATCCTAAAAACTGATAATCTGGAAATTTAGATGCCACATAACCTCCAACATATCGAAGGCCCTCTTCGTCTGCAACATTCTCTAAAGTTCTTTCATAAAATTCATTTTCAAAGTTTTCTGAATCTTCTTTTGGCATCTTCTCATCTTCAGTAGAGGCAAACACCATTGCAGAAATCATAAGCTCTCTTTTAAGATCAGTTTCATTTGAATCATTATTTTCACAACTTTTCTCTTGACTGAACATTTCTTCCGACATATTTGAAGAATCGCACTCCTTCATCGAGTTATAATTTTTTCCAGTTATAGAGTTTCCTTTGCCAAGTAAATATGACCTTATTCTGTGTTTGACTTCAACTGCCATAGGATGATCATAAGTTGCACCCATTTTTCTAAGACAGCCAAACATTTTTTCCAGTCCATCTTGGTTAAGTCTGGAAGTAATTATGTATGATACATCATATTTACTTTTCAACATATCATGCAACCTTGGCAAGGATTTACATGACAGAATAAGTCCCTTTTGGAACTGATAAATCTTATTACTTTTCAAAACTCGCATATTTTCAGCTGTACACTTCATATTGTCAAGGATTTTATTCTGTTCCGACAGTTGCATCCCATAGGCAAGTCTAGATTTTTTTCTGTCATAAGGTACCCTTGAATTGAACACATCAAACCAGGAGTCGGCAAGCTTTATAAAGTCCCTTGTACTTTCCCAGAACATGCTCTTCAAAAGTCCCTGACTTCCATGAAAATCCAAAGCTTTAGATGTTGTTTCCGAAAGAAGCTGCACTGCTTTCCTCACATTCATACGTTGTGTACCTGTTACATTTATGTGTTTCTCTGTTAAACGATATGTGGGTTTCAAATCCCTTTTACTTCGGTTGACAATTTCCCTAACACATCAACTTAGAACAAAATTTCTATTTTGTAATTCAAAACCTGAATCAAGAAAATTGTTTCTCACTAACTTGATTAAATGAGGAGCATCGGCGAAGACATGAATTTCTCTTTCTGGTACAGAAGGGTTCTCAAATGAAGGATTTTCTGTTCCTATATTGAGACTGTTCCATAAACTGATATTAGTAGGACCCATGTCACACACCATAGCCACAACAGGAAAACCGACAGACTCCACTTTTGTAATTACATCAAATAACAGTTTCTTGGTAACCTTGGTATCAAAATTATAATATATTAGTTGTTTCCAAGATTCTGTTATTCCTCTAATCATAATGCACTGTACACGTGATTTAGGATCATAAAGTGTCTTTGATCCTTGGTCATAACACCAGATTTGAGAAACACTACACTCATCAAATGAAATTACACATAAACGACTATATTCTTTCATTTCCTTGCCCTTTTCATTTAGTATTTCAAAAACTGTGTGCAAGATCCCCGGGTAAACAATGATTTTTGATGCCCAACGCCTTAGGGTACTTTCTGAGGGAAGAGGAATCTTACACTGATCACGTAAGTACCGATAACCTTTAGGACTGAAGTTTTTCAATGTTATTGCACGACTAATGTCACCATCTGCCAACGTTTCACATTTCTTCCACTCATAATGTTTTGCACCTGTGAAGGAGAAAACATTTTTTCTACAAACGCTCTGCAACATGATGCTTCATTTCTCATAATCTCTAAATCCTCCAACAAACGTAACCTTTCTTTACCCCACTGCTCTTTCTTTGTAAGGAGATAATTTCTTTCTTGAGTAACGCTGTTCAATTGACTCTGCAACACTTCTAGTGTTGCTGTATGGACCCTTTCTTCACTTTGAGGATAGTCTTCTCCACAGGAAACATTGTTGTAATCATGAAGCTAATTTTCACAACCTGATAACATTTCTGCAATTAAGCGTTTCCTATTTTTCTCTTTTATCCTTTTCATTCGAGATGTACCAGATACACTATCATCTGAAATGTAAAAAGAAAAACATTTTAATATCTCTTTCTCTTACACACACACACACATATACACACACACACACACATACACACACACACACACACACACACACACACACACACACATATATATATATATATATATATATATATATATATATATATATATTTATATATATATATATATATATATATATATATATATATATATATATATATATATATATATATATATATATATATATATATATATATATATATGCATCAGTTGTCATAAGACTTTGTATTAATATGATCGTGACTGAGGCATGGAATATGCCAAGTTTACTCTATATGTACACACAAACCCCCGTATATAAACACAGATAACAGCTGTTATGAGTGTAAATAGTGTGACTAATTAAAAAAAAAAAGTAAATAAGTTTTTCAAGTAATATTGAAAAATTGAAAAAGAAAGATTACTAACCTTGTGAATGAGGCATGTGAAGTGTTGGGATTGCATTGCTCTTCAGACGTCTGTATTTCATTGCTGGGGCTCGTGATCCAAGAAGTTCCTGTTGCAGGTCTCTCTTATGTGCATTTTCTTCAAAATTTTACTACATATGCGTTGAGAAGTAGGGTTAAAGTTGTCCTTTCTCTTACAACGATGAACCCATTTCCTTCTTGTTTCCTCATCACGAGGGAATCGGAAAATGGATACCTCCTTTTTTTTCTACTATTTGAATAACAACCAAATACGGCGCAGTTGTTTGGCATTATTTAAATAATAATCTAGATTATACAAATAATCAAAACTATGGTTTTATTCAAAGAATGTCAAATTAAATCACTGCAGAGATGTTTGAAGTGACCTATGTTCGACATTTGAATGAAACGGTAGCTGGATGACTTCTCGCCCTGACATGACCTCCAGGTGACGCGGTTCTTGGGGGGATAAGCCGCAACCCCCCACAAATGACTCTACCTGGTCACTCTATATACCTTGGTTCCAATCACTGTTTTCTATGAGACGTTCAAGTTTACGATCGAGTCCTCCCTTCAAACGATGACACTGGCTTCTCAGTTTACCATAACAATAATCAAGTAACTGTGACTTCCAATCAGACGGAATGGCTTGATTATAACTATATCTCTTGGATCTTAGGAGTCTGAAATTTTCTTCAACATCCACTTCTGTTAACTCGATGTATTTCTGCAGAATAAGTCGTTGATATTCCTCAAATGGTTTGTCTGAAAGATGGCGATGTTTTTTGGATAAAAAGGATCTGGGCATAACATGTTCATTCAAACACTTACGAAGAAATTCAAGTTGCAACTTCAGCTTGTGGGCTTTGATAAGAGAAGAACGAAATCCAGTCACAAAAGGCAGCAGTGACGGGTAGAGCATCCGAAAGGTAGCAAAAATGGTGAAGAGGCACCTGGCATCCATAAAGCTTTACTGTCACAAGGATCACGTGACTTGGTATACGCAAAAGCCAGTAGGAAATAATAAAAAGCTTTAGTACCAAGCGCTTTCCTGCATCTTTAATACACTTCTTCAGGTTACAATAAAAAGTGAGACAAAGTTGAAGGACGTCAATAAGTAAAATAGGATAAAACCAAAAAAAAAAAAAAATATTTTGAACAATAGAGAAATGATAGAAAAACCTAGTCAGCTAACAAGCATTGTCAAACAATCAAACAACCCACAGCCAAAATTTGTACTTGAACGTAAATTGGTCATAAACAAAAAAGGTGAACACAAATTATATAATTCTGAATTGTTGAACAATATTGGTCATAACCAAATTATCCAATTTATATAAACCAGCACTAATATTAAAAACACAATCTGACTTTATCTTAATAATACTTGATTCTAAAATATTTCTTTTCACAATATCTTTACAGAATAGCAGCTCTTTAGAGTTCTTCAGTCTATCAAATGATTATATGCAATCATGTGAATGAATAGAGCGTTGGACATATTACCAACTCGAACGCAGTATTTATGTTGATTTAACCTTGTTGCCAGCATTTTACCGCTCTGCCCAATATATTTCAAATTACAACCATTACATGGAATTTCATATATACAGCCTACACTATTACAAGGAGAGTTCTTTATCAAAATACACTTTATAGTACAAAAATCTCAAAAAACCACATCAGCCTTAAAACATCTTAAAATTTTTGGTGGACAGAGAAAACTATCAATATACGGTAAAACTAATAAATTATCATGATTAAAAGATGTTACATTGTCAATTGCATAATAGGTTTTTTTTGGCTTTTTGTAATGCTACGTCAACTAGGAATTTTGGATACTTCAAATCAAAGGCAATATCGTATATTCTTAAAAACTCATCATCTAAAAATTCTGGGCAACAAACTCTAAGAGTTCTCAAAAACATCGAGGAAAAAACAGAGAGCTTTACTTTAATATGGTGATTAGAGTAAAAGTGGATGTAAGACGATATATTGGTGGGTTTTCTAAAAACGCTAAACTTAAATCTATTATTATGTCTATGAACATTTACATCTAAAAAGGGCAGAACAGAATTTCTTTCTTCCTCAATTGTAAAATTAATAGAAGGAACCAGTGAGTTTAGTCTATGTAAAAAAAACAGATACATCTTCATTTAAAGGCCATATACAAAAAATATCATCAACATAGTGCAACCACAAAACTCTTCCCGGCTAAATATTCACTAAAAGTTTCTTCTCAAAGAATTCCATATAAATATTACTTAAAAGAGGTGATGAAGGGTTACCCATTGCCATTCCAAATCTTTGCTCATAAAAATTCCCATTAAAAGTAAATTTACAATCTTTGATGCACAGTGTAATCAATTCTAACATAGTATTACATGGAAGTGAAAATTCATAATTAGTCAACTCGTCGGTTAAAAAATCTAATAAATCATCAACTGGAACTTTAGTAAAAAGTGATGCTACGTCAAAACTTATCATTTTAAATTCAAAATCAATATTGGAACTTCTTACACGATTAAGAAAATCAACATATTTTTCACAGAGAAGCCAGAAATGTTTCCTAACAAGGGGGACAACTCTTTAACTAACCATTTTGAAAGGTTATACACCGATGACCCCACAAAACTGATTATCGGTCGAACTGGATTATTAGGCTTATGTGGTTTGATTAACCCGTACATATAAGGCAACGATGCACACAAAAGCTGAAGTTGCAACTTGAATTTCTTCGTAAGTGTTTGAATGAACATGTTATGCCCAGATCCTTTTTATCCAGAAAACATCGCCATCTTTCAGACAAACCATTTGAAGAATATCATCGACTTATTCTGCAGAAATACATCGAGTTAACAAAAGTGGATGTTAAAGAAAATTTCAGACTCCTAAGATCCAAGATATATAGTTTTAATCAAGCCATTCCGTCTGATTGGAAGCCACAGTTACTTGATTATTGTTATGGTAAACTGAGAAGCCAGTATCATCGTTTGAAGGGAGGACTCGATCGTAAACTTGAACGTCTCATAGAAAATAGTGATTGGAACAAGAATGCTAACCCACAATTTATTTGCAATCTTTCAGATAAAGTATTAGATAATGTTACTATCGCAGCTCTTGGGTATGGTATTAACTTTTCTGTTTGCGATAAGAAAGTGGATTGGGTAGAAATAGGTAAATCATTCTGTAATTTGGAAAAATTTGGATCGTTGTCTAATGAAGATTTTAACATTTGTAAAGATATAGTTTATGGGGCTTCCTCTGTTAAATGTTACGCTAATGTTCCCAATTGGTTTTTAAATGCTTGCAGGAAACTTGGAAAGGACGAAAGTCTTCATATAACAAAAGCAGACAAATCTAATACACTTGTGTTGATGAATAAGAATGACTATGTTGATAAAATGTTAGAAATTTTAAATGATAGGGAAACTTATTCCATTCTTAATTGTAACCCACTTGAAAAGGTCAATAATAATTTTAGTAAGAAAATAAAAACATTGTTACGAGGAAAAGATGGGTTGATTAAAAGGTTCTGTACTGTGTGTGCATCGTTGCCTTATATGTACGGGTTAATCAAACCACATAAGCCTAATAATCCAGTTCGACTGATTATCAGTTGTGTGGGGTCATCGGTGTATAACCTTTCAAAATGGTTAGTTAAAGAGTAGTCCCCCTTGTTAGGAAACATTTCTGGCTTCTCTGTGGAAGATAATGTTGATTTTCTTGATCATCTAAGAAGTTCCAATATTGATTTTGAATTTAAAATGATAAGTTTTGACGTAACATCACTTTTTACTAAAGTTCCAGTTGATGACTTATTAGATTTTTTAACCCACGAGTTGACTAATTATGAATTTTCACTTCCATGTAATACTGTTAGAATTGATTAAACTGTGCATCAAAGATTGTAAATTTGCTTTTAATGGGAATTTTTATGAGCAAGGATTTGGAATGGCAATGGGTAACCCTTTATCACCTCTTTTAAGTAATATTTATATGGAATTTTTTGAGAAGAAACTTTTATTGAATATTTTGCCGGGAAGAGTTTTGTGGTTTCGCTATGTTGATGATATTTTTGTATATGGCCTTTAAATGAAGATGTATCTGTTATTTTTTACATAGACTAAACTCACTGGTTCCTTCTATTAATTTTACAATTGAGGAAGAAAGAAATTCTGTTCTGTCCTTTTTAGATGTAAATGTTCATAAACATAATAATAGATTTAAGTTTAGCGTTTTTAGAAAACCCACCAATGTATCGTCTTATATTCACTTTTATTCTAATCACCATATTAAAGTAAAGCTCTCTGTTTTTTCCTCGATGTTTTTGAGAGCTCTTAGAGTTTGTTGCCCAGAATTTTTAGATGATGAGTTTTTAAGAATATACGATATTGCCTTGAATTTGAAGTATCCAAAATTCCTAGTTGACATAGCATTACAAAAAGCCAAAAAAACTTATTAGCAATTGACAATGTAAAATCTTTAAATCAGGATAATTTATTAGTTTTACCGTATATTGATAGTTTTCTCTGTCTACCAAAAATTTTAAGATGTTTTAAGGTTAATGTGGTTTTTAGAAATTCTTGTACTATAAAGTGTATTTTGATAAAGAACTCTCCTTGTAATAGAGTAGGCTGCATATATGAAATTTCATGTAATGGGTGTAATTTGAAATATAGTACAGAGCGGTAAAATGCTGGCAACAAGGTTAAATCAACATAGATACTGCGTTCGAGTTGGCAATATGTCCAACGCTCTATTCGTTCACATGATTGCATATAATCATTTGATAGACTGGAAGAACTCTAAAGAGCTGCTATTCTGTAAAGATATTGTGAAAAGAAATATTTTAGAATCAAGTATTATTAAGATAAAGTCAGATTGTGTTTTTAATATTAGTGCTGGTTTATATAAATTGGATAATTTCCTTATGACCAATATTGTTCAACAATTCAGAATTATATAATTTGTGTTTACCTATTTTGTTTATGACCAATTTACGTTCAAGTACAAATTTTGTCTGTGGGTTGTTTGATTGTTTGACAATGCTTGTTAGCTGACTAGGTTTTTCTATCATTTCTCTATTGTTCAAAATATTTTATGTTTTTTTTTTGTTTTTATCCTATTTTACTTATTGACGTCCTTCAACTATGTCTCACTTTTTATTGTAACCTGAAGAAGTGTATTAAAATGCACGAAAGCGCTTGGTACAAAAGCTTTTTATTATTTCGTACTGGCTTTTGCGTATACCAAGTCACGTGATACTTGTGACAGTAAAGCTTTATGGATGCCAGGTGCCTCTTCACCATTTTTGCTACCTTTCGGATGCTCTACCCGTCACTGCTGCCTTTTGTGACTGGATTTCGTTCTTCTCTTATCAAAGCCCACAAGCTGAAGTTGCAACTTGAATTTCTTCGTAAGTGTTTGAATGAACATGTTATGCCCAGATCCTTTTTATCCAAAAAACATCGCCATCTTTCAGACAAACCATTTGAGGAATATCAACGACTTATTCTGCAGAAATACATCGAGTTAACAAAAGTGGATGTTGAAGAAAATTTCAGACTCCTAAGATCCAAGAGATATAGTTTTAATCAAGCCATTCCGTCTGATTGGAAGCCACAGTTACTTGGTTATTGTTATGGTAAACTGAGAAGCCAGTGTCATCGTTTGAAGGGAGGACTCGATCGTAAACTTGAACGTCTCATAGAAAACAGTGATTGGAACAAGAATGCTAACCCACAATTTATTTGCAATCTTTCAGATAAAGTTTTAGATAATGTTACTATCGCAGCTCTTGGGTATGGTATTAACTTTTCTGTTTGCGATAAGAAAGTGGATTGGGTAGAAATATGTAAATCATTCTGTAATTTGGAAAAAATTGGATCGTTGTCTAATGAAGATTTTAACATTTGTAAAGGTATAGTTTATGGGGCTTCCTCTGTTAAATGTTACGCTAATGTTCCCAATAGGTTTTTAAATGCTTACAGGAAAATTAAAAAGGACGAAAATCTTCATATAAAAGAAGCAGACAAATCTAATACACTTGTGTTGATGAATAAGAATGACTATGTTGATAAAATGTTAGAAATTTTAAGTGATAGGGAAACTTATTCCATTCTTAATTGTAACCCACTTGAAAAGGCCAATAATAATTTTAATAAGAAAATAAAAACATTGTTACGAGGAAAAGATGGGTTGATTAAATGGTTCTGTACTGTGTGTGCATCGTTGCCTTATATGTACGGGTTAATCAAAACATATAAGCCTAATAATCCAGTTCAACCGATAATCAGTTGTGTGGGGTCATCGGTGTATAACCTTTCAAAATGGTTAGTTAAAGAGTTGTCCCCCTTGTTAGGAAACATTTCTGGCTTCTCTGTGAAAAATATGTTGATTTTCTTAATCGTGTAAGAAGTTCCAATATTGATTTTGAATTTAAAATGATAAGTTTTGACGTAGCATCACTTTTTACTAAAGTTCCAGTTGATGATTTATTAGATTTTTTAACCGACGAGTTGACTAATTATGAATTTTCACTTCCATGTAATACTATGTTAGAATTGATTAAACTGTGCATCAAAGATTGTAAATTTACTTTTAAATGGGAATTTTTATGAGCAAAGATTTGGAATGGCAATGGGTAACCCTTTATCACCTCTTTTAAGTAATATTTATATGGAATTTTTTTAGAAGAAACTTTTAGTGAATATTTTGCCGGGAAGAGTTTTGTGGTTTCACTATATTGATGATATTTTTTGTATATGGCCTTTAAATGAAGATGTATCTGTTTTTTTACATAGACTAAACTCACTGGTTCCTTCTATTAATTTTACAATTGAGGAAGAAAGAATTTCTGTTCTGCCCTTTTTAGATGTAAATGTTCATAGACATAATAATAGATTTAAGTTTAGTGTTTTTAGAAAACCCACCAATGTATCGTCTTACATTCACTTTTATTCTAATCACCATATTAAAGTAAAGCTCTCTGTTTTTTCCTCGATGTTTTTGAGAGCTCTTAGAGTTTGTTGCCCAGAATTTTTAGATGATGAGTTTTTAAGAATATACGATATTGCCTTTGATTTGAAGTATCCAAAATTCCTAGTTGACGTAGCATTACAAAAAGCCAAAAAAACTTATTAGCAATTGACAATGTAACATCTTTAAATCAGGATAATTTATTAGTTTTACCGTAAATTGATAGTTTTTTCTGTCTACCAAAAATTTTAAGATGTTTTAAGGTGAATGTGGTTTTTAGAAATTCTTGTACTATAAAGTGTATTTTGATAAAGAACTCTCCTTGTAATTGAGTAGGTTGCATATATGAAATTCCATGTAATGGTTGTAATTAGAAATATATTGGGCAGAGCGGTAAAATGCTGGCAACAAGGTTAAATCAACATAAATACTGCGTTCGAGTTGGTAATATGTCCAACGCTCTATTCATTCACATGATTGCATATAATCATTTGATAGACTGAAGAACTCTAAAGAGCTGCTATTCTGTAAAGATATTGTGAAAAGAAATATTTTAGAATCAAGTATTATTAAGATAAAGTCAGATTGTGTTTTTAATATTAGTGCTGGTTTATATAAATTGGATAATTTCCTTATGACCAATATTGTTCAACAATTCAGAGTTATATAATTTGTGTTTACCTTTTTTGTTTATGACCAATTTATGTTCAAGTACAAATTTTGTCTGTGGGTTGTTTGATTGTTTGACAATGCTTGTTAGCTGACTAGGTTTTTCTATCATTTCTCTATTGTCCAAAATACTTTTGTTTTTTTTTTGTTTTTATCCTATTTTGCTTATTGACGTCCTTCAACTATGTCTCACTTTTTATTGTAACCTGAAGAAGCGTATTAAAATGCACGAAAGCGCTTGGTACTAAAGCTTTTTATTATTTCCTACTGTCTTTTGCGTATACCAAGTCACGTGATCCTTGTGACAGTAAAGCTTTATGGATGCCAGGTGCCTCTTCACCATTTTTGCTACCTTTCGGATGCTCTACCCGTCACTGCTGCCTTTTGTGACTGGATTTCGTTCTTCTCTTATCAAAGCCTACAAGCTGAAGTTGCAACTTGAATTTCTTCGTAAGTGTTTGAATGAACATGTTATGCCCAGATCCTTTTTATCCAGAAAACATCGCCATCTTTCAGACAAACCATTTGAAGAATATCATCGACTTATTCTGCAGAAATACATCGAGTTAACAAAAGTGGATGTTAAAGAAAATTTCAGACTCCTAAGATCCAAGATATATAGTTTTAATCAAGCCATTCCGTCTGATTGGAAGCCACAGTTACTTGATTATTGTTATGGTAAACTGAGAAGCCAGTATCATCGTTTGAAGGGAGGACTCGATCGTAAACTTGAACGTCTCATAGAAAACAGTGATTGGAACAAGAATGCTAACCCACAATTTATTTGCAATCTTTCAGATAAAGTATTAGATAATGTTACTATCGCAGCTCTTGGGTATGGTATTAACTTTTCTGTTTGCGATAAGAAAGTGGATTGGGTAGAAATAGGTAAATCATTCTGTAATTTGGAAAAATTTGGATCGTTGTCTAATGAAGATTTTAACATTTGTAAAGATATAGTTTATGGGGCTTCCTCTGTTAAATGTTACGCTAATGTTCCCAATTGGTTTTTAAATGCTTGCAGGAAACTTGGAAAGGACGAAAGTCTTCATATAACAAAAGCAGACAAATCTAATACACTTGTGTTGATGAATAAGAATGACTATGTTGATAAAATGTTAGAAATTTTAAATGATAGGGAAACTTATTCCATTCTTAATTGTAACCCACTTGAAAAGGTCAATAATAATTTTAGTAAGAAAATAAAAACATTGTTACGAGGAAAAGATGGGTTGATTAAAAGGTTCTGTACTGTGTGTGCATCGTTGCCTTATATGTACGGGTTAATCAAACCACATAAGCCTAATAATCCAGTTCGACTGATTATCAGTTGTGTGGGGTCATCGGTGTATAACCTTTCAAAATGGTTAGTTAAAGAGTAGTCCCCCTTGTTAGGAAACATTTCTGGCTTCTCTGTGGAAGATAATGTTGATTTTCTTGATCATCTAAGAAGTTCCAATATTGATTTTGAATTTAAAATGATAAGTTTTGACGTAACATCACTTTTTACTAAAGTTCCAGTTGATGACTTATTAGATTTTTTAACCCACGAGTTGACTAATTATGAATTTTCACTTCCATGTAATACTGTTAGAATTGATTAAACTGTGCATCAAAGATTGTAAATTTGCTTTTAATGGGAATTTTTATGAGCAAGGATTTGGAATGGCAATGGGTAACCCTTTATCACCTCTTTTAAGTAATATTTATATGGAATTTTTTGAGAAGAAACTTTTATTGAATATTTTGCCGGGAAGAGTTTTGTGGTTTCGCTATGTTGATGATATTTTTGTATATGGCCTTTAAATGAAGATGTATCTGTTTTTTTTTACATAGACTAAACTCACTGGTTCCTTCTATCAATTTTACAATTGAGGAAGAAAGAAATTCTGTTCTGTCCTTTTTAGATGTAAATGTTCATAAACATAATAATAGATTTAAGTTTAGCGTTTTTAGAAAACCCACCAATGTATCGTCTTATATTCACTTTTATTCTAATCACCATATTAAAGTAAAGCTCTCTGTTTTTTCCTCGATGTTTTTGAGAACTCTTAGAGTTTGTTGCCCAGAATTTTTAGATGATGAGTTTTTAAGAATATACGATATTGCCTTGAATTTGAAGTATCCAAAATTCCTAGTTGACATAGCATTACAAAATGCCAAAAAAACTTATTAGCAATTGACAATGTAAAATCTTTAAATCAGGATAATTTATTAGTTTTACCGTATATTGATAGTTTTCTCTGTCTACCAAAAATTTTAAGATGTTTTAAGGTTAATGTGGTTTTTAGAAATTCTTGTACTATAAAGTGTATTTTGATAAAGAACTCTCCTTGTAATAGAGTAGGCTGCATATATGAAATTTCATGTAATGGGTGTAATTTGAAATATAGTACAGAGCGGTAAAATGCTGGCAACAAGGTTAAATCAACATAGATACTGCGTTCGAGTTGGCAATATGTCCAACGCTCTATTCGTTCACATGATTGCATATAATCATTTGATAGACTGGAAGAACTCTAAAGAGCTGCTATTCTGTAAAGATATTGTGAAAAGAAATATTTTAGAATCAAGTATTATTAAGATAAAGTCAGATTGTGTTTTTAATATTAGTGCTGGTTTATATAAATTGGATAATTTCCTTATGACCAATATTGTTCAACAATTCAGAATTATATAATTTGTGTTTACCTATTTTGTTTATGACCAATTTACGTTCAAGTACAAATTTTGTCTGTGGGTTGTTTGATTGTTTGACAATGCTTGTTAGCTGACTAGGTTTTTCTATCATTTCTCTATAGTGCAAAATATTTTATGTTTTTTTTTGTTTTTATCCTATTTTACTTATTGACGTCCTTCAACTATGTCTCACTTTTTATTGTAACCTGAAGAAGTGTATTAAAATGCACGAAAGCGCTTGGTACAAAAGCTATTTATTATTTCGTACTGGCTTTTGCGTATACCAAGTCACGTGATACTTGTGACAGTAAAGCTTTATGGATGCCAGGTGCCTCTTCACCATTTTTGCTACCTTTCGGATGCTCTACCCGTCACTGCTGCCTTTTGTGACTGGATTTCGTTCTTCTCTTATCAAAGCCCACAAGCTGAAGTTGCAACTTGAATTTCTTCGTAAGTGTTTGAATGAACATGTTATGCCCAGATCCTTTTTATCCAAAAAACATCGCCATCTTTCAGACAAACCATTTGAGGAATATCAACGACTTATTCTGCAGAAATCGTCGAGTTAACAAAAGTGGATGTTGAAGAAAATTTCAGACTCCTAAGATCCAAGAGATATAGTTTTAATCAAGCCATTCCGTCTGATTGGAAGCCACAGTTACTTGGTTATTGTTATGGTAAACTGAGAAGCCAGTGTCATCGTTTGAAGGGAGGACTCGATCGTAAACTTGAACGTCTCATAGAAAACAGTGATTGGAACAAGAATGCTAACCCACAATTTATTTGCAATCTTTCAGATAAAGTTTTAGATAATGTTACTATCGCAGCTCTTGGGTATGGTATTAACTTTTCTGTTTGCGATAAGAAAGTGGATTGGGTAGAAATAGGTAAATCATTCTGTAATTTGGAAAAAATTGGATCGTTGTCTAATGAAGATTTTAACATTTGTAAAGGTATAGTTTATGGGGCTTCCTCTGTTAAATGTTACGCTAATGTTCCCAATAGGTTTTTAAATGCTTACAGGAAAATTAAAAAGGACGAAAATCTTCATATAAAAGAAGCAGACAAATCTAATACACTTGTGTTGATGAATAAGAATGACTATGTTGATAAAATGTTAGAAATTTTAAGTGATAGGGAAACTTATTCCATTCTTAATTGTAACCCACTTGAAAAGGCCAATAATAATTTTAATAAGAAAATAAAAACATTGTTACGAGGAAAAGATGGGTTGATTAAATGGTTCTGTACTGTGTGTGCATCGTTGCCTTATATGTACGGGTTAATCAAAACATATAAGCCTAATAATCCAGTTCAACCGATAATCAGTTGTGTGGGGTCATCGGTGTATAACCTTTCAAAATGGTTAGTTAAAGAGTTGTCCCCCTTGTTAGGAAACATTTCTGGCTTCTCTGTGAAAAATATGTTGATTTTCTTAATCGTGTAAGAAGTTCCAATATTGATTTTGAATTTAAAATGATAAGTTTTGACGTAGCATCACTTTTTACTAAAGTTCCAGTTGATGATTTATTAGATTTTTTAACCGACGAGTTGACTAATTATGAATTTTCACTTCCATGTAATACTATGTTAGAATTGATTAAACTGTGCATCAAAGATTGTAAATTTACTTTTAAATGGGAATTTTTATGAGCAAAGATTTGGAATGGCAATGGGTAACCCTTTATCACCTCTTTTAAGTAATATTTATATGGAATTTTTTGAGAAGAAACTTTTAGTGAATATTTTGCCGGGAAGAGTTTTGTGGTTTCGCTATATTGATGATATTTTTTGTATATGGCCTTTAAATGAAGATGTATCTGTTTTTTTACATAGACTAAACTCACTGGTTCCTTCTATTAATTTTACAATTGAGGAAGAAAGAATTTCTGTTCTGCCCTTTTTAGATGTAAATGTTCAAAGACATAATAATAGATTTAAGTTTAGTGTTTTTAGAAAACCCACCAACGTATCGTCTTACATTCACTTTTATTCTAATCACCATATTAAAGTAAAGCTCTCTGTTTTTTCCTCGATGTTTTTGAGAGCTCTTAGAGTTTGTTGCCCAGAATTTTTAGATGATGAGTTTTTAAGAATATACGATATTGCCTTTGATTTGAAGTATCCAAAATTCCTAGTTGACGTAGCATTACAAAAAGCCAAAAAAACTTATTAGCAATTGACAATGTAACATCTTTAAATCAGGATAATTTATTAGTTTTACCGTAAATTGATAGTTTTTTCTGTCTACCAAAAATTTTAAGATGTTTTAAGGTGAATGTGGTTTTTAGAAATTCTTGTACTATAAAGTGTATTTTGATAAAGAACTCTCCTTGTAATTGAGTAGGTTGCATATATGAAATTCCATGTAATGGTTGTAATTAGAAATATATTGGGCAGAGCGGTAAAATGCTGGCAACAAGGTTAAATCAACATAAATACTGCGTTCGAGTTGGTAATATGTCCAACGCTCTATTCATTCACATGATTGCATATAATCATTTGATAGACTGGAAGAACTCTAAAGAGCTGCTATTCTGTAAAGATATTGTGAAAAGAAATATTTTAGAATCAAGTATTATTAAGATAAAGTCAGATTGTGTTTTTAATATTAGTGCTGGTTTATATAAATTGGATAATTTCCTTATGACCAATATTGTTCAACAATTCAGAGTTATATAATTTGTGTTTACCTTTTTTGTTTATGACCAATTTATGTTCAAGTACAAATTTTGTCTGTGGGTTGTTTGATTGTTTGACAATGCTTGTTAGCTGACTAGGTTTTTCTATCATTTCTCTATTGTCCAAAATACTTTTTTTTTTTTTTTTTTATCCTATTTCACTTATTGACGTCCTTCAACTATGTCTCACTTTTTATTGTAACCTGAAGAAGCGTATTAAAATGCACGAAAGCGCTTGGTACTAAAGCTTTTTATTATTTCCTACTGTCTTTTGCGTATACCAAGTCACGTGATCCTTGTGACAGTAAAGCTTTATGGATGCCAGGTGCCTCTTCACCATTTTTGCTACCTTTCGGATGCTCTACCCGTCACTGCTGCCTTTTGTGACTGGATTTCGTTCTTCTCTTATCAAAGCCTACAAGCTGAAGTTGCAACTTGAATTTCTTCGTAAGTGTTTAATGAACATGTTATGCCCAGATCCTTTTTATCCAGAAAACATCGCCATCTTTCAGACAAACCATTTGAAGAATATCATCGACTTATTCTGCAGAAATACATCGAGTTAACAAAAGTGGATGTTAAAGAAAATTTCAGACTCCTAAGATCCAAGATATATAGTTTTAATCAAGCCATTCCGTCTGATTGGAAGCCACAGTTACTTGATTATTGTTATGGTAAACTGAGAAGCCAGTATCATCGTTTGAAGGGAGGACTCGATCGTAAACTTGAACGTCTCATAGAAAACAGTGATTGGAACAAGAATGCTAACCCACAATTTATTTGCAATCTTTCAGATAAAGTATTAGATAATGTTACTATCGCAGCTCTTGGGTATGGTATTAACTTTTCTGTTTGCGATAAGAAAGTGGATTGGGTAGAAATAGGTAAATCATTCTGTAATTTGGAAAAATTTGGATCGTTGTCTAATGAAGATTTTAACATTTGTAAAGATATAGTTTATGGGGCTTCCTCTGTTAAATGTTACGCTAATGTTCCCAATAGGTTTTTGAATGCTTACAGGAAAATTAGAAAGGAAGAAAATCTTCATATAACAAAAGCGGACAAATCTAATACACTTGTGTTGATGAATAAGAATGACTATGTTGATAAAATGTTAGAAATTTTAAGTGATAGGGAAACTTATTACATTCTTAATTGTAACCCACGTGAAAAGGTCAATAATAATTTTAATAAGAAAATAAAAACATTGTTACGAGGAAAAGATGGATTGATTAAAATGTTCTGTACTGTGTGTGCATCGTTGCCTTATATGTACGGGTTAATCAAAACATATAAGCTCAAAGAGTTGTCCCCCTTGTTAGGAAACATTTCTGGCTTCTCTGTGAAATATAATGTTGATTTTCTTAATCGTGTAAGAAGTTCCAATATTGATTTTGAATTTAAAATGATAAGTTTTGACGTAACATCACTTTTTACTAAAGTTCCAGTTGATGATTTATTAGATTTTTAAACCCACGAGTTGACTAATTATGAATTTTCACTTCCATGTAATACTATGTTAGAATTGATTAAACTGTGCATCAAAGAATGTAAATTTACTTTTAAATTGGAATTTTTATGAGCAAAGATTTGGAATGGCAATGGGTAACCCTTCATCACCTCTTTTAAGTAATATTTATATGGAATTTTTTAAGAAGAAACTTTTAGTGAATATTTTGCCGGGAAGAGTTTTGTGGTTTCGCTATGTTGATGATATTTTTTGTATATGGCCTTTAAATGAAGATGTATCTGTTTTTTTACATAGACTAAACTCACTGGTTCCTTCTATTAATTTTACAATTGAGGAAGAAAGAAATTCTGTTCTGCCCTTTTTAGATGTAAATGTTCATAGACATAATAATAGATTTAAGTTTAGCGTTTTTAGAAAACCCACCAATGTATCGTCTTACATTCACTTTTATTCTAATCACCATATTAAAGTAAAGCTCTCTGTTTTTTCCTCAATGTTTTTTAGAGCTCTTAGAGTTTTTTGCCCAGAATTTTTAGATGATGAGTTTTTAAGAATATACGATATTGCCTTTGATTTGAAGTATCCAAAATTCCTAGTTGACGTAGCATTACAAAAAGCCAAAAAAAAACTTATTAGCAATTGACAATGTAACATCTTTAAATCAGGATAATTTATTAGTTTTACCGTATATTGATAGTTTTCTCTGTCTACCAAAAATTTTAAGATGTTTTAAGGTTAATGTGGTTTTTAGAAATTCTTGTACTATAAAGTGTATTTTGATAAAGAACTCTCCTTGTAATAGAGTAGGCTGCATATATGAAATTCCATGTAATGGTTGTAATTTGAAATATATTGGGCAGAGCGGTAAAATGCTTGCAACAAGGTTAAATCAATATAAATACTGCGTTTGAGTTGGTAATATGTCCAACCAACACTCTATTCGTTCACATGAATGCATATAATCATTTGATAGACTGGAAGAACTCTAAAGAGCTGCTATTCTGTAAAGATATTGTGAAAAGAAATATTTTAGAATCAAGTATTATTAAGATAAAGTCAGATTGTGTTTTTAATATTAGTGCTGGTTTATGTATATTAGATAATTTCCTTATGACCAATATTGTTCAACAATTCAGAAATATATAATTTTTTGTTTACCTTTTTTGTTTATGACCAATTTACTTTCAAGTACATATTTTGGCTGTGGGTTGTTTGATTGTTTGACAATGCTTGTTAGCTGACTAGGTTTTTCTATCATTTTTCAATTGTTCAAAATATTTTTTTTTTTTTTGGCCTTTATCCTATTTTACTTATTGACGTCCTTCAACTGTCTTACTTTTTATTGTAACCTGAAGAAGTGTATTAAAAATGCACGAAAGCGCTTGGTACTAAAGCTTTTTATTATTTCCTACTGGCTTTTGCGTATACCAAGTCACGTGATCCTTGTGACAGTAAAACAAACACATATACATATAAATATATATATATATATATATATATATATATATATATATATATATATATATATATATGTGTGTATATATATATATGTATATATATATATATATATATATATATATATATATATATATATGTATATGTATATATATGTATATGTATATATATATATGTATATATATATATATATATATATATATATATATATATATATATATATTATATATATATATATATATATATATATATATATATATATATATATATATATATATATATATATACACACATATATATATATATATATATATATATATATATATATATATATATATATATATATATATATATATATATATATATATATATATATATATATATATATATATATATATATATATATATATATATATATATATATATATATATATATATATATATATATATATATTTATATATATATATATATATATATATATATATATATATATATATATATATATATATATATATATATATATATATATATATATATATATATATATATATATATATATATATATATATATATATATATATATATATATATATATATGTATACACTGTATACACATATATGTAATTAATTATATATATTTGTATATATAATTGTATACCTACATATATAAATATATATATATATATATATATATATATATATATATATATATATATATATATATATATATATATATATATATATATTTCAAATAAGCCATATATATTAATACATTAATGTCCTGATTCTCTTAACGACCTTGGGATCAGAGCCCAAGGCGGAACCGCCCAAAGACTATGATATCGGACCGGCGTGGATTTGAACCCTCGTCCAGGATATCGTTATGTCATTGACCATACCAGAGAGGGTTCAAATCCACGCCGGTCCGATATCATAGTCTTTGGGCGGTTCCGCCTTGGGCTCTGATCCCGAAGTCGTTAAGAGAATCCACACTTTAATGTATTAATATATATGGCTTATTTGAAATATGAAAGAAACACGTTTAAATGTGAAAAAAAATTATCATATATATATATATATATATATATATATATATATATATATATATATATATATATATATATATATATATCGTATATATACATATATACATATATATATATATATATATATATATATATATATATATATATATATATAGATATATATATATATATATATATATATATATATATATATATATATATATATATATATATATACATATATATGTATTTATATGTTATGTATTATTGTGTATTATTGTAATGTACTATATTATTTCAAGGGTTGCAGGTATTGCGCAACATTGCATCATATTGCATGAATAAGACATGTTATGCTTTGTACATAAGAGTAATGATTTGTTTTGGTATTAGGATTCAAACATTTGTTGATTACCTCAAAGATAGGATGTGATTCTTTTTGATTTGTACTGGAGTAAGATTTAAGTCTTTTCAGAGCAATGCTCTTTTGTTTAGCAATGTTTTGGTTTGTCAGATTGTGTAAGACGCTCCATGCACACTTGGGAGTTAGCTGTCACAGAGTAAACAGAGTACAATGTAGTCTTTTATACAGTAAACGTATTTTATAGAATACCAACGTCTTATTAACCAGGAAGCCAAAATTGACGACATCAGATGGGATCAGCATGAGAAATAATTACTAACAGTTGTTCATCCATGTTCCAGGTAATTATTATGGTTAATAGAACTTCCTACCAAAGTACCAAATCCCACAGTGGCGACGTGGATGGGATCATCATGAGAAATGATTACTAATAATTGTTCATCTATGTTCCAGGTAATTATTATGGTTAATAGAACTTCCTACCAAAGTACCAAATCCCACAGTGGCGACGAGGATGGGATCAGCATGAGAAATGATTACTAACAATTGTTCATCTATGTTCCAGGTAATTATCATGGTTAATAGAACTTCCTACCAAAGTACCAAATCCCACAGTGGCGACGTTTAGGACGACGGACAAGCAGGGAGAAACATTGGACCCTATGCACGAGGACGGCCAGCACAAGAGAAGGTCGTATTTACATCAGGGGACAAGAGTAAAATCGCCCAATGAAGATTTTACCAGCAACAGAATAGGAATTTCATCAACTACATAAAAGGGTGAAATTTAAAGTTAGGTAGGTAGGAAGTACACTTGTGACTGCAGAACAGTAGCTTAACCTACCACAGTTATTAAGGTAAGCAAACAAAATGCCTTTTAATATTGAACACCCACAAGGTTTCAGCATCACTGCTGAGCCCAATTCTGTTGCAACACGATGGCAACAGTGGTGTGAGGAATTTAAGATTTATTTAGAAGCATTAGGGAACATGAAGGATGCACAAAAGAAGGCATTATTACTTCATACAGCAGGTAGGGAAGTTCGGGAAGTGTTTAAGACTTTACAGCCTACAGATGACACAAGTGAAGCTGCAATTAAGGCTCTTACCACATATTTTGCTCCTCAGGTCAATAAATTTTTTGAAAGATACCAGTTTTCAGCGCAAGCTTATCAGAAAGAAAATGAAAGTTTAGATGACTTTGTGACTAGACTAAAGAATTTAGCTGTTTCATGTGAATTTCTAGAGTTAGAAAATGTTATCATAGATCAAGTAATTGCACATTGCACATCAGAAGAGCTAAGAAAGAAATTATTGCAAGATAAAGATTTAACATTAGAAAAGGTATTGATAACAGGCAGAGCTTTAGAAACATCAAATAGGCAAAGTAACATAATAGGTAGTTCTACAAGCAATAGAATGGAAAATTCTAAAATTAATACAGTAGGTTCTAAGTGGAAAACCAATGAGAATCAGAGAAGGAATATGACAAAGCCTAGTCATAGAAAAGTGCCTAACACTAATGTTCATAAATATCAGAATCAGGCTTATACACAGAAACAACAGGAAAAACCCAAGTGTTTTAGGTGTGGTAAAGCTGATCATCTTGCATACGAAGCAAAGAAATGCCCTGCTACTGGACAGACATGCCAAAATTGCAGAAAGCTGGGTCATTTTGCAACTGCTTGTAGATTCCCTAAACAGTACGCAAAGAAAATAAATGCTACAGTTGATACTATGGGTCAAGAGAATAATGCGGAAAATGTTCATGATAATCAGGTTAGTTCAGAAACCGATTTTGCGTTTCGCATAAACTCAGTCAGCAAAGGTGCAAAGAAACATATCATGGTAGAAGTAATCATCAATGGTAAACCAATTTTGATGCAAGTTGACACAGCAGCCGATGTATCAATTATGTCTGAGAAAATGGCTAAAAGCATTCCTAATTTGTTATTAAAAGGTACAAATAGAGTTTTGAAAAGTTATAATGGTTTTGATATTCAGGTAATAGGTGCTTCGAACGTAGAAGTACAGTACAAAGAACAGAAATTAGAGAGAATGCCAATAACAGTAGTAAAAGGTAATGGACAAACTTTGCTAGGTTTAGATTGGCTACAGTATTTGAAGTTATATTGGCCTAGTATTTTGAAGGTTGCAGGTAGACAAGATGAAAACAAAAATGAAATATCTATGGATAACATCATATCAGAGTTTCAAGACGTATTTGAAGATAAAATAGGTACAGAAAAGAACGCAAAGGCAATTTTAGTTTTGAAACCTGACAGTTCTCCTAGATTTTTTGCTCCGAGACCAGTACCGTATGCATTGAAAAGTGCAGTTGAAACAGAAATCAGGAGATTAGAAAATGAAGGTTTTTGGGAAAAGGTTACATATTCAGATTGGGGTACACCATTAGTTCCTATTGTGAAGGAAAGTGGACAGGTTAGGTTATGTGGAGATTACAAAGTAACGTTAAATCCACAACTGCAAGTAGCTCAACATCCCTTACCAAATCCAAAGGACATGTTTGCAACTATGTCAGGATGCTGTGTTTTTTCTAAATTAGATTTAAGACAAGCATTTCAACAGCTTCCCATGGATGAAACTTCACAAGAATTATGTACAGTAAATACATCCTTAGGTTTGTTTAGGCCAAAGAGATTACCTTATGGAGTTGCAAGTAGTCCAGCTATATGGCAACAAACTATGTATAAGATTTTTTCAGGAATGCAAGGAGTATTCATTTTTATAGATGATATTTTAATTGCGGGTAAAGACACAAGAGAACATAGAGAAAGATTGCGAACAGTTCTGAAGAAGTTGAAGGAACATAATATTAGAGTAAATAAGAACAAATGTATTTTAGAAGTTGATTCAGTGGAATACTTAGGTTTTGTAATAAATGGCAAGGGTATTCACAAAACTAAAGAGAAGATTAAAGCTGTACAATCAACAAAAGTGCCAGAAAATGTTAAGGAATTACAGTCATTTCTAGGTTTAGTAACATTTCATGGGAATTTCATTCAGAATTTGTCTACAATTGTACATCCATTGTATAATCTGTTGAATAAGGGTGTAGAATGGAAGTGGACAAAAGAGTGTCAGGAATCTTTTGAAAGAATCAAGCAGGAAATAACATCGCCTACATTTTTAGTACATTATCAAATGGATTTACCAGTTAAATTAGTATGTGATGCATCAAACATAGGTCTAGGTGCAGTATTATCTCATGTAATGCCAGATGGAACAGAAAAACCAATTGCATTCACTTCTAGAGTATTGAACAAGGCAGAAAGGAATTACTCTCAAATAGAAAAGGAAGGTTTAGCATTAGTTTATGGAGTTAAAAAATTCCATATGTATCTTTATGGTAGGAAAAAGTTCACACTTGTTACAGATCATAAACCTTTATTAGCAATATTGGGTCCAAAAGCAAGTTTA
>NC_090731.1:98910517-98923017 GCF_036898095.1 Palaemon carinicauda | reverse complement strand
TATCTCTCCAAAACCTCTTATGAATTTACAGTAATACCCAGAAAGCCCTAGGAAACCAGCTAATTCCTTAGAGTTACGTGGCCTAGGGAAATCTCTAATAGCCGCTACTTTACTGGGGCAGGGTTGGATACCTTCTGGGGTTAGTATGTGACCTAAATATTCGACCTGAAAACAGAAAAATTTGCACTTTGACAAAATCATTTTCATACCATTACTTTGCAATGCTTCTAAAACTTTACGAATATCGTTATTATGTTCTTCGGCCGTTTTCACTGTAATTATGATATCGAAATAAATAAAAACATTATGGCCAGTTAAGAGCGACAAATCCGCCGTCATTACTCTAGAAAAATGACTTGGAGCATTTTTAACACCAAAAGGAAGAAAATTAAACTGAAATAATTGATCTTTAGCTATAAATGCCGTTCTACATTTACTGTCTTCCTGAATGGGTACTTGATAGTATCCAGATTTTAAATCAACAGCTGTAAAATATTTGCTATCCTGTACTTTCACAAGTAATTCTTCGATCGAGGTCAATGGATATGCGTTATCCTTAGTGACTGCATTCAACTTCCTATAATCAACCCATAATCTTACCGAGCCATCCGTTTTCCTAACAGCTACAATTGGAGAAGCCGAGGGGGATTCGTTCTCCTCGATTATCCCTTGTTCCCTTAATTTATTAATTTCCATTTCTATCTCTCCATGGAAATGAATTGGTACCTTATAAGGCCTTGACTTGATCGGCTCCGCCTGCGTAGTTTCAATGCTAAAGGGAAATCGATCAATCATCCCGTGTGGCTCATCTGCTATTGCAATTACATTGGAATAATTATTGACAATGTCACTAACTATATGCTGATATTGTGACAGACAAAATTTTCGCGCTTGCATCATCAAATTCTGAGTGCGTTCGTTTGTCTGTCTGAGTTTTGGCTCCCAAAATCCCATTATAAGCATTTTTACCTAACTCTAATTCATACACAGAATCACTGTTCTCTTTTATTTCCAACAAGCCGTCTAATATCATATGGGCCCAATTGTTATGGGGCTAACACAGTTGCTTACCCGCTCATGACTTTCTATCGGCAAAATGTACCCTCCTGCTTTTACTGTTATTGTATCTTTTCCCAAAAAAAATACAAATTTGAATATTAGAGATAAAATCAATTCCTAAAATAGCCTCGATTCCTGAAATTCCCAAGGTGGGCAAAACAAAAAAATCATGTGTAAACTTCACAGACCCCACCTTATATTGGACGATTGTTGTCTGGTTTATGTGTAGTTTATTTCCTCCTGTCGTGTCAAGAACAATGGATGCCGCTGGCTGTAGTGGGTTTGCGGAGATTTTTTTTTCAATCAGTGAAACGCTGGTTCCTGTGTCAATCAGCGCTCGAAGGGATTTATCTGGTAGGCCAATCCTCACTGCTAACATTCCTAAATGACCACTAAGAGATATGGGGTCAAGGGCCAATGACCTCAGCTTCAATGCCGCTGCCCCCTAGTGTTGCAGGGTTGATGTCAGGGGTAACGATGGAGGTCCAAGTGTCTGCTCGGTCACGTCTGTCGTCACTGCTTCCTCGGCTACTGCTTGTGATGTCATGCAGGGGTGCAATGAAATCCCTCGTCTCCACCTTCCTCTGTTCCCAGCCCGCCCGCCCTGTGCGTTTTTTGCTGAGCACTCTCGAGATAGATGACCGCAGGCCTGACAAGTGTAACAGCAGGGGATGTTTGGGTGGGGCACACCTCTCGTCGGTGCTCCTCACACCCACACTACCAACATTTAATTTACTGACTGCATTCTCCTCTACCCCCTTTCGGTGGTTCACTGCCTCTCATGGCTGTCAACTTCTTGGAATCGGGCCTGTTATTCTGTCATTCTTTCTTCTGGCAAACTGTCTTAAATGTTTTGCATCGCACTCACTACGTCTGCTAACGAGCGATTGTCATCGAACAAATAACCTCATAAATATGGGTTTATCAATCTCCAAATATGTTTACAGGCAATTGCCTTTTTATCACCTTCTGGGAGATTGGCACTCCAATTACGAACAAATCACAATCCCGAAAAATGCGAGATGCAGAACTAAGAACGGATTCACCTTCCCATATTTAGGGTTTGTAATTTTCTTTAAGGTCTACATTTCACGCATCACGGAAGGCATACTTCTCAATTAAACGTCGTTTTATTTCAGTATAACTTCTTAAACGGTTTTGCGGCCAACACATTACCTCCATTGACGGAGCATCTTTCAGCAATCTAATTACTTGAATAGCTTTTTCTCTTTCCTAATACCCATATGTAGCTACTTCAAAGTCTCTCTAAAACACTTCAATCGATTGAAACCCTCCATTAGGCATGTTGATCATCAAAAGGCCTAATACTTGCTTGGAGTTCTGGCAACTTTCGAACTACGATTTGCGTATCTTCACTCGGCTGTGCATGTGTACTTTCACTTGTGTGCGTTTGAACTCCATTTATGTACATCGGATATGCTGTGGTTCACGTCACTCCTCTTCTCGTTCAACCAAGACTCTGTTCATTAACTGTTGTAAGTTATCTAACTTATTTTCCAATTCTTGCATTCTAATTTTCTGTCTATATTCTTTGTTCTCATCTCCTGCAGCATCAGCGTCTGCTATGTTAGTCCTTGTGTATCTAGGCCTCTTCAACTTTTATTTCACCAACTCAAAGAACAACTTCACTCACAGAATACACAAAAGACGTATTTTCTATACCTGATACTAATATGACCCATATAGACAGATAATAAGACGTCGGAATATGTGTTTTCTTCATTTATTACAAAAGGTTCATTTGTAAGTACACTGTACACAACTACCCTCTCGGGTGAGGGACTTGTCAAATGGAGCGACTACCAGCAACTCAAACACCCTTCGCTACCAAAATGCAACCATTGCAATAACATTCTAAGACATATGTTTTTGTGGAATACTTATGAATATTGAGTTCATTTACATTGACGTATAATACACACACACACACACACATATATATATATATATATATATATATATATATATATATATATATATATATATATATATATATATATATATATATATATATATATATATATATATATATATGGAGTAGGGAGACGCGTTCTGTTTTTTCATCCATTTATTTGCGCCGACGTTTCGTATCAGCTTGATACATTTTCCAGGCTGAAACGATTACAAATCAATTGCGTATAAGTAAAAAGATACACACAACGTTTACCAACACCAAAATTAAAAAGCTTTTTAATAAATTAAGAATAAAAACAGAGTAAAAACAGAAACACAGAATAACAGTGAAAGGGCTTGGAGCGAATATAGAGAAACAAATTAATTCAATAATAATTATAATAATAATAATAATAATAAAAATGATAATAATAATAATAATAATAATAATAATAATAATAATAATAATAATAATAATAATAATAGAACGAACAAGACACCTACCCACAGCGGTAGCGTAAGTAGAACTGACATGAAAAATGGTTATGGTAGGGAGTGTAAACAAAACAACAGATAATTAGGCAATAAACAATTGGGTGGAAGACGACTGGTGGTTAAGAGAAGGTACAGTTAGCTAAATCATTATTGATTCAAGGGTGGTTAGTTCGTCTATATGTCGGGTTCTTCCTATTAATTTAAAATGACTGGTATCTATGTGTATTTTGCAACTTTTACTGTGATTTCTTATGTTAGATTGTTCTGGATTTGATAGTCGACAACCCGTTCTATAGCTAATTCCCTGATGAGAGGAAATTCGGACTTTTAGCAGCCTCCTGGTGCAACCGATGTAAGTGCCAAGATCACATCTGGGACAATTATACTTATAAACGACACCGGAGGCAAATAGGGGGCTGATCTTATCCTTGACTTGGAAGAGTGAGCCGATAGTTCGGGGGTTTATGGGAATTAGTTTTAAATTAAGGCCAGGCAATTGCTCACTGAATAGGTTAATGCATTTTTTCCTAAATTTATTATTATGTAGAAAGGGAAATCTAGCAAACATACGGAGCTTGGGGACATTGTGGACTATTGGGGTTGGATTGAATTTCAGATTAAGTAGCTTATTAAGGGATCTATGAAAAATTGCTGGAGGGAAATAATTATCCTTAAAGTAATCAGCAAGGAAAGTCACTTCAGTATGAAAGGTAGACCAGCTTGATGTCAGATTAATGGCCCTATGGAGGAGAGTTGACACGGAATTCAGTTTAAAGTTAAAAAAAACATGAGCTATAAAAATTGGTCCCCAGGCCAGTAAAGGTGCTCTTTCTATAAATACCAGTATGAAAGCCAGACTCGTCCTTGGATATCCTCACATCAAGGAACGGAAGTGAATTCTGTGTCTCTGTTTCAACCGTAAATCTAATGTTATGGTGTTGGTTGTTTAAATACTCAAGAAAGGTATCAGCATGGTAATTACATCTGAACAAGGCGAAAGTGTCATCTATGTAGCGTCTATAAAAGAGTGAGCGGAAATTAGGTGGGCATACATCTAAAGCTCGCTCCTCCAGGGAGCACATAAATATGTTTGCAAAAGTAGGACCGTATTATTAAAAACAAAGGGCGTATCCAGCAACTTGAATTGAGTTCTATTGAAATTGTTGAACAAGCAATCGTCAGTGGGAAATAGCCTGTCTAAAATGATGTTGATTGTCTCGACAACGGGAACATTTGTAAACAGAGATTCCACATCAAAGCTCGCCGTGCTGGATACGCCCTTTGTTTTTAATAATACGGTTTTTAAGCAGACTGAGGGGATGGCCATGGGAAGCCCCCTGGGTCCAACTTTTGCAAACATATTTATGTGCTCCCTGGAGGAGCGAGCTTTAGATGTATGCCCACCTAATTTCCGCCCACTCTTTTATAGACGATACATAGATGACACTTTCGCCTTGTTCAGATGTAATTACCATGCTGATACCTTTCTTGAGTATTTAAACAACCAACACCATAACATTAGATTTACGGTTGAAACAGAGACACAGAATTCACTTCCGTTCCTTGATGTGAGGATATCCAAGGACGAGTCTGGCTTTCATACTGGTATTTATAGAAGGAGCACTTTTACTGGCCTGGGGACCAGTTTTTATAGCTCATGTTTTTTTAACTTTAAACTGAATTCCGTGTCAACTCTCCTCCATAGAGCCACTAATCTGACATCAAGCTGGTCTACCTTCCATACTGAAGTGACTTTCCTTGCTGATTACTTTAAGGATAATTATTTCCCTCCAGCAATTTTTCATAGATCCCTTAATAAGCTACTTAATCTGAAATTCAATCCAACCCCAATAGTCCACAATGTCCCCAAGCTCCGTATGTTTGCTAGATTTCCCTTTCTACATAATAATAAATTTAGGAAAAAATGCATTAACCTATTCAGTGAGCAATTGCCTGGCCTTAATTTAAAACTAATTCCCATAAACCCCCGAACTATCGGCTCACTCTTCCAAGTCAAGGATAAGATCAGCCCCCTGTTTGCCTCCGGTGTCGTTTATAAGTATAATTGTCCCAGATTTGATCTTGGCACTTACATCGGTTGCACCAGGAGGCTGCTAAAAGTCCGAATTTCCTCTCATCAGGGAATTAGCTATAGAACGGGTTGTCGACTATCAAATCCAGAACAATCTAACATAAGAAATCACAGTAAAAGTTGCAAAACACACATAGATACCAGTTATTTTAATATAATAGGAAGAACCCGACATATAGACGAACTAACCACCCTTGAATCAATAATGATTAAGCTAACTGTACCTTCTCTTAACCACCAGTCGTCTTCCACCCAATTGTTTATTGCCTAATTATCTGCTGTTTTGTTTACACTCCCTTCCATAACCATTTTTCATGTCAGTTCTCCTTACACTTCCGCTGTGGGTAGGTGTCTTGTTCGTTCTATTATTATTATTATTATTATTATTATTATTATTATTATTATTATTATATATTTTTTATTATCATTATTATAATAATTATTATTGAATTAATTTGTTTCTCTATATTCGCTCCAAGCCCTTTCACTGTTATTCTGTGTTTCTGTTTTTACTCTGTTTTTATTCTTAATTTATTAAAAAGATTTTTAATTTTGGTGTTGGTAAACGTTGTGTGTATCTTTTTACTTATACGCAATTGATTTGTAATCGTTTCAGCCTGGAAAATGTATCAAGCTGATACGAAACGTCGGCGCAAATAAATGGATGAAAAAACAGAACGCGTCTCCCTACTCCAATATGTTTATGCTTGAGTAATTGCTCCTGTCTCCATACTTATATATATATATATATATATATATATATATATATATATATATATATATATATATATATATATATATATATATATATATATATATATATATATATATATATATATATATATATATATATATATATATATATATATATATATATATATATATATATATATATATATATATATACGGATTTTGAGCGAAGCGAAAAATCTATTTTTGGGTGAGATGGCCATGTCGTCCTGATGGAAGTTCCTTAAAGTAGCTTCCTAAGGGATATATGTACTACAGTGATATTCCCAGAGAATTTTACCTTTAGGTATCCAGAATTCTAACTCCTGTCGCGAATATCCTTAAAATTTCTCCAAAGGATATTGCAAAATATCAGCGGACATATTCTTGACACGCCTCCATAGCAATCTGCACCCCAAACAGCGTTTTGGATTCGAGGAGGACGTGGCAAAAGGGAGCCGTCCAAAGGCTCTCCCCGCTCTAGTAATACTATTGGGAATACAACAGCGCCCTTCAAACGACGGCGGGCATTCCTTGTAGCATTGAGCGTGTGTTACAGATACAGTAACACGGGAGGGATACTGTGAAGATGTTTTCTTGTAGAAGACATGGGTGGGTCCATCAGGATGACATGGCCATCTCACCCAAAAATAGATTTTTCGCTTCGCTCAAAATCTGTTTTTTGGGCTCAAGCCATGTCATCGTGATGGAAGCATACCAGAGCATCAGTGTATCTGTGGATATTTAATCAGTGCCTTAACCTTATAGCAACTTTTTCTATGGTTATGGGGACCACATGAGACAAGGGACGTTACCGTTATTCGTCACCATCACTAATCATAGCCAATGTTAGTGCTTCCTGCCTCCTACAGGGAAGAGTCATTCTAGACAGTAGAAAAGGGATCTTGAGGTTAACATACATAGTATGACCAAACATAAGTACACACTGAATATACAAATAGTCTCATAGTTGTATATTTGCTAAAATAACATCAGTGTCTCTTATATCTATTATTTGATGCATACAAATATATGAGGGATACTTACTTTGGTAAGTTGAAGAACTCTGGCATGTATACATACAATTGTCTGGCGAAGGTGGACGCACTACATTGTAATAGACATTTATTACTAATAAATGACTAAAAGATGTTCAGTTAAACAAATGTAGTATGACAATGGGATTATACCTGTAACAAGTACAGAGACCGTATTTCCTTCTTGAAGAGAGAAATGATGAGTGCCACTCTCAGACTGAAGAAAATTATAAAACAAATTCTCTTCATAATTCCTGTACTGGTTACTTCTATCTGTACTAAGTACTTCGTACACTGGCACTAGTGCTATCTGTATAATTCCACACATGGGATTTTGAACAGAGCCAGTGTTATCATGGTAACACTTAATTAAAAGAAGTCACACCTAAGAAGGGTGACCTCTTCTCCCTTTAATTGACAGTCCCAGTCAATTAGCTCTTCATCGTAGAATTAGACGGCAGGTTAAATATTCTACCTGGCGTCACCACATATTGCTTCAGAATATGGATTTGTCTAGCATAGTGTATGTAGAACACTCTGGATGATTCTCTACCGTTACATGTGCGAGGACATGTGAGGTCCCAAACCAAAAACTGTTTACTACAGTAATTAGGGGGCAGGTTTTAATACACTACCTGCCGCCACTACGAAGTGTTTCAGTTCATACACTTGTTTTGCATAGTGTTTGTAAAACACTCTGGATGATTTCCATCCAGTGTATGAACGAAGGCGCTCAAAGTCCATATACTGAAAGAAGTTCAGTGATGAAGCAATCTTTCTCGGATCATGACCTGTGGGAGTACTGTCCGGATCCGCTCTACGAATAAAGTAGGTGAGCTTCGCCCTTAGTTGTTTTATGGATAAATTTGATCCCGAAGTTTCTCCTTTAAAGAGCTGTCCTCCCCTGAAATCTGAAGTTCTACGAAGATAGACCTTTAGACACTCTACAGGACATAGAGAGACATCTTCCTTCAGAGGGCAGATTCTCCAGGGACCCCACCTCTTAGTGGGTAGCTCGTTTTTAGCGAGAAAGGATGGATCAGGAAACAGATTCAGTTCTTCCACTTCTGTGAACTGAATGTGACCTTCATCTCTGGATAGGGCCACTATTTCACTAACGCTAGCCCCGGAGGCTTAGATCCTTAAGAGAACAATCTTCATTGTTCACAGATGAGGCATAATGTAAGACCTTGTCCAAAGAGCAAGAGATGGGCTTTGGTGGTACCGCCGGCTTAAGTCTAGCACATGCCATTGGAATCTTATTATAGATTTCTTTCGCCAGATCCACTTGCAAGGCATATAGGAGAGGCCTAGTCAAGGCTGACTTGCACGTATTTATCGTATTGGCCGCCAGACCTTGGCTATGAAGGTGGAGAAAGAAGGACAGACAGAAGTTTATTGAAATTTCTTTCGGTCCTTTTGCTTTGACAAACGCAACCCACTTTTTCCAGGAAGACTCATATTGTCTTCTAGTTGACTTGGCCTTGTATTCTTCTAAGAATTCTATATTGCCTTTTGAGATCCCAAACCTTTTTCTAACCGCTAGAGCGAGAATATCAGGAAATGAAGGGTTTGGGTTCTCTGTGATAAAACGAAGGCAGTTAATTTCTGAATCTTCGGAAATATACCTAGGGTCAGAGCTAGGACCAGCCTCATCTAGTCTATCAGCCCCACTAGAGGATCCTCATATGGGGCTATATAGCGAGGTAGTTTCTTGAAGACGCTCATGATGAAGAGGTTGAATTGCAGTTCCGGGACTTGTTCCCATCTGGGAGGAAATATGTCTGCGCCCATGGACCATTCCAACTCTATCGGTTTCTATCGAAATAGAGTATCCACTGTCACATCGTGGATCAGTTGTAAATGAAATGCTGGTAGGTGCTGTCCCTTTAAGAGAGGGATGGGTAACTTCACCAAGACTGAATGAGACGTTCGAATGTGACGTCTTATTATCGCTTCGGTGTCCCAGATCAGTCCTAGGGAGCCTGATGTGTGTGGAGGGGGCTTCCCCACCCATGAAAGGACCAGCAGAGTCTTGGGACTTTCGTGCTCTAATTTCTGTTAGAGAAGCGATTAAAGAGGGACCGATCTTAGTCTTTTTTTATCTCTTCAAGCGTTTGATGCGTGTTTTCTCCAAGCTCTTAACGCATTTTTCCGGTGTGCCCTTAGCACCAGGTCTGTTACTATAGCGAACTGGGGAAAGTTTAGCGCTTTTTCCTATTGGCCTTTTGGTATTCTGACTGAATACCTGAGTCTCTTGACAGACTTCCCGAGCTCCTTTTATATTTCCAAAGGAGAGGAGAGTTGATGTGACTGAGGGCTTCGATGGTTTTTAAACATCGCAACCCCTGAGCTGGAGAAAGCTGAGACTTCTAGAAGCCTATCTTGCATCCGTGATGTCCCAGGAACCGGGTCATCTCTTTGAATGCACATTGGCCGGACACTTCGGGTGCTGCCCACTCCAGCCTCTTGATCAGGTATATTAATACCTGAACTATTTCTAGGCTTGACTTTGACATGACTAAGTTCGTCAATCCTTTGAAGATACTTAGGACTGTGAGTCCGACACATATCTTTCCTAGGATGAATGTTACTCTCTGTAACATGAATTCTAGATAAGAGGAAGGAGGGTGGTTGACTGGAAGGTTCCGAAGGACACCTTTCAGGTCTGACAAGACTACGAACACCTCTAATTGGAACAAGGTCCATATGTTCAGAAGGATTAACATTCAGAACTTGCCGTTTTTTATGAAATTGTTGAGTGGCGACTAGTTCAGAATGACTCATTGATATCTTGAGTCCTTCTCGTGAACACAAAACAGCCTTCCCTGGAACTGTATGCTCTATAGCTCTCAGGTATACTTCTCCAGGAGGGTTTTGAACTGTAGGAGAAGGTAAGGAAATGATGGTAGGGACATTTTTGTTTCCCATCAATGGCTCATCTTGAATAGGCTTTGGACCGAAGGATCGAAGGTCCTGCGATCCTGAGGGAAAGTTCCTCCTAACCGAAGCGTCTTTATGCTTCGAGTAGTCAGTAGGCTTAGACTTTTGACCATCTGCCTGTAGCATTGTGGTCACTGGAATAGTGGGATGTTGTTGAGCAGCCCGGATATTTCCAGCATTTTCGATCTTCTTTTTAGGTTGGGGACCCAGAACCACAAGATTTTCTCTTTGAAGGAATACCCCATTTTTGGAGAAGACTTATGTTCTCCATGGTGGCATTCTTAATTACTTCCTTAATGACCTCGTGTGGCAAGAGGTCTTTACCCCAGATGTTGCAAGATATTAGCTTCCTTGTTTCGTGTTTCACTGTTTTGTCAGCAAACACAAACTCTCTACATGCTCTCCTGGCCTTCATAAAGGCGTAAAGGTCCTTCACCAAGATAGCCATATGCATTTTGGCTTTGACCATGAACATGTCTGGGGTACTTTCGTAGGTTGAGCACAACTCTATGTAGTTTTGTAGAGAAAGGGATGTTGCAAGTCTCCCCTTTGACTCATGTTCATTACACAAGAGCAACTTAGACAATTTAGGGAGACATACCTTGAATTGTCGACTTGCAATGTCCTTGTCTAATTTTCCTACTGAAAATGTCAAATGGACTTCCTTCCAATCCTTTTCCTGTCCGGGAAAAGCTGGTGACAAAGGCTTGCACTCATCGAGTGTGGGACATGGCTTACCCGCCTCTGCCGCTTTAGCAACAGAAGTAAATGCTTTCCCCATAAAGGGGAATGAGAGTGAAGTAGGAGCAAGAAAGGAAAGGTGTCTGTTATTCAGTGAGAATACCTTCGACTCTGAATAACCCACCTTTCTCAGACTACCTGAAAGGATAGTCTGTGCCTCATCATGGTCGAGAATTAAGACCTCCTTTGGTTCCATTCCTTTTCTTGACTTTGGTTCGTACTTCAGTCGAACCCAACAATAAGGGAAAGCATCAAAGCTTGGCCAAAATTGAATTTTGTCCAAAGGAACAGCATCTATTTTCTTTGAGATGTAGAGATTTCCATTTGAAATCGGCATCTGCTCCGCAAACCTCCAGGGATTGGTTATGGAGCATGTTGTTAGGTCTTGATTCAAGGGTCGTTTGACTGACCCTTGGGAAGCGACAAGAGAAGCTTTACGAGGCTCTATCTTGTGTTTTACTTCCTGCTTTTCGTTTTGTTTCCAAAAGCTCTCTATTTGATTCTTCAGCTGGATACATAATTGTACCACATTATCCAATAGAGGGGTAGAAGACGAAGATGTCGACATCGATGGCTCTATAGCCGGCATAGGTGGAGGAAATTCCGACACAACATTTTCCTCTTCTACCCTGGGGCACTTCTTGCCCTTAATCCCAAAGGTTTTCTGGCAGTCAGGGGATGTAGTTGGCTCCTAAGGCACTACTGTTTCCTCACTTGCTTCCAGAAATAGTAGCTTACGCATCCTATCATTAGGTAGGAAAGGTCCCGGAGAGATCTTTTTAAAGCCTCTCACCCAGTTGCGTAATTTATATTGAGCTGTATCCCTAATCTCTGTAGACTTGGGATTTTCAAAACCTTCGGACATTAATGTCCGACATATATTGCAAACCTGTGGGTTCCAATAGTGTAGGGATCTGAAAATAATATTGCAGGGGGCATGAAACCTTCAAGTATTATGACCGTAAAAATACTTACTCTTGGCCTTGCAGGGGACTGCAGCACAAGGTATCTGGTGTTCCTCCTGTAAAGAAAGGAAAACCAAATGAGTATACAATGGATTATCTCCTTGACAATCAACATGCAAATGTCCTCTACAATAGATTAGCTTAGGATAGTAAGCTATAAAGGGATAGTAGGAGATACATACTTGTTTACCCCTGTGAGCAAATGCTGTTACCTCCCCTCAGTATTAACTACATGGAGATTTCTCTATAGAGTAACTCCAAGTAGAAGGACTCTTACCCCTAGGGGTAGAGAAGTATCAAATCACTGTCCCAAAATAATGTTAATACTGTGGGGCCAGGATGACTGATTCTCGATCAGAATATTGAAGAAAACTATTCATTCAATATATGAACGGCACCAGCAGAATGCTCGTACAAGGGTACCCAAGGTATGTCAGAAAATACTACTGTATCATGGTACTGTAGTTTTCTAATTGCAGTAAGTCTATATTGCAATTTACTGGCTACTGTACATCATGTATTGTA
>NC_090731.1:98885517-98903017 GCF_036898095.1 Palaemon carinicauda | reverse complement strand
CATATATTTGACATACCACATGAATCAAGGATAGTTTTAATTTTATGGATCCAACTAGACTTATACTCATCCGACTCGTAAAGAATTCTAAGAAAACGATAAAAAAACATTTGGCAATTTAGACGCCTTTGATTTTACAATTCTCAATCAAAATCCAATCATCCGTTTGCAAATAGATATTTCAATTTTGAATCTGCCAAGATCCCCATATATCATGCAGTTTGCTGTTCGCTTGTTCACACAGAGCTGATTTTTCATGAACTTCTTGTGAAATGTTTCAACAGGATCTAGTTTGTGGTAATCCCATATTTCACAACCGTAAGTCAAAATTGGTATAACTAGAGCATCGAATAGATCACGGTTGATATTAATGGGTAATTCAAGTTTTTTACATTTAATTAACATACTGAATAATGCTCTACGTGCTTGAATTACTTGTTTCTTAATAGCTTTATCCATTTTACCATTATAATTGAACGTAGTACCAAGGTAAATATAATCATTTCGATGCTCTCCTCACCATAATTAAAATTCGGGACATTTCTAACTTTTCCTCTAGAAAATACAACTACTTTAGTTTTTGAAACATTAATTTGAAGTTTCCAAGTATCAAAATATTCTTTTACTTTGTTTAAGGCGTTCTGTAATTCCTTTGGTGATTCAGCCATTACAATAGTATAATCAGCATAAAGTAAAACATAGATACGCAAAAACATTTTTATATCAATACTATTTAATTTTTCATTTATTTCCCTTGAACACATATCCATCCCATTATACTCCCTGCTAAGAAAAGACTCAAAATCATTTAGGTAGATGGCAAAAAGTAATGGGGAAAGATTCTCACCTTGTCTTACACCTATATTACATTCGAAAAAGTTAGAAATTTTGTGATTCTGCTTTACACATGATTTTGCATTATTATACATATTATATATGACAGCCCTAATATTACCATTAATGCCATGTGAGATTACTTTTCCCCACAAGGACGACCTGTCAACCAAATCGAATGCTTTTCTGTAATCAACGAACAAACAGTATATTCTCTTTTTTCGATGGAGATAGAAATTAACAAGTGAATGCAATACAAAAATATGATCTAGAGTACTATATCCCTCCCTGAAACCAGCCTGCTCCTCACCAAGTTGACCAGTGCTGTCAATATAATCAGTCAACATTTTATTGACACAAGCGGTAAAAAGCTTCGCTACACAGCTCAGTAGTGTGATACCCCTATAGTTATCTGGGTCGTCAGGGGATCCTTTTTTTCTTGAATATGGGTTTTATTATCCCTATACACCAATAATATGGAACTACTGAGGAGATCAACAAAATGTTGAAAATTTTGCATATAACATTTAGCATATCATGAGGGTAGTTTTTAAGGAACTCATTTATAATATTATCAATACCACATGCTTTTCTACTCTTAAGTTTTCTTATTTGAATTTGTATCTCATCTACTGTAAAAACTCTAATTAATTCTTCGTTAACTAACTGGTTGATAATGCTTAGGTCGAAATTATCAGGGTGTTCACTCTCATCGGGTTCAACATTACCTCGACTGAGTTTAGCAAAATAATCTCGAAATGTTTTAAGTGCAATTTTACAAATCAGCTCACTCTTATCCGTATTCTTTAACAAATCCCAATAATCCTTACTACTACCTTTTCTCAGATTTTTAACATTTCTATGAATTTTTTTTCTGAAAGATTTCTTAGCTTTATTAATTATTCTCTTATATGTTTTAGCTCTAGCTTTCAGTTCGTTTATAGCTTCATTTGTTTTGACTTTCTTAAGCCTGTTTTTTTACTTTCACATATTCAGTTCTTTTACTAGAACAGTCTTTGTCAAACCATGGTTTGCTAACCTTTTTGCAATCCCTAGTTTTAGGTTTATTTTGATAAACTTTTTAACAAATGTCAATGTGTTTAGCAGTGTCAATATATAATTTTCCTAAATCTTTTATAATATCATCCATAATATTCTGGGTTACATTCAAAGGGTTCAGTGAATCTAATTTCTGGTCTAATAAGTTAATATCTCTAGTACTGAATGCTTCAATATACTCAATTATGATGTCATTTGTCCCTTTTGTTTTAAGTTCTTCATATTCAGAATTATTCATATCATGGGTTTCCTTACTATCTAAATCTAAATTTTCCTCCTTCTGTATTTCTGGTGGTCTCATATTACAAGTCTCTTCCAGCCGTAATACCATAGAGAGGGCCGAGTGAGTATCGGCCAGACACCCGTCATATTGCTCAACATTAAAATCCGTAATGCTACTCATAAGTTTAGGAGAAACAATAAAATAGTCAATACAGCTTTTACCATTAGCTGTGAAACAAGTGAAATCCCCCACGCCACTGTCCCCCCCAAACCTCCGATAAACTACCTTAACGTCAAGCATTTTACACAGTTCAATTAAGTTACGATCATGGTTATTAGTAATAACATCACTGTTAAAGCGATCTGTGCTAAGACCAAGAGCTTCTAATTCCCTTTTGGAGCTAAACAGACATACATCAATAAAATAATTTAAATCGATATTTTGCAAAGGGTCGTTCTCTATAAAGTCATTAAGTAAACCTGTTCTTGAGTTAAAATCACCAGCTAATATAATTGGTAACTCATATTTTACATTCAAGTTCATAAGATCATCAGCAATAACATCAAAGATATTAGATGAACAATAACGTGATCCCTAGTGTGGAATATACAATGCACAAATAATAATATCATTCCGTGTTTCCCTACAATGAAATCTTACACATAATAAGGAATCAGACACTGTGTCTTCGATCAATGTTAAATAATTTTCTCTATCTCTTCTAATTAACATACAGATTCCATGTATACCTCCATACGGAAGTGTAATATAATTTTTTTTTCTTAATAAAATGCGAGTACCCAGGAAACAAGTCATTGTCGATATAATGGCATTTAGTTTCAGATAAACAAATAAAATCAAAATCTTGTACAAATATCTCAAGTATACCAAATTTGGCTTTACTGTGTAGTCCATTAACATTCAAACTAGCTATCTTCAGTTCAGAGAATGACTTATATTTTGCATAGTTTTTATCCAAGTTATCTTTGTTGCTATCAATTCCATTTCCACTGTCCTGTCTCGTTTCCGTATCCGTTCCATTTATGAAGGGGTCGCACCTATCCTCTGTAAACTGTAGAGTTAGGCCGTGACTGTTCATCTTATCTTCTTTCCATCCTATCTTATAAAGATCCTCAGGGGAATTTACCCTGACTCTTCTACCGTCCGCTCCACTTGCACTTTTTTCTACAGCAAAAATTGTACCATCCAAACTGTATGCTCGAGCAATTCCTTCGTCATTTTTAAGGGCTTGTAGCATTTTGTTTCGAAGGGGTGTAAGATCATCCATGATGAAAACTTTCAGTCCTTGGCGTTGACGCAGTCCACTTTTGTTTTTCATAAGTAAAAGCTTGTCTTCGCGCCTTACAAACCTTACAATAATTGGTTTGGTCGCTCCTCTGCTCGGCAACTGGTGGGCAATACTTATATCTGCTCGTGTGAAGGTTTTCACAGGTGGTTCCCTATCGTCCTCAGGTTTAACAGCCTCGTTCATGATGTTCACAGCTAGTGTGGTTGTATCTTCTTCTCTATCTTCAGTGACCTCATGAATTCTAATATTTTCCTTCGTGAAGTACTGCTCAAGAGCATCATGATTATATGCATTTCCTTGTATGTTCTTTTTCATTTTTTTCTGTCTCTGTTTGCTTGTTGAAAAGAATAAGGGGGCCCAATGCGTGAACAACAGCAGTGACAATGTCGTTGATGCATTGTTTTGGCATTCCATCTGTTTCTCTGTCTGGGATTCTCTGCATAGCATCATCCACCAAGCCTGTCAGAGAGGTAAGTTCAGGTTTTGATTCCTCATTGATATGGGCGATTGCAGTCTTTAAAGCTTTAATCAATTCAACACTTTACATTATATACTTTGAATAATAATCACTTATTGACGTTTGAGAGGACATACACTTGAGAGGAGAGGGGGCAGGCAAACGTTGGCTCTCCCAAAGAGATAGGCTGGGTCTCTTTGGCTGCTTAAACCTTGTTAGGTCCTCTATATATAGACTTGATTTGAATAGAACATTCTAGTAGAACATAGCGCTTGGGTCATGGCACTAGCGGTGTAAAGTTGCCAACGTAGTAAATTGAAGAAGGATACAAACAGTGCTTGTGAAACAACCGTCTCTCTCAGCTAACCTCGGCCACCTTTCTCGTAACATAAAAAAGAAAAGTAAATGTAATTCGAGAATTTTCATTCATTTTCTAACCACGTCAAAACATAAAAAATATTAAGTAATCCCTCATGCTCATATCTCACATGTCTTACAGCATACCTAAAGTTTACAGAAGGCATGGTGAAATAAAAACTTAATTCTTAAAAATAGCCCAAATTTACATATACTGAAATGAATTGAATAAAATTGAATGAATGATGAAAGTCTTATGTTATTTATATACATTACTTGATCTTAGAGACCCACCTTAGGAGCTGCCTATACACCTCGTTGATACATAAATAAAATACAAAAATAAAATATTTATTTTCAGGCTAGACCAGCTCCGTGGGAATATATATACATATATATATATATATATATATATATATATATATATATATATATATATATATATATATATATATATATATATATGTGTGTGTGTGTGTATATTTAAATATATATATATGTATATATTTATATGTATATATATAGATATAGATATATATATATCTATATATATATATATATATGTATATATATATATATATATATATATATATATATATATATATATATATATATATATATATATATATATATATATATATATATATATATATATATGGATAAATATCAACACAACATCGTGTTCAAATAGAAATAAATTTCTACCTCATACGTGGGATCGAACGCTAGCCCCTTCTAATGAAAGGCCAGGTCGAAACCAACCATGCCACGAGAGACCATAAAAGAAATTGGAACCTGACGCTACCTAGCTGTCCGAGGATTTACCTGGCGAGACATCAGTCTCTTACCAGCGAGTTTTACCCAATTTCCCGGCCCACCACGTGACACAATCGGTAGTAATTCATTCAAATTACCCCTAATGAGTCAATATGGATAAATATCAACACAATATCGTGTTCAAGTAGAAATAAATTTCTACCTCATACGTGGGATCGAACGCTAGCCCCTTCTAATGAAAGGCCAGGTCGAAACCAACCATGCCACGAGAGACCATATAAGAAATTGGAACCTGACGCTACCTAGCTGTCCGAGGATTTACCTGGCGAGACATCAGTCTCTTACCAGCGAGTTTCACCTAATTTCCCGGCCCACCACGTGACACAATTGGTAGTAATTCATTCAAATTACCCCTAATGAGTCAATATGGATAAATATCAACACAACATCGTGTTCAAATAGAAATAAATTTCTACCTCATACGTGGGATCGAACGCTAGCCCCTTCTAATGAAAGGCCAGGTCGAAACCAACCACGCCACGAGAGACCATAAAAGAAATTGGAACCTGACGCTACCTAGCTGTCCGAAGATTTACCTGGCGAGACATCAGTCTCTTACCAGTGAGTTTTACCCAATTTCCCGGCCCACCACGTGACACAATTGGTAGTAATTCATTCAAATTACCCCTAATGAGTCAATATGGATAAATATCAACACAACATCGTGTTCAAATAGAAAAAAATTTCTACCTCATACGTGGGATCGAACGCTAGCCCCTTCTAATGAAAGGCCAGGTCGAAACCAACCATGCAACGAGAGACCATAAAAGAAATTGGAACCTGACGCTACCTAGCTGTCCGAGGATTTACCTGGCGAGACATCAGTCTCTTACCAGCGAGTTTTACTCAATTTCCCGGCCCACCACGTGACACAATTGGTAGTAATTCATTCAAATTACCCCTAATGAGACAATATGGATAAATATCAACACAACATCGTGTGTATATATATATATATATATATATATATATATATATATATATATATATATATATATATATATATATATATATATATATATATATATATATATATATATATATATATGAAATATTCTAGAAGTCGCTGTCAGCAGGCTAACGGATTGGGTTTAAGGCGATAAATGAACTTTCTCTCGGCTTCTACTTTAGATGTCTGGCGGTTGATCTTACTGGAATTAGTATAGACCGGCAGGATTCAGTTGCCTTAGTTAGATAGACTCTGCGCATCATAAGGAAGTGGCTATCATTTGAGGAATTTAGCCATTGAATCCTTCAAGTTTTTACTCAGTTGATGGGAAGAGAAGATGACAGAATGGCTTCTATTCCCGGGCGTAGATGAGTGCTACGAAACTTCCAGTTCATAAAAACCGAAGAAAAATCCAAATTTTGTAGTTGAACTCTTGGAACCATGAATCAAATCAGGAAGTTACAGCAAGTTGAAAGTGAATATACGAAATATTGTTTGGCTATTGTGGCCATATGTGAGATAGTATGTAAGGGGATGGTAAGGAAACCTTGGAGTAATGCAATATATATATATATATATATATATATATATATATATATATATATATATATATATATATATATAAGTATACAGTATATATACATATATATATATATATATATATATATATATATATATATATATATATATATATATATATATATATATATATATATATATATATATATATATATATATATATATATATATATATATATATATATATATATATATATATACACACATATATATATATATATATATATATATATATATATATATATATATATATATATATATATATATATATAGTTGTTTGATGGCGTTGAAAGAGAAGGGGTACGAATTATGATGACATATAGAGCATAAAAGGCATTATTATCATCATTGTCACAAGCCAAGCTACAACCCTATTTGGAAAAGCAGGATGCTATAAGCCCAAGGGCTCCAATAAGGAAAAATAGCCCAGTAAGGAAAGGAAATATGGATATGAATAAATGATGAGTACAAGTTAACGATAAATCATTCTAAAAACAGTAACAACGTCAAAATAGATATTGCATATGAACTTCAAAAACAGATATGTCATATAGAAACTACAAAAAGCCTCATGTCATCCTGGTCAACATGAAAATATTTGCTCACACTTCGAACTTCTGAAGTTCTACTGATTCAACTACCCGATTAGGAAGAACATTCCACAATCTCTAACAGCTGGAATAAAACTTCTAGATTACTGTGTTGTATTAAGCCTCATGATGGAGAAGTCTTGGCTATTAGAATTAACTGCCTGCCTAGTATTACGAACAGGATAGAATTGTCCAGGGAGATCTGGATGTAAAGGATGGTCAGAGTTATGAAATATCTTATGCAACATGCATAATGAACTAATTGAACGACGGTGCCAAAGATTAATATCTAGATCAGGAATAGGAAATTTAATAGACCGTAAATTTCTGTCCAACAAATTAAGATGAGAATCAACAGCGGAAGACCAGACAGGAGAACAATACTCAAAGGAAGGTAGAATGAAAAAATTAAAACACTTCTTCGAAATAGAATGATCACCGAAAATCTTGTAAGACTATCTCAATAAGGCAATTTTTTTGAGCAATTGAAGAAGACACAGACAGAAGGTGTTTCTCAAAAGTAAATTTGCTGTCAAGAATCACACCTAAAATTTTAAAAGTCATACAAATTAAAAGAAACATTATCAATAATGAGATCCGGATGTTGAGGAGCCAACGTCCTTGACCTACTTACAATCATGTTTTGAGTTTTGTTAGGATTCAACTTCATATTTCATTAATTGCACCATGCACTAATTTTAGCTAAATCTCTATTAAAGGATTCACCAACCCCAGATCTACATTCAGGGGATGGAATTGATGCAAAGAGAGTAGCATCATTTGCATATGCAACAAGCTTGTTATCTAGGTCAAACCACATATCATGTGTATATAGTATGAAAAGTAATGGGCCAGAACACTACCCTGTGGAACAGCGGATATCACATTCCTATACTCACTATGGTGCCCATCAATAACAACTCTTTGAGATCTATTACTTAAAAAATCAATAATAATGCTAAGAAATGACCCACCCAGTCCCAACTGTTTGAGTTTGAGAACAAGGGCCGCATGATCAATACAGTCAAAGTCAGCACTTAAATCAAGGCCAATCATACGATCTTCCTGACCACAATCAAGGGATTCCTGTACAGCATTGGAGATTGTAAGAAGTGTATAACATGCTCCAAGGCTTTTACGAAAACCAAGTTGCAAACTAGGGAATAGATAATTACCTTCAGCAAACCTATTAAGACGTTTTGCCAGAAGATATTCAAAAAGTTTAGATAATATGGGAGTTTTGGAAATTGGGTGGTAATCAGTGGGACTTGAGCTACCTCAAACTCATTTACATGGAGGAGTAACATTACCGATTTTCCAACAAGTGCTAAAAACTCCTCTTCTTGCTAACTTTGGCAAAATAACAGATAACTTTGGAGCTAAGAAATCTGCTGTTTTTATAAAAAAACAAATTAAAAATACCATTTGGGTCTACACCTCCATGAGCATCAAGGTCCATCAACAGATCTTTATTTTGACAAGATCGAAAAGCCAAACTAGTTAGTTTAGCCTCAGGAAAACAGGAATGAGGAAGTTCAAGTTTTTCATTACTCTGTTTACTGTCAAAAAAATCAGCCAAAGGAGTTTCCTTTTCCTTTGGACAGTGAATGACTGAGTCATCCTGTTTAACCCTGGAACGGTACGGTAGGGTCGTCCGCGACCCTGAGCGTAAAAAAAAAAAGAGGTTTTTCTCACGTGACTCACCCCCGTGACTGAATTTGTGGGTGATCGACCTGCAGTAGGTGTCTTGCCTACATGCTCTAGTAGTGTCCAGATGTACATTGCTGTAGCTGTACTCCTTCCCTGATTTCTGAGACGCGTCGGGGTCGAGCGCGACCGAGTTTACCCTTCTAAGGTAATTTGCATAATTATCAAAGTTATTACGTATTATGAAATTGTCGTAGAATGGTGCAACTTGTATAGGTTATCAGTTGTGGAAAGTCTTGGTGGATTGTTTGGCTACCATGTGCATGATTTTTTTTTTTTTAGTTAAAATGTCGTTCATCACCACGAGGACCATTTTACCACGAGTGCCCCTTTTTAATTTTTTTTTTCATTTTTTTGTCAAGTCATTTTTCCGTAAGATATTGCCAAATAGTGTCGTAAAACTTTTGCTTTTTTAGTGTTGGAAAGTGTGTCTAGATGATCTGGCTACCCATGCGTGACTTTGTTTTTGTCAGATACAACGTAGTTATTGGTATATGGGGTATCTAACTGCGGTTGCCAATTTCTGTTTTTTTTTTTTTCAATATTTGTAAAAATTTACTACGTAGTAAGGAATTGCCGTTTATTATTGGTTTTTTTTTATGTTTATGTGTTAGAAAGTGTGCCTTGATGGTTGGGCTAACACGTGCATGTCTTTTTTTTTATCTGAGATGCCGTATATTAGAATGTTGGGCATTTTTCCGCGAGTGCCCCTTTTTATTTGTTTTGCATTTTTTTGCTTAGTCATGTTACCGTAAGGAATTGGCAAGTAGTGTCGCAAAACTTATATTTTTATAGTGTTGGAAAGTGTTTCTAGATGATCTGGCTGCCCATGCCTATCTTTTTTTTAGCCAGATATAGCGTATATATAGTTATGTGTTCGATTTTCCTGTGATTGCCATTTTTTAGTTTTTTCCCATTTCTTTCAAAATTACTACGTACTAAGGAACTATCACAGAGTAATGATTCATTTAGATGTTTATTTGTCGGAAAATGTGCCTTGATGGTTTGCCTAGCACGTGGCTGAAATTTTTTTTTCTGAAATGCGTATAATAAAATGTTGGCCATTTTTCCGCGAGTGCCCCTTTTTATTTGTTTTGCATTTTTTACTTAGTCATGTTACCGTAAGGAATTGGCAAGAAGTGTCGCAAAACTTATATTTTTATAGTGTTGGAAAGTGTTTCTAGATGATCTGGCTACCCATGCCTATCTTTTTTTTTAGCCAGATATGGCGTATATATAGGTATGTGTTCGATTTTCCTGTGATTGCCATTTTTTCGTTTTTTCCCATTTCTTTCAAAATTACTACGTACTAAGGAACTATCACAGAGTAATGATTCATTTATATGTTTATTTGTCGGAAAATGTGCCTTGATGGTTTGCCTAGCACGTGGCTGAAATTTTTTTTTTCTGAAATGCCGTATATTAGAATGGCCATTTTTCCGCGAGTGCCCCTTTTTATTTGTTTTGCCTTTTTTTGCTTAGTCATGTTACCGTAAGGAATTGGCAAGTAGTGTCGCAAAACTTATATTTTTATAGTGTTGGAAAGTGTTTCTAGATGATCTGGCTACCCATGCCTATCTTTTTTTTTAGCCAGATATGGCATATATATAGGTATGTGTTCGATTTTCCTGTGATTGCCAATTTTTCGTTTTTTCCCATTTCTTTCAAAATTACTACGTACTAAGGAACTATCACAGAGTAATGATTCATTTAGATGTTTATTTGTCGGAAAACGTGCCTTGATGGTTTGCCTAGCACGTGGCTGATTTTTTTTTTTTCTGAAATGCCGTATATTAGAATGTTAGCCATTTTTCCGCGAGTGCCCCTTTTTATTTGTTTTGCATTTTTTTGCTTAGTCATGTTACCGTAAGGAATTGGCAAGTAGTGTCGCAAAACTTATATTTTTATAGTGTTGGAAAGTGTTTCTAGATGATCTGGCTACCCATGCCTATCTTTTTTTTAGCCAGATATGGCGTATATATAGCTAAGTGTTCGATTTTCCGGTGATTGCCATTTTTTCGTTTTTTCCCATTTCTTTCAAAATTACTACGTACTAAGGAACTATCACAGAGTAATGATTCATTTAGATGTTTATTTGTCGGAAAATGTGACTTGATGGTTTGCCTAGTACGTGGCTGAAATTTTTTTTTTCTGAAATGCCGTATATTAGAATGTTGGCCATTTTTCTGCGAGTGCCCCTTTTTATTTGTTTTGCATTTTTTTGCTTAGTCATGTTACCGTAAGGAATTGGCAAGTAGTGTCGCAAAACTTATATTTTTATAGTGCTGGAAAGTGTTTCTAGATGATCTGGCTACCCATGCCTATCTTTTTTATAGCCAGATATGGCGTATATATAGCTATGTGTTCGATTTTCCGGTGATTGCCATTTTTTCGTTTTTTCCCATTTCTTTCAAAATTACTACGTACTGAGGAACTATCACAGAGTAATGATTCATTTAGATGTTTATTTGTCGGAAAATTTTGTTTGCTTCTTTTTTGATTGAATATCATCAAATTTTTTTAGCTAAAATATTATATTGTTTTACATTTTTTTTTCGATTTTATTTCCCTTCAAAAAACTTTTTCGGTGTCAGAATTTTAATTTTATAGTAGTAAAATAATCGACAATTATCCAGCAACCCACCATACAATTTTTATGCATATCCAAGAATAATTAGATTAGTAAATAACACCTTGAAATTGACATACCCTTCCTACATTTCAAGTGGCAGATTAGGGAGTCTGAGTCAGTGTGGTTGGCGGCCATTTTGTGGACATATCCGAAGCGTAAGTTGCCCTATCTATATATATTCTTGTTCCCTATAGAATTTGTGATATTTTGGTATATTTTTACCTGCATAAATATCATATTATATATTAAATATATGTATTTTTTTACGAAATTTCTAAGTACTCAAAAAATTACCTTTAGATATGGCCCCTGATATAAATGTAATTTACAAAATAATGAAGATTTTTTTATATATTTCTATTTTAGGATAACATATGTTTATTCCCTAAAAGAATTAGCCACTTCCTATTTCATTTGGGTACCCAAAAAAATTCATGAAATTTGGACAAATTTTTTTGGCCAAAAAAAGTTACCATTTTTTTCTCATTTCAGATCTTCACCTCCATGGGTCTGACTTCATCCAAAATACATCAAGATGTGTCCTAAACATTCAAGAATCAATTCCTAAAAGGATTTGTGTATATATGTATAAAATTTTTTTTAATAATTTTTATGTAAGGTCTTTTTTTCTACTTAATTTTTTAAAATATTTATAATAAATAGTTTTTCTGTAGATGAGTAGTATTTATCTTTACAGTTGTTTTAAGCATTCATTGAAGTTTTTTTTTGGCAAAAGAAAAAAGGAGGTTACTGCAAAAACTGATTTTTCAAGAATTTTTTTTGGCGTCTGGGTCTCGCGCGTCCGAGTATACCCTTAAAGGGGTGTTCGAGGAGCGTACATATCCAGGGTTGAGTAAAGGAGGAACTGTTGCATCAACACAAAGGAGTGCAAATTTAAGGCGTAGACCACCATTTTTGTTCCTGAGTTGTACCAGAAAGGGTTTCTTTTATGGTTAAATTATATTCCTTTTCAGTTGAGGCATAAACTCTCTGAGCAAAAGCTCGAAGCTGATATAGTTATTCCAGGTCAAATCTGATCTGTTACCATTCCAAATATGATAGGCCTCCTGCTTCTCCAAATAAGCACGGCTACAATCATCATTGAACCACGGTTTGTCCTTCACTCGGTACCTTAGCACATGAGAAGGGATACCCCTATCAATTATGTTGACTAGATTTACATTCAAAAGGACAACAGGATCTACCCTACTATATAATTGTGACCAATTCAAGCACAAGAGATCATGCAAAATCCCATTCTAATCTGCTTGGGATTTCATATGAATTTTACATAAGTATGATACATTAGGGATAGGCTGCTCAGTCTTCACTACTAATAAAATCAAGGCATGATCAGATGTCTCGAATGGAGAACCAACCTTACTAGTTATAACGCTAGGTGAGTCAGTGTATACGAGATCCAAGCAATTACCAGACCTGTGAGTAGCTTCATTTATGATTTGCTCACAGCCTGATTCAGAGACAAAGTCTAAAGCTCTTAAGCCATGGCGATAAGTAGGAGAGATAGAACTTAACCACTCCCTATGGTGAGCATTAAAATCACAAACAAAGACAAAAGAAGCTTTTCTATCATCTTCCTTTATCTTAGCCATAATGGTAAGATGACAATCGAAGACAGAATCATCCATGTCTGGATTCCGGTAGGTCGAACACAAATAAAAGTTGTTATGCCTACCACAAACTTTTATTACCTGAAATTCATGACATCCACATTGATAGCAGGACTTATGAGAAGCAGAGTAGTCGGTCCTAATATACACCGCTATTCCCCTGGCCCTAGGGATGGCATCACATTTCAACATTATTGGCTTCTTAAAACTAGTTATAAGGAGCTCAGATGAGTGCCTCATATTAGAAACCAAAGTTTCTTAGCACAAAAGAATATCATAATGTCTGGATGCAAGTGTAAGGTCTTGAATATTTGCATGAAGACCACGAATATTGCAATACAGAAGACGATATTGTGATGGGGCGAGAGAAGGTTGTGACGCAAAGGCAGGATGAACGCAACTGAGTAACTCTATTACAGAACATTCGCCTTTATATAAATAAACTCCATGCAAAAAAAGCATAAAAGACATAACAGGAAATTTCCTGTTCATCTGACACCGCACCGGTTACCAGTTAACAGTAAGAAAAACAGACATGTTATTTCAGGTCCTTGTCAGTTTGAGGGAAGAGCGAAAATACAAGCATAATATATACACAAAATGAAATGTCATTACTATGTACGATCGTTTGACACACGGTTTGTACATGGCTCCCCCCCCCTTAAAACTGACATACTGTACATGGTAGATAGGGCACCCTGAATCTGGAGTAGTAGTAGCAAAAACTGCGGCCGAATAGCGGCAGTGAGTGGCTGTAGAGATAGTTGGTTGGTGCGCGAGCGAGTGGTGGATGATGGGTGGCTTTGTTGCCGCTCCGGCTAGTCACGGTGTAGGAGTATGTGTCCTACGGCATTCGTAGGCATGTGTGTCCTACGGCATTCATAGGCATGTGTTTCCTATGGCATTCATAGGCGTATGTGTCCTACGGCATTCGTAGGCCTACGGCATTCATAGGCCTATGGCATTCATAGGCGTGTGTGTCCTACGGCATTCATAGGCGTGTGTGTCCTATGGCATTCACAGGCGTGTGTGTCCTATGGCATTCATAGGCGTGTGTGTCCTATGTCATTCATAGGTGTGTGTGTCCTACGGCATTCATAGGCGTGTGTGTCCTACGGCATTCACGTCAGCTTCGGTTGAAGTTGAATAGGTGTCCTCTTCGTCAGGAGTGGAGGCATTGATGGAGGTCTTAAAGGTCGTGAAGTGGCTGTCCATAAGGGTGTTGGCTTTGATCATCAAGTCCTTTATGGGTAAACTATTGACATTGGGTATGGCAGCGCATACAGATTCGGGTAAATGGTGCATCTGAAGGGCACAAAGTAGGTTCACCTAATGAGGAGAGCCGACTGCGGCAGGTCGCAGGCGAGTGATACTGGTCATTTTCCTGAGGGCGGAGCGAAGCCCTTTGGTCCCCCAACGGTTGTTGAGAGAGCTGAATAAGCTTTGCTATACGGGCAGCTGGTGACGGCGAGTACTGCTGCAGAAGGTATGCTTTGAGGGCATCATAGTAACGGTGAAGAGGGGTGGTGAGGCGGGAGGAGCGAGTCACTCCGGGCTCACCAATTTGACGGGCCGAGAGAAGGTTGTGACTCAAAGGCAGGATTAAAGCCACTGAGTAACTTTATTACAGAACATTCTCTTTTATATACATAAACTCCATGCAAAAATAGCTTAAAAGACATAACAGGAAATTTCGTGTTCAACCGACACCGCACAGGTTAACAGTTAACGGTGAGAAAAATAGACATGTTATATCAGGTCCTTGTCAGTGTGAGGGGAGAGTGAAGATACAAGCATAATATATACACAAAATGAAATGTCGTTACTATGTACGATTGTGTGACGCACGGTTGATACAACATTGACGAAATCTAGGATGTACTGGTCCCTGATTTCGCTCAGTGTCTCCAGACAGCATAAGAATTAATAGAAATAAAAAAGACACATCATACTTAAAATCTAGATTAACAAGAATTATAACAAAAACAATATGTACAGAATTATAAATAAAGTGATTGATGAAACCCATACACTATAGTAAAAAGTCAGAAAAACTGGTCAACACAGAGGAGCCGATAAACCATGCAAGGCTAAATACTCTCCAGGATAGCCACTTCAACTGAAGGGAGGACCGTAAGGATGGTTTTGAGCAGAAAAAGAATCCTAAAAGGAAAAGACGACCTCTTGATAAACCACCAGGTATCCCTGGCCCTTCATTAAGCCTGCCCAACACACCTTTTCAAAAAACAAGAGGAAGAAAAAAATAAATAAGATAGGAAAGTGTGCCCTCAAGCAAGAGAACTATAACCCAAGACAGTGAAAGAATATGGTACAGAGGCCATGGCACTACCCAAGACTAGAAAACAGTGGTTTAATTTTGGAGTGTCCTTCCCTTAGAAGAGCTGCTTACCATAGCTAAAGAGTCTCTTCTACCCTTAGCTAGAGGAAAATACACTGAACAATTGCAATACAGTAATTAACCCCTTAGGTGAAGAAGTGTTTAGTATCTCATTGTTGTCAGGTGTATGAGGAAAGACGAGAATATGTAAAGAATAGGCCAGACTATTCTGTGAATGTGTAGGCAAAGAAAACATAAGCCGTAACCAGAGAGAGGGATCCAATGCATTACTGTCTGGCCAGTCAAACGATCCAATAACTCTCTAGTGGTAGTATATCAACGGGCAGCTGGTGCCCTGGCCAACCTACTACCTACGTATATAGTTTAAATCTAAACGGTGCAATTTAAGTAATGTAGTTTTCTGCATACCAACAAATGATTTCCTTGAGAAAGGGTTAAGGTGATACCATGAAAAACTGCATAGTAAAATATATGAGATCCCAGAGTGATATATGCAAATTTCCTTTGGCTACTTCAATGCTATAGATGGAAGCAATAATCATAGGACAGATGTGATTGGTGTAGAGGGTCTTGGGGAAGTACGTTTCATGTGTTCTTGTTCAACGAACCTCTTGTAATAGGAGGTACTCTTTTTGTAGCACAAATACATCCATAAATATATGTGACCTTCACCATGTGGCAATCTAAGAGAACACATTACCATTAATAAAGAGAGAATGAGAATTCTCAGAAATGAAAGAAGCTATAGAGATGCATATAGTGGAAGTGATTCAAAGCTCCTCATTGTCAAACTGAATTCCTAAATTTAAAGTACCCAACTGAAAGGTAAATAGAAAACCTGGGTTTGATAAAACTGAGTTTTTAGAAGATGAACAGAGAGAAACATTTGCAATTGAATGCAGAAATTGATTTGTAGTTTCAGAAACTTGAGGAGACGCAGAGCAGACAAATAATGAAGAATGGTGTGAAATTAAGAGCATATCTCAGTCAGTAGGTAATGATTTTTTTTTGGATACGCAGTTAAAAAGAAAAGAAAAACATGGATATCAAATGATAATTGGGATCCTATAAAAAGGAGAGAAACTCAGAAATTTATTTTTGAAAGTTTTCGAGGAAGTAATGAAAATTACAAGGTAGAGTTAAGACTCACAGTATTGATAGTAAGGTTAAAAGAAAAACAGGGAATGATTGGAGACAATATTCATACAGGAAACTAGATGAGGCAGAAAAAGCTATTAATTTAGGGAGTGTGTATGGCGTAAGGATCATTCATAATATTAATGATGAAATGGAGAGATTGATCTGTTATAACAACAGACGTTGAAGAAATACAGAGTTTGATGGAACCCTTTTGTGAGATTATGAACAGGAGATACAAAGAAAATAACTTGATTGATATATGTGAAGCTGATGAAGATATATATGTTCCCTTAAAAGAATTCAATGTATGTGAAGTTGAAGGTACTATTTGAAAAAAAAAAAAAAAAAAAAAAAAAAAAAAAAAGGAGAGGAAGAGCCTGTGGATACGATGGAATAACAGCTGAAATAATACTGCCTGAAAAGAAAAAAACCACGAGATCTGGTTAATTGCAATAATTAGAGAGGCATCACATATACGTCAGTTGTTATGAAATATGTATAGTATGCATGTTCTAAAGAAACTAAAGAGAAAGATTGATGAAAAACTGAGAGATGAAAAGGAAGATTTAGAAGAGTTAGAAGTTGTACGGACCAGATTTTTATTTCGAGACATGTACAGCAATGCAAAAAATATAGGCATCCACTTTTCATTGCATTTGTGGACTATGAAAAACCCTTTGATAGTGTTATCATGGAATTCTTCTTGAATATGTGAATATTATCAAGTCTGTTAATGAACGTAGCAAGTGTAAAGTTATTGTTAGTGGATACATCGCAAATGAATTTCCAGTGAACAGCAGAGTTCTCCAAGGGAAAGTATTGTCACTTATGTTGTTT
>NC_090731.1:98870517-98873017 GCF_036898095.1 Palaemon carinicauda | reverse complement strand
AGGTACCGAGTGAAGGGACAAACCGTGGTTCAATGATGATTGTAGACGTGCTTTTTTGGAGAAGCAGGAGGCCTATCAACTTTGGAAGGGTAACAGATCAGATTTGACCTGGAACAACTATACTCAGCTTCGAGCTTTTGCTCAGAGAGTTTATGCCTCAACTCAAAAGGAGTACAATTTAACCATAAAAGAAACACTTTCTGGTACAACTCAGGAACATAAATGGTGGTCTACCCTTAAATCTGCACTCTTTGGTGTAGATGCAACAGTTCCTCCTTTACTTAAACCAGATGGCTCAGTCACTCACTGTCCAAAGGAAAAGGCAACCCTTTTGGCTGATGTTTTTGACAGTAAACAGAGTAATGAAAAACTTGAACTTCCTCATTCCTGTTTTCCTGAGGCTAAACTAACTAGTTTAGCTTTCGATCTCGTGAGATTAAAGCTCTGTTGATGGACCTTGATGCTTATGGAGGTGTAGACCCAAATGGTATTTTTCCTTTGTTTTTTATAAAGACAGCAGATTTCTTAGCTCCAAAGTTAATCTGTTATTTTACGCAAGTTAGCAAGAAGAGGAGCTTTTAGCACTAGTTGGAGAATTGGTAATGTTACTCCTCTATGTAAATGTGTTTGTGGTAGCTCAAGTCCCACTGATTACCGCCCCATTTCCATAACTCCCATATTATCTAAAGTTTTTGAACGTCTTCTGGCAAAACGTCTTAATAGGTTTGCTGAAGGTAATCATCTACTCCCTAGTTTGCAATTTGGTTTTCGTAAAGGCCTTGGAGCATGTGATGCCCTTCTTACAATCTCCAATGCTGTACAGAAATCCCTTGATTGTGGTCGGGAAGTTCGTATGATTGGCCTTGATTTTAGTGCTGCCTTTGACCGTGTTAATCATGAGGCCCTTGTTTTCAAACTGAAACAGTTGGGAGTGGGTGGGTCGTTTCTTAGCATTATTACTGATTTTTTAAGTAATAGATCTCAAAGAGTTGTTGTTGATGGGCACTATAGTGATTATAGGAATGTGATATCCGGTGTTCCACAGGGTAGTGTTCTTGGCCCATTACTTTTCATACTATATACACATGACATGTGGTTTGGCCTAGAAAACAAGCTTGGTTGCATATGCAGATGATGCTACTCTCTTTGCATCAATTCCATCCCCTGAATGTAGATCTAGGGTTGGTGAATCCCTTAATAGAGATTTAGCTAGAATTAGTGCATGGTGCAAATTATGGGGTATGAAGTTAAATCCTAACAAAACTCAAAGTATGATTGTAAGTAGGTCAAGGACGGTGGCTCCTCAACATCCGGATCTCAGTATTGATAATGTTTCTTTAGATATGTATGACTCTTTCAAAATTTTAGGTGTGATTCTCGACAGTAAATTTACTTTTGAGAAACATATAAGGTCGGTGTCTTCTTCAATTTCACAAAAAATAGGCTTATTGAGAAAGTCTTTCAAGATTTTCAGTGATCAATCTATTCTGAAGAAGTGTTTTAATTCTTTCATTCTACCTTGTTTTGAGTATTGTTCTCCTGTCTGGTCTTCAGCTGCTGATTCTCATCTTAATTTGTTGGACAGAAACTTACGGTCTATTAAATTTCTTATTCCTGATCTAGATATTAATCTCTGGCACCGTCGTTCAATTAGTTCATTATGCATGTTGCATAAGATTTTTCATAACTCTGACCATCCTTTAAATTCAGATCTCCCTGGACAATTCTATCCTGTTCGTAATACTAGGCAGGCAGTTAATTCTAATAGCCAGGCCTTCTCCATCACGAGGCTCAATACTACGCAGTACTCTAGAAGTTTTATTCCAGCTGTGACCAAGTTGTGGAATGATCTTCCTAATCGGGTGGTTGAATCAGTAGAGCTTCAAAAGTTCAAAGTTGGAGCAAATGCTTTTTTTGTTGACCAGGCGGACATAGTCTTTTTATAGTTTATTAGACATATTTGTATTTGATGTTTTTGATAGTTTATTATATGACATGTCTGTTTTGACGTTGTTTCTTATTTTAGAATGATTTATTGTTAATTTGTTCTCTTCATTTATTTATTTCCTTATTTCCTTTCCTCACTGGGCTATTTTTCCCTGTTGGAGCCCTGGGCTTATAGCATCTTGCTTTTCCAACTAGGGTTGTAGCTTGGATAGTAATAATAATAATAATAATATATATATATATATAAATGTGTTGGTATATGTATGTATGTGAATGTGTGTGTTTGTACTATATATATATATATATATATATATTTGTATATATATATATATATATATATGTGTGTGGTGTATAAATATATATAGTGTATATGTATACTGTATATATATTTACATATATATATATATATATATATATTTTATATATATATATTTATATATATATATAATATATATACATATATATATACATGCGTGTGTATTCATTCATATATATACACACACACACACACACATATATATATATATATATACTGTATATATGTATACATATA
>NC_090731.1:98854186-98859186 GCF_036898095.1 Palaemon carinicauda | reverse complement strand
CCCATCCAGGAACTGAACACGACCTGCCTCTCTCGAGAGGGCTACGATCTCACTAACCCTGGCCCCGGACGCGAGTGCAAATAGGAAAATAACTTTTTGCGTCAAATCCTTTAACGCACATTCTTCATTGCTCAACAGGGAGGCGAAATGAAGAACTTTGTCTAAAGACCATGAGATGGGCTTTGGAGGTGCTGAAGGTCTGAGCCTAGCGCAGGCTTTCGGAACTTTATTAAAGATCTCGTTACCTAGGTCGATCTGGAAGGCAAATAAAATGAGTCTCATCAAAGCAGATTTACACACTGAAATCGTGTTAGCTGCCAACCCTTGGCCATGGAGGTGGATGAAGAAAGATAAGCAGAAGTCTGTTGAGATCTCCTGCGGATTCTTTGCCTTTACAAAGGCCACCCATTTTCTCCAAGATGACTCATATTGCCTTCTAGTCGATTTGCACTTGTATTCCTCTAGGAAGTCTATGCTGGCTTTCGAAATCCCGAAACGCTTTCTCACCGCTAGGGCGAGAAAATCATGAGCTGCAGGGTCTGGGTTTTCTGTAATGAAGCGCAGACAGTCGACTTCTGGACTCGCTGGGTCAGAACTGGATGTGGTAGCGGCACGAACTTCATCTGTAGTTCCAACGCCAAGGGGACCCACATACTGTTCGCCCACTTGTGGGCCACTATTGCCGCTACCCCCTTGAAGGATCTCAGTTTGTTGAGGACCCTCAACAGAAGGTTGTGAGGAGGGAACAGATAAATCCTGGACCATCTGTTCCAGTCGAGGGACATTGCGTCCACTGCTTCCGCTAAGGGGTCCTCGTACGGGGACACGTACAGGGGCAACTTCTTGTTGTCTTTCGTCGCAAAGAGGTCTATTTGCAGTTCTGGGACTTGATTCAGAATGAAGGAAAATGATCCTGCGTCTAAGGACCATTCCGACTCTATCGGTGTGAACCTGGATAGAGCGTCCGCTGTCACATTGCGGACTCCTTGAAGGTGAACTGCCGACAGGTACCACTTCTTCTTTTCCGCCAATCGGAAAATGGCTAACATCACTTGGTTGAGAGGTGGTGACCTCGACCCTTGTCGATTCAAGCATCTCACAACCACCTCGCTGTCCGTCACCAATCTTATGTGGATCGAGTGACGCGGGGAGACTTTCTTTAAGGTAAGGAGCACTGCCATAGCTTCTAGAAAGTTTATATGAAAGGTCCTGAATAGCTTGGACCAAGTCCCCTGGACTTTTTTCCGATGAGAGTGACCTCCCCATCCCTCCTTTGAGGCGTCTGAGTGAATCGTCATCGACGGGGGAGGTGGCTGAAGAAGAACCGACTTCTTTAGATGTCTGGCTTGGGACCAAGGTCTGAGAAGAGTACGTAGCTGAGGCGGCACTGGTCTTCTCAGGTCTCTTCGCGCGTTTGATGCATACCTTCTCCAAACTCCGGTTGCATCCTTAAGCTGTGCTCTTAGCACTGGGTCTGTCACTGAAGCAAACTGGAGAGAGCCTAGTACCCTCTCCTGTTCGCGTCTTGATATCCTTTCGGAATCTAGAAGTCTCTTGACAGAGCCCGCTATCTCCTTCCTTTTCTTCGTCGGGATGGAGAAACTGTGTGACAAAAGGTCCCAGTGGATTCCCAGCCACTGGAACTTTTGGGATGGAGAAAGTCGAGACTTTTTCTTGTTGATCTTGAAGCCTAGGTACTCTAGGAACTGGATCACCTGACTGGAAGCTTGCAAGCATTCGGTCTCGGATGCTGCCCACACCAGCCAGTCGTCCAGGTAGGCTACTACTTGAATTCCCTTTAGGCGTAATTGTTTGAGAGCTGCGCTCGCAAGCTTCGTGAAAATCCTTGGGGCTATGTTTAGCCCGAATGGCATGGCTCTGAAGGCGTACAGTTTCCGTTGTAGCCTGAACCCTAGGTAGGGGGAGAGTCGACGGCTGATTGGAATGTGCCAATAGGCGTCTGACAAGTCTATAGAGACTGAGTATGCCCTCTTGGGCAGTAAGGTCCTTATGTGTTGCAGTGTTAGCATCTTGAATTTGCAATTCACTATGAACTTGTTGAGTGGTGACAAGTCCAGAATGACTCTGAGCTTTTCCGAGTCTTTCTTGGGAACACAAAACAGCCTCCCTTGGAATTTGATGGACTTCACCTTTCGGATCACATTTTTCTCCAACAGTTCTTGAACGTACTCCTCCAAAACGGGGGTGGAGTGTTGGAAAAACCTAAGGCATGGGGGTGGAGTGCTGTACCAGCTCCAACCCAGTCCATTCTTGAGTAGGCTTTGGGCCCAGAGATCGAAGGTCCAGCGATCCCCAAATTTCATCAGTCTCCCTCCTACCGGTATCATTTCACTTGGACTGCCGTCCTGAGGTCTTGCCTCCCTGACCACGACCACCTCTGAATCCCCTTCCCCTAGAGGGGCGCCTAGACGAGCCTCTGGCTGCTCCTCTAGGTTTTGCACGAAAGGAAGAAGACTGTCCTTCGAACGTTGGGGCGAATGTGGTTGACTGACCTGGCACAGCCTGGGGTACCCACTGAAAGGCAGTCGGGGTTTGTGCCACCATCTGGGGCACTGGAGGCAAAGGCAATTGCAGTTGCTGCTGTCTAAAAGGCTTGGCTGGCCGAGATGGTAGCCTAGTCCTCATATTCTTCCTCTTTGGTTGAGGACCCTCATCCGGGGAAGATTTTCTTTTGATAGCCAGGCCCCACTTCTGGAGAAGGTTTCTATTCTCCACGGCGGCCTTATCAACAACCTCTTTGACCACATCGGTAGGGAAAAGGTCTTTTCCCCAAATGTTGGAGGAGATTAATTTCCTTGGTTCGTGTCTCACCGAAGCCCCGGTGAACACGACCTCCCTGCAAGCTCTCCTTGCCTTGATGAAGCCATAAAGGTCCTTCGTCACTGTGGCTAGGTGAGACTTAGCCACTACCATGAACATTTCATGGACCTTAGGGTCACTTGCCATTGTCTCAAGAGTGGTCTGATGAGACATTGAGGCAGCCAGTCTTTCTTTGGTCTCGAACTCTCTTAGTAAAAGAGATTCGGGCAGCTTGGGGAGGTCCTCGCCGAATTGCCGTCCGGCAATATCAGCCTCCAACTTTCCCACTGAGAATGTCAGATGGACATCCTTCCAGTCTTTGTGGTCCATAGGCAGAGCCAGCGACAAGGGTTTACACTCCTCCAGGGAGGGGCAAGGCTTGCCGGCCTCGACTGCCTTTAGGACAGCCGCAAACCCTTTTTGTAAAAAGGGGAAGGCTCTATCAGGAGAGGACACAAAAGAAGGGAGCTTCTTGCTCAATGCAGCTACCTTCGAATTCGAGAAGCCCCTCTCTTTCATCGAGGATGAAAGTAGGGCTTGAGCCTTAGCGTGGTCCATAATAATGACCTCCTTCGGCTCTGTCTCCTCCCTTGAAGCTGGTTCTTTTCTCAGCCGGACATAGCAGTCCGGATATGATGCCTTGCTGGGCCAGAATTCTACCTCCTCTAGGGGAACTGAACCCAGCTTATCCGAGATGACGATCTTACCTGTCGTCATCGGCATGTGCTCAGCATACCTCCATGGGTTAGCATCTGAGCATATGGGAAGGTCTTTCACATTGAGCCTTTTCTGGGGCCCATGTGATTCTGCTAGGGACTGCATACGCAGTTCCATTGCAGCCGCCTTCTCCTGATTCTCCTTCTGCATTTGTTGGATCATTCCAACAATCGAAGAGAGGGCCTGTCCCAGTTCTACTGGGAGACCAGCCGATGTTGAGGGGATAGGCTCCGGCATCTGAACCGGAGTAGCTGACACCTCGTCGACCTCATCCTCTACGACATCCGGGGTTTGAACTTGATCCTGACCTTCTGCCAGGAGGTCTTCTTCCAAACGTTCGTCCAGGTCAGACATCCTGTCACACAACTGGATGTCTTGCATCGCATCTGCGACTTCCTCGTCCACCTGGACTTGATCTTGAGGGATCTCTTCTTGAGGCTGGGGATTCACTGCCTCAGCTGATGCCTAGGGAAAAAGATACACCCTCATCTTCTCACTTGGAAGATAAGGGCCAGAGGTGTTCTTCTTGAAGCCCCTTACCCAAGTACGAAGCTTTTCCCTAGCTATATCCCTTGATTCCGCCGTTCTAGGGGAATCAAAAGCCTCAGTAATCAGGTTAGTGCATACAGTACATACCTGAGGGTTCCAATACTGGAGATCATCCTTGGAGACAGCGCATGCTGCGTGTCTCCTACAACACTCATGTCCGCAGAGGTTCTTGCTGCGGACATTGCAGAAAACATTTCCGCACTTCGGAGGGTCCTCCTGTAAAGAGAAGAAATTTCCATGAGTATCAAGTGAACTATGTATCACTGGATATGCATAGTATAGCATAACAATTCATAAAGGAAAGACACACACTTGTGTTTCCCTCACAACCCATTGTTGCAGCCTTCCAGAAAATAAAATCAAAATGGTTTATCTCTACTAGAGTAACCAATGCAAGGTTTCCAGAGGAAACAGGTGGAGCTCACACCTAGGCAATGATTTTAAAATCCTGGATAATAGACAGGGAAGAACTCTGCTTCCTATCTGAGGGCAACAGCGAAGGGCTGTGCAAGAAAACACAATAGTGTTAGAAGATACAGTGCTGTACCTAAACCTTTACTATAGTTTTCTTCTTACTGTATATGCTATACAGAAGAATACTAGTACAGTATAGGAGGATGTGTGCCGGCCTGCCTTTGCCGGCCGGCACACACCACAACTAGCTTTAAAGTATACTACTTAACAGCTATAGGGCGGCAGCACTCTGGTTCAAATGCCTGTGCCGGAGGCAGCAGCTGCCGGCCGGCAACAGCCAGTGTTGGCCGGCAATGACTGCCAGCCAGCAACTACACAAGGTAGTACCCAGCTGCCGGCCACACTCTTGGTGACCGGCAGACAAGGACTGACATAAGCTGGCCGGCAAAGGTACAAGAACGATGCCAGCCGGCAGCAAAAGAACCAGAAGACTACACCTG
>NC_090731.1:98846686-98849186 GCF_036898095.1 Palaemon carinicauda | reverse complement strand
ATTTCCCTCATCAAAGGCACCTTTAAGGTCTACAAACAATCGATATCTACCATTATTATTCACAAGATACTTTATTACACAAACTGTTATGCATCTACCTCTCATAAATCTATGCAAATTATTGGTCTGAAGACCATTTATCGTATACATCAGTCTGTTCAAGATCATTCGTTCTACCATCTTTGGCAATCAACAAGTTAAAGATATCTTCCTATAATCCTCCTTATTCTTAGGCACAGGAATGATCAACGACCATTTCTACTCCACTGGCAATCTCCCATTTCGATACGATAGATTAAACAGATCTAGTATAGAACTATCGGCCATGCTTATAAGACAGTTGAGAACTTCATATGTCAGGCCATTATTTGTCCAATAACTTAAGCATTCTCTATAGAAGCCACATAAAATTATTAATACCATTCCATTACGTTTATGAATACCTTTGGTGCCAAGAGTTTTGTGCCTAGCCTTCAAATCCCCCATGAAAATACATTCTTCAGCATAAATAACATCTGGAAGGTCGTCAATAATTAACGTGTCTGGATGGTCATGAAAATTCAAATAGCATCTTTGCGTGTGATACTAGCACGCAGATACTCATTACCATTAATGTTTTCAGCCGCCAGAGATGTTGAGGGAATATCACTTTTCAGATAGGTTGTCAATTCTCTGCAGTTCGTACTCATATCTGCAGGTAACTCAAAACTTTGGTAGTTTTTCAACTGAAAATTTACTTACCTTATTCCAACCTCTTGCAGAGCTGTAATATCAGTATTGTTGGAATGAATATACACATGCAGATCAGTTACTCTTTTTTTTTTTAAACTTAATATTCCAAGACAAAACCTTGACATTTTTATTCTCCATTGTTCAGACATTTAAACTTCAATATATTAAGAGACAGTAACAACTTCAATTTTAAATCAACCAAAGGATTTTTTACATAGGTTAGATCGAAATCAGCCATATTCATAAGTTTATTTGACAACTCATTTTTGTCCTTATCTTCTCCAATTGATGTGTCTTCGGTACAGTATTTGCGTTGTTATCACTGGATACATTCTTAACTAAATGCTTACTTTGTAAGGAACAAATGATGTTTACAAATTTTTTATTTGTTTCCTAAGTTCATTTAAGTCTCATTTTATCAGGTCAAATTCCGAACGATTCCGCCGAGTTTAATCTTTTATTTTTTTTTCACTTTTCTAACCCCCGTTTCTTGACTGCTTAGCAAACTGATTACGCCTTTCTTCCCAGACATTGATTAGGGTTGACTACTCACTAACAGCTGGACAATCGTTCTGCCTGACATTTGGTCTATCGTGGGTATCTACTTGCCTTGTTTGCTGTTTCTTTTCACACAAATGATTATTAGCATTAGGTTTTCTACCAGAGTTACAGAACTTTGGCTCAACGTTTTCATATCCATTGATCTTACCAATACATTTTTTAGAATCATGATTCTTCCCAAAGTATCTGCATTGGAAATTACCATGACACTTATACTGCTCATGACTGCATTACTGCATATATAAGATATCACTGACATCTCATTAAAAACACTAGCATTTCTCTAGCCAATACCAGAAAGAGATACTTTCTTTGGTATCAATTCCTTAACCAAGCCAATCAGTTGAGATCCCTAATAAATAGTTCCTTTTACCTTCACCTCACGTTACTTTACCCATACAAATGTTTCTTCAAGTAAGAAGTCCTCTGGATCTAAGTATATAGGGGCATCAGATAAGATTACTTTGGTACTTTTAATTCTGTCATCTAATAACACAATTTTAATCTTGTTAAACATTGTAGTTGTTTACTGCCTCGTCATTCCTGACTGTGACAAACGGTTTATTCGTACGTTCCTTGAACAAGGCTTCCATCTCCGTGTTGCCTACACAACTTAACTGTCCATTTGATAATCTAATTGTAGTCCATTTCCACATAATTAGGAAAGCACACCTTCTTCCTTTCATTTTGTGTGTCATGATCTTGTCTGAAATCACTACTAACTCCGGTGTACATGTCACTTTTCCTCTTTTTGTTAGTAAGCAAACCGAAACATTACTTAAACCATTCAAAAATCTTTTCCTTTTTAATCTCCTAATTTTCTGGATTGGCTGTACATGTAAATCAATGTCACTTGACAAACCAAGATCATCTGCAATTAAACAACCATCAGACCTAACAGCATCCATTTGATAAGCTGCACCTTTTATCCCCAAATGTAAGGAAGGGGAGGGACAGGCTCCATATGTAGTGCAAAAAGCAGGTAACAACTATACCTGTAATTTGACCAAGGTATGAAGTCAACTTTAAATTTTGGAACGCCGAGAGTATGTCCGCACGACTTGATGGCTAAAGTCAAAGTGTTTTATTACTTGTGTGTTCAGTTTACAAATTCAACCATCCATTGTCTGGTGTAAGCCGTAATTTAAGGATGGGAAAGGCTGTTGCAACTATAGTTACATCCTTAGTTGATGTGAAAACTTGTTTT
>NC_090731.1:98836686-98844186 GCF_036898095.1 Palaemon carinicauda | reverse complement strand
CACCCAAGGGGCTAACTACTGCATTGTAATGGTTCAGTGGCTACTTTCCTCTTGGTAAGGGTAGAAGAGATTTTTTAGCTTATGTAAGCAGCTCCTCTAGGAGAAGGACACTCCAAAATTAAACCATTGTTCTCTAGTCTTGCGTAGTGCCATAGCCTCTGTACCATGGTATTCCACAGTCTTGGGTTAGAGTTCTCCTGCTTGAGGGTACACTCAAGTACACTATTCAATCTAATTTATCTTCCTCTTATTTTGTTAAAGTATTTGTTTTTTATATAGGAAATATTTATTTTAATGTTGTTACTGTCCTTAAAATATTTTATTTTCCATTGTTTCCTTTCCTCACTGGGGTATATTCCCTGTTAGGGCCCTTGGGCTTATAGCATCCTGCTTTTCCAACTAGGGTTGTAGCCTAGCAATTAATAATAATAATAATAATAATAATAATAATAATAATAATAATAATAATAATAATAATAATAATAATAATAATACAAGGAACTGTTCAGCATTGTTTTACATCTGTGGTGAGAGTACTTCTGCACCAAATCCTTCCATAGATGCTTTTAGACCTAACAGCCTTGAACCTACATTGCTAGTACTGCTGCAACCACAGAGCACATGACTGGCTGGAATGCACAGCACTAAACCATTATCCGAATGGTTAACCATTGTTAACTGGTTTAGTGTTCTTGGCTTTTCTGGTTAACCATCTTCACAGACATCATTAGAAGTTGCCCGGTGTTTTTCAGTTGGAATATGAGGATGACAAATACAAAGGTGTTAGGTGAGTCAATGAAGACTGATTGTACATGATTGATATGGAACATGATTCTGTCATAAGCTTCCACTTGGTTGCTTGAGAGCTCTGTGATGGAAATTTCAGTGCCATCTAACAGTTTTATGAATTAATTTCCATATACTTCTCTAAAGATTTGCTTGTCCAACTTGATATTCTGCAGCATGCGCTTGAAGACATACTATTGCACTTGAAGTCTATATTAACATATAGCTCCAAAACATTGCAAAATCAACATGCAGTGTCTGATTGTCACTCTTAATTGTCAAAGAAATTTGTTCTGGAATAATTTTTTTTTTCATATTGGTTCTTTAATATCATTTGTGAATATTAGAAATAATGTATTTTCATCGGTAGTTTTTGCACAAGTGCCATGAGAATCAGTCGTTACATTCTTCATATCCTGTGGAGGTTGACTGAATCAGTTCCTAGGTTAAAGAGGCTTTATTATATTTCTTCAATGTGATGCCATCCTTACAATACCTGGTAAGTAACTGTGACCTGTGGTCAATTTATACTTCAGGAGTTCTAGTATGTTGCACCCTATTCTGCTAACATTGTCTATTTACTAAACTATTTCTGTAACATCCTTTTGAAGCATACTTTTTTTCACCATCGATTTCTTTACTGTTAATTGAACAGAAATAAATAAAAAAGTCTAGTAGTTAGAAGAGATTATAAACTGTAAGTGCTTCTTATCCTGTAATCTAGTTTTAACAAAATCTTTATAACTTTTCCCACACTTTTCAGTCCTTAGTGCAATCTGTCAATGACCTCTTGTGGTACGTCAGCTTCAGTAAAGATTTCTGAAGTGTGATTCCAGCACTAAGTTAATTTTTTATTGCATTTATGTAGTCCAAAAGCCTCTTTGCACAATCATGGCCGGTCCTCAGAAAACTTGGGCTGAACTCCTGATGTAGGAAAAGTTTACTATCGCCTGCCTCTCCCAAGTTACACAATTTCAGCAATTGTACTGCATGAAGATTCTTTCATGTTTTAGGAGGCTCCTTAAAGCTGCTGCTTCTTTTTGCATATTCGTCTCAATGATTCCTTCAGCACCCTTAGGAGATTTATTATAGGATTGTCCAGTAATCTTGATCATGACAAGTTGTGGACATTTTGTGTCAAGATATAGTGAAATTTGACTTTACTTCTTCCATAAATTACCCAATGATGCAAAAACTGAAAGAGTGTGTCAAACTTAAGCAACCATTCATTTGTGTTGGTGTTGCTGATTTTTGTAAGCAAATACTTCATAAGCTGCATCCACTGTGGTGGTCTGTGTGATCTATAACAGTTCGTTGAAAGTCTAGCACCATTGCTTATGCTATATGTTGTATCCAGGCCAAAAACGTAATTTTTCCATTGATGGGGTAGATTCAGTACTCAATTCTGTGGCTCAGACTTTTCAGATTAGCACAGTCTCTCTGTGTTGTTACTGTGCAGGAGAGACCTGGCATAAACCGTGTGTGAATTTCGCTTGTTTTCAAGAAATGTGGAATAGATTGTCTCAGAAATATCAGTAGGAAGACCTTGGTGCCCATATTATCTATATGCTGATCTGTCTCAAAGATAGCATTGATGAGATAATGAATATGGGTATTACACAGTTAGTTTTGAAATCGACACAATCATACATATGTTTAGTGTTTAAATAAATTGTGCCTGCCAAGTTTATTGATTGACATATTCCGATAATACAACACTGCTTTTACCTTAACAAGTATTACTGCAAACAATTCCCGTGATAGTTGATAAGCCGCAAATACATACCAGCTGTATAAAAAAAAAAAAAAAAAAAAAAAAAAAAAAAAAAAAAAAAAAAAAAAAAAAAAAATCTTGCCATACTTTCATCCTTCAAAAAGTTTAAAGCAATTAAGAATGATGCTGCTCAGTTAGACTAAGATTTGATACAACACTCGATTGCCATCACTATACCTTTCTCTTGCTCTGTCGCATATCACATATTTTTTATTTCCATGTCATTGATAGTCAACTAGTACTATTTCTCCATCTTCTGTGGGCGTCTTATCTACCACTGCTTTCAACCTTTTCAACATCTATTTGAACAACTATCAATGAAATGTAAAAAGATTTTACTGATATACTGGACCTCAGAATAACAGGCTTTTGATGGTACTTGAATTCCTTGCTGCACGTTTATTCTCGAGAAGAAGGAAGAATCATCAAGTGACACGACCATCATCAGTTCCTGGAAACAAAATTTCTGTATGAGTAGAATATATACCACCAATTACTATTGTAGGAGTTCATGTTATACATAAAGTTCATAGAGAACTGCCAACTAAACAATGAAAAATGAATCTTGTGATCAAATTTACCTGTCAACGGTTGCCCTGATGTTGTGTTACATACAATACTGGAGTTGCTATCATAATCGCATTCGATTGCTGACCTTGACAGGACTACTGTTCAAGTTTCACTGTTTAATCAGAGCAAGTAGGATTATTAGTAAAATAACAGTCCATCAGGAAACACTTTACTGTTAAATAAGAAAAAATAAATGAATTGATAAATAAACACGTATTGGGATCATCGTACAATAAAAAAAAATATTTGTGATGTGTAACTTGCGGAATTTTGTTTTATGGTGTCATAAAAACCATTGAATTTTGTATAATGCGGCCATTATGCGCATTTCGAGTGGTCAAGCCACTTCCTGTGTACAGCCATTTCGGAGATACAGTCACGGCGGATGGCAATACATCGGTGCGAAAATAGCAAGGCCATTTCATCACAGTGAGAAATGTGTTAACTACATAATTTTCTTCTTGGGCTTTCAATTAGGGGATCCCTGAAAATTTACCCCTGCACATATATTTGCATATAAAACCACCATGTGTTCCTTTAGAATAAAGGATATGTTCTATTTAAAAGAAAAATAATAATAAATAAATAAATAAATAAAAAAAAAAGTAAATTTTTTTTACATGGTTACATTTTTTATTTTATTGTTTGAGAGTAAATAACACATCTATATAAAAAAGGGAAGATAACAAATATCGTCTTCTTCAAATAGGATGTAATACAACAGTTTTTATACTTATAATCATTCATTAACATGACAAATATTAATTGACTCGTATTATTCATACAGTATAATCGATTTTATTTATTTATTTATTTTTTTTTTATAACAATTAATTCATCCCATCCTCTAAGTTATCTAGTCAAGATATTCATTTATAATCTAAAGAATACCATACCTGAACTTATCTTCTGTGACTCACACTGGCATACGAAGCATATACAAATATGTACATATTTAATTTTAGCAAATCTACAAATAAATGAAACAATTATCCTTGAGGTATTCAAAGAGACAAAACTAAAAAAAAAAAAAAAATATGAAATTTAAGGTTAACATTCGGGCTGTTTACAGGAGCATTTTCCTTAGATTCCTGGATTTTTTTTTTATTTTTTTTATGGGGGGGGGGGGTACAGAAATCAAGAGAGTAAATGCTATGGTAAGACATTGAACTCTTACGCACACTTCTAAAATAGACATATTTTCGGTGGTCTAAATTCAGATCAACTGTTTCTTGGATTATGTGATATAAAAGATAGATATTAGGGCGAAGCACTTCCTTTTGTATAGTTGGTCTATATCTTATTATCTGTTGGATGAGAGAGAGTGATTTAAAGAATTGAGATGTATAATGTTTCTTGCACTTACTAAAAGAGATTTTCTGTATTTCATTAAAGATATATGTTGTAAACAAAACGTGCAATATACAGGAAATATTGAAAAAGTATGTAGTGAAATCATGAACAGTTTACTTGTTCATAAGTAGAACAAAAAGGAAACATAGAGAAAGGGGCAACTCTCTACAATGCTTGAATACAATAGAATGGTACAGGGATATAAAAGCAAGTTATATTATTAAAAAGACCACTACGTGTGGCATCCGAATTATATAGCTATAATTTATATCATAATGGAGTAAAAATTGGATATGCAAATCCTATCCATACATTGCATTGTTTCCAGAGCAGCAACCAATTTTCTGCCTCGTGTTACCGGTGTCGTCGAAATGGCCGTAACTTCCGCGAGAAACTTGGTATTAAAATGTAACCAAAGAATTTCTCTGAAACTTCAAATATGAAAGACCATCGGAACTCTATGCATATTCGCATCCACAAAAGGCGTCTCATATTACTTGATGATTTTCTGCTAACCATTAATGCAGGTCAAAACATTTTTATCTCATAACTTTATGGAACACCATCAGGGCTTTGAAATAGCTAGATTAAATAAAAAAAGAGAAATAAATAAATAACTTTTAGAGGAATAGGATGGCCAGCAACAAAACACCTGAGAGAGGCTCCCAGGAATCCTATGCGAAGGGTTTTATCACACGGGGATTCCATCAATACGAACTCAAAATCACACTTCGAAATAATTAATACACACAAACACACAAACACACACACACACACACACACACACATATATATATATATATATATATATATATATATATATATATATATATATATATATATATATAACTATATATAAACATATATATATATATATATATATATATATATATATATATATATATATATATATATATATATATTATATATATAAATATCTATATAAATATATAAATATATATATATATATATATATATATATATATATATATATATATATATATGTATATATATATATATATATATATATATATATATATATATATATATTCATATATATGTATATATACATACATATATATAAATATATGTGTATATATATATATATATATATATATATTTATATTTATATCTATATAAATATATATATATATATATATATATATATATATATATATAATATATATATATATATATTTATATATATATACATGTATGTGTATGTTTACATTTATATGTATATATATATATATATATATATATATATATATATATATATATATATATATATATATATATATATATATATAGTATATATACATATATATATACATATATATATATATAAATATATATATATATATATTCAAATAAGCCATATATATTTTTGATACATTAATGTCTGGATTCTCTTAACGACCTCGGGATCAGAGCCCCAGGCGAAATCACACAAAGACAAGAGCTTGGCTCCGGCTGGGAATCGAACCCTGGTCGGCAAGCTTGTACAGACAGTGACTAACCCACTTGGCCACGAAGAAAGATAAAAGTCAATGACAATTCTTCTATACTTATTCCTGTCGAATTCAGGTATTTTGTACTTAGAATTGAAATCAACCCATCTTCACCATCGTAGCTAATTGGTAGTTTGTTACTTGGCATTCAATTAATGATAAATTTTGCAAATTTTTACGTGTTTTTCATATTCAAATAAGCCATATATATTTTTGATACATTAATGTCTGGATTCTCTTAACGACATATACATATATATAGTGTAAATTGCCATTTTTAGATGTTTTAGTGCACAGAAATGATAGAGGCTTTGTTTTTGATATTTACAGGAAACCTACTAATGTTTGCTCCCACATTCATTTTTATTCAAATCATCAAACTAGTGTCAAAGTTTCTGTTTTGTCAAGTATGTTTTTAGGGGCTTTAAGGATTTGCAGCCCCGAATTTATAGACGCAGAATTTCGTAGAATTAATGACATAGGAATTAAATTAAAATATCCTAAAGTTTTAATTGACAAGTCTCTACAGAAAGCTAGGCATATATTTTATTCCGACAAGAATAGGGAACCTTTTAAGAATGAGAATGTGCTGGCACTTCCATACAATGAAAACTTTGCTTATATAAAAGATTTATTGAAAATATTCAAAGTAAATTTAGTTTTTAAAAGTTCAGGAACGGTAAAGAATGTCCTAATAAATAATTCTCCAAATTGTAATAGTGGCTCTATTTACATAATTCCATGTACTGGTTGTGACAAGAAATATGTGGGTCAAACCGGAAAATTGCTTAACAACCGAATTAAACAACATCGATATGCAGTTAGGACAGGACAAATGTCTAGTGCCTTGTTTGTCCACATGAACGATTTTAACCACTGTATTGACTGGGAAAACTCCTCAGAGATTTTATTTTGTAAAAATCTTGTTAAAAGAAATATTATTGAATCTGCCTTTATTAAATATTTTAATAATAAAATTTTAAATCTCAGTTCTGGTCTTTTTAAAATTAGACACTCATCTTGTTAATGAAATTGTAAGGAAGTACAATGTAAACATTTAGTTTAACGATTGTTATATTACTAGTATTTTATTTTAAACTACAATTGTTTATTAATTTTTAACGACTGTTTGTTATTTTAGCATATCGATGATGCTTTGCTAGTTTGTGGCTTTTATTTCAGTTTTGGTAGGTTTCTTTAATGTATGATTTTATTTTATATTTCACTTTGTACCCTGAAGAAGTGTACATAATACACGAAAGCGCTTGGTACCTGGTCTTTTGCTTTCCTGTTTCCTGTGGATTTTACCCTTTAATAAATGTCACGTACAGTTTTGTGACTGATAAGTAATATATATATATATATACACATATATGTGTATATATATGTATATATATACATATATATATATATATATATATATATATATATATATATATATATATATATATATATATATATATATATATATATATGTGTGTGTGTGTGTGTGTGTTTGTGTGTGTA
>NC_090731.1:98779186-98826686 GCF_036898095.1 Palaemon carinicauda | reverse complement strand
CATGTATACATACAATTGTCTGGCGAAGGTGGATGCACTACATTCTAATAGACATTTATTACTAATAAATGACTAAAAGATGTTCAGTGAAACGAATGTAGTATGAAAAATGGGATTATACCTGTAACAAGTACAGAGACTATATTTTCTTCTTGAAGGAAGAAATGATGAGTGCCACTCTCAGACTGAAGAAAAATTATAAAACAATTTCTCTTCATAATTCCTGTACTAGTTACTTCCATCTGCACTGTGTACTTCGTACACCGTCACTAGTGCTATCTGTATAATTCCACACCTGGGATTTTGAACAGAGCTCGTGTTATCTTGGTAACACTTAATTAAAAGAAGTCACATCTAAGAAAGTTGACCACTTCTCCCTTTAATTGACGGTCCCAGTCAATTAGCTGTTCATCGTAGAATTAGATGGCAGGTTAAATATTCTACCTGGTGTCACCACATATTGCTTCAGATCATGGATTTGTCTAGCATATTGTATGTAGAACAATCTGGATGATTCTCATCCGTTACATGTGCGAGGACATGTGAGGTCCCAAACCATAAACTGTTTACCACAGTAATTAAGGGGCAGGTTTTAATACACTACCTGCCGCCACTATGGAGTGTTTCAGTTCATGCAGTTGTTTTGCATAGTGTTTGTAAAACACTCTGGATGATTTCCATCCACTGTATGAACGAAGGCGCCCAAAGTCCATATACTGAAAGAAGTTCAGTGATGAAACAATCTTTCTCGGATCATGACCTGCGGGAGTACTGTCCGGATCCGCTCTACGAATAAAGTAGGTGAGCTTCGCCCTTAGTTGTTTTATGGATAAATTTCATCCAGAAGACTCTCCTTTAAAGAGCTGTCCTCCCCTTAAGTCTGAAGTTCTACAAAGATAGACCTATAGACACTCTACAGGACATAGAGAGACATCTTCCTTCAGAGGGCAGATTCTCCAGGGACCCCACCTTTTAGTGAGTAGCTCGTTTTTAGCGAGAAAGGATCGATTAGGAAATAGTTTCAGTTCTCTCACTTCAGTGAACTGAATGTGACCCTCATCTCTGTATAGGGCCACTATTTCACTAATTCTAGCCCCGGAGGCGATATCGAACAGAAAAATAACCTTTTGGGTTAGAACCTTAAGAGAACAATCTTCATTGTTCGCAGATGAGGCATAATGTAGGACCTTGTCCAAAGACCAAGAGATGGGCTTTGGTGGTACCACGGGCTTAAGCCTAGCACAAGCCTTCAGAATCTTATTAAAGAGTTCATTCGCCAGATCCACTTGAAAGGCATATAGGGGAGGCCTAGTCATGGCTGACTTGTGCGTATTTATCGTATTGGCCGCCAGACCTTGGCTATGAAGGTGGAAAAAGAAGGACAGACAGAAGTTCATTGAAATTTCTCTCGGTCCTTTTGCTTTGACAAACACAACCCACTTTCTCCAGGGAGACTCAAATTGTCTTCTAGTTGACTTTGCCTTGTATTCTTCTAAGAATTCTATATTGCCTTTTGAGATCCCAAACCTTTTTCTAACCGCTAGAGCGAGAAAATCATGGAATGAAGTGATTGGGTTCTCTGTGATAAAACGAAGGCAGTTAATTTCTGAATCTTCGGAAATATACCTAGGGTCAGAGCTAGGGCCAGCCTCATCTAGTCTATCAGCCCCACTAGAGGATCCTCGTATCGGGCTATATAGCGAGGTAGTTTCTTGAAGACGCTCGTGATGAAGAGGTTGAATTGCAGTTCCGGGACTTGTTCCCATCTGGGAGGGAATATGTCTGCGGCCATGGACCATTCCAACTCTATCGGTTTGTATTGAAATAGAGTATCCAACGTCACATCGTGGATCAGTTGTAAATGAACTGCTGGTAGGTGCCGTCCCTTTAAGAGAGGGATGGGTAACTTCACCAAGACTGAATGAGACGTTCAAATGTGACATCATATTATCGCTTCGGTGTCCCAGATCATTCGTAGGGAGTCTGATTTGTGTGGAGGGGGCTTCCCCACCCATGAAAGGACCAGCAGAGTCTTGGGACTTTCGTGCTCTAATTTCTGTTTGAGAAGCGATTAAAGAGGGACCGATCTCAGTCTTTTTTTATCTCTTCAAGCGTTTGATGCGTGTTTTCTCCAGGTCTTAACGCATTTTTCCGGTGTGCCCATAGCACCAGGTCTGTCACTATAGCGAACTGGGGAAAGTTTAGCGCTTTTTCCTGTTGGCGTTTTGGAATTCTGACTGAATAATTGAGTCTCTTGACAGACTTCACGAGCTCCTTTTATATTTCCAAAGGAGAGGAGAGTTGATGTGACTGAGGGCTTCGATGGTTTTTAAACATCGAAACCCCTGAGTTGGAGAAAGTCGAGACTTCTAGAAGCTTATCTTGCATCCGTGATGTCCCAGGAACCGGGTCATCTCTTTGAATGCACATTGGCCGGACACTTCGGGTGATGCCTACTCCAGCCTCTTGATCAGGTATATTAATACCTGAACTATTTCTAGGCTAGAATTTGACGTGACTAAATTCGTCAATCCTTTGAAGATACTTAGGACGGCGAGTCCGACACGTATCTTTCTTAGGATGAATGTTACTCTCTGTAACATGAATTTTAGATAGGAGGAAGGGGGGTGGTTGACTGGAAGGTTCCGAAGGACACCTTTCAGGTCTGACAAGAGTACGAACACCTTTAATTGGAACAAGGTCCATATGTTCAGAAGGATTAACATTCAGAACTTGCTGATTTTTATGAACTTGTTGAGTGACGACAAGTTAAGAATGGCTCATTGATATATTGAGTCCTTCTCGTGAACACGAAGCAGCATTCCCTGGAACTCGATGAGCTATAGTTTTCTTACTATCTGTATGCCCTATAGCTCTCAGGTATACTCCTCCAGGAGGGTTTTGAACTGTAGGAGAAGGTAAGGAAATGATGGTAGTGACATTTCTGTTTGCCATCAATGGCTCATCTTGAATAGGCTTTGGACCGAAGGATCGAAGGTCCTGCGATCCTGAGGGAAAGTTTCTCCTTGCAGAAGCGTCTTTATGCTTCGAGTAGTCAGTAGGCTTAGACTTTTGACCATTTGCCTGTAGCACCGTGGTCACAGGAATAGTGAGATGTTGTTGAGCAGCCCGGATATTTCCAGCATTTCTGATCTTCTATTTAGGTTGGGGACCCACAACCAAAGAAGATTTTCTCTTTGAAGGAATGCCCCATTTTTGGAGAAGACCTATGTTCTCCATGGTGGCGTTCTTAATTACTTCCTTAGTGACTTCGTGTGGGAAGAGGTCTTTACTCCAGATGTTGGAAGATATTAGCTTCATTGATTCGTGTTTTACTGTTGCATCAGCGAACACAAACACTCTACATGCTCTCCTAGCCTTCATAAAGGCGTAAAGGTCCTTCACCAAGATAGCCATATGCATTTTGGCTATGACCATGAGTATGTCTGGGGTACTCTCGTAGATTGAACACAATTCTATGTAGTTTTGTAGAGAAAGGGATGTTGCAAGTCTGTCCTTTGACTCCTGTTCATTACACAAGAGCAATTCAGACAATTTAGGGAGACATACCTTGAATCGTCGACTTGCGACGTCCTTGTCTAATTTTCCTACTGAAAATGTCAAATGGACTTCCTTCCAATCCTTTTCCAGTCCGGGAAAAGCTGGTGACAAAGGCTTGCACTCATCGAGTGTGGGACATGGCTTACCCGCCTCTACCGCTTTGGCAACAGAAGTAAATGCCTTCCCTATAAAGGGGAATGAGAGTGAAGTAGGTGCAAGAAAGGAAGGGTGTCTGTTATTCAGTGAGAATAAATTCGACTCTGAATAACCCGCCTTTCTTAGACTACCTGAAAGGATAGTCTGCGCCTTACCATGGTCGAGAATCATGACCTCCATTGGTTCCGTTCCTTTTTTTGACTTTGGTTCGTACTTCAGTCGAACCCAACAATTAGGGAAAGCATCAAAGCTTGGCCAAAATTGAATTTTGTCCAAAGGAACAGCACCTATTTTCTCTGAGATTCAGAGATTGCCATTAGAAATCGGTATCTGCTCCGCGAACCTCCAGGGATTGGTTATGCAGCATGTTGGTAGGTCTTGATTCATGGGTCATTTGACTGACCCCTGGGAAGCGACAAGAGAAACTTTACGGAGATCTATCTTGCGTATTACTTCCTGCTTTTCGTTTTGTCTACGAAAGCTCTATTTGATTCTTCAGTTGGATACATAATTGTACAACATTATCCAAATTAGGGGTAGAAGACGAAGATGTCGACATCGATGGCTCTAAAGCCGGCACAGGCGGAGGAAATTCCGACGCAACATTTTCCTCTTCTACCCTGGGGCATTTCTTGCCCTTGATCCCAAAGGTTTTCTGGCCGTCAGGAGATGTAGTTAGCTCATAGGCACTACTGTTTCCTCACTTGCTTCCGGAAATAGTAGCTTACGCATCCCATCATTAGGTAGGAAAGGTCCCGGAGAGATCTTTTGAAAGCCTCTCACCTAGTTGCGTAATTTATATTGAGCTGAATCCCTAGTCTCTGTAGACTTGGGATTTTCAAAACCTTCGGACATTGATGTCCGACATATATTCCAAATCTGTGGGTTCCAATAATGTAGGGATCCGGAAATAATATTGCAAGTATTATGACCGTAAAATTACTTACTCTTGGCCATGCAGAGGACTGCAGCACAAGGTATCTGTTAGAGATTTCCCCAGGCCATGTACCCCTAAGGAAGTAGCTGGGTTCCTTGGGCTCGTTGGGTATTACTGTAAATTCATAAAAGGTTTTGGAGATATAGCGAGACACTTAGATGCTTTAAAGAAACAAAAAATGATAAATTGGGGAGTGGAAGAAGAAAGGGCCTTTAACCATTTGAAAGCTGCTTTAACCAGCAATGACTTACTTGTATATCTTAGATTTTATCGCCCATTTTTGGTAACAACAGAGGAGAGTAACTTAGCTATTGGTGGTGTAATTTCGCAACAAGATGATAAGGTAGAGAGTGACCCATTTGTTTTGGTTGCAGGTCATCAAAAGGGGCATGAAATAATTATAGTACATTTGATCGAGAGTCATTGTCTATTCTTTGGTTCTAGAGAGGCACTGGTTCTTTTTATTAGGTCAGTCGATTGAGTTGCAAAGGGATCATCACCACTTATGTGATTTATTCCACAAGGGTGATTCGACATCTAGACAAGCAAGATGAATTGAAAGATTGTTATAGTTTAATATAGAGTTGTTTCACCACATAGAAGGTAAAGCTAACAAGATAGCTGATGCCCTCTCTAGAGGTGCAGTAATAGGAGTAACAACTAGGGCACTAAAGAGGAACGGAGAACGAAACCAGATTATTGAAGACCCCATCATAATAGAGAACGGGATGTAAATTCATGCAAGGAGCAATCAGGAAATGAGATCCGCGTGTGCGAGAGAGAGAGAGAGAGAGAGAGAGAGAGAGAGAGAGAGAGAGAGAGAGAGAGAGAGAATGGGATGGGAACGGTGAAGGTGGATGCATGTGGGTGGCCGAGGACATGATCAGGGGTGTCCAGAATGAGCGACCTGATGATACAGGTGTGATAAACTTGGGAGGTTTGGACATAAAGGAAGTCTGAGGGAGACAGAATGGATGGAAAGAGTGCAAGGAGTGATTATAGGTGACTCGGAGAGTTATCCATCATTTCTGGATGTGCCTTGTGAGACATTTTTTTCATAGAGAATGCTCTCAAGAAAAGGGGAGGGGAATTATGTGCACGGGTAGTTCTTCCTCCCTCTTTATTTAATCAAGCCACCCACATTGTATATGCAAGTTCATATGTAGGGCATTTAGGGATTGATAGAACATTGAGCACGTGAGTCCTTCTTTTTGTTAGGAATGAAAAAAATCTATAGAAAAATTTATAAAACGTTTTCATGCTTGTAACTGTTTCAAAGAACATAAACACACTGTACCGGAAGCCCGAGAGTGGCCTGTGATTCCTACAAATTTTTAGGGTGCATATGGATGTGGTAGGACCATTTCTTACTGGTTTAACTCAACATAAGTATATATGAGTATTTGTGGAAGCATTCACTTGCTACACTCCTACTTACACAATGTTGGATAAATCAGCAAATTCATTTACCCAGGTGCTGTGTTCTTTCATTTCTAGGTTTGGTTGCCTGAAAATTTTGATAAGTGACAATGGTCTTGAGTTTATAAATAAGGTGGTGAAATCAGTCGCGGACTTGATGAAAATTGAACACTTTCCAGTGACTGCATATAGGCCTTCAGCCAATGGCTTAGTGGAATTGCATAATAGGGAAGTGGTGCAAAGTTTACGTTACTTAGTGGCGGATGAACCCATTTATTGGCATGCCTTGCTTCCTACAGCTGAGGTAGCTTTGAACATTACATATAATACTTCTCTCAGGGACATATCTTTCATTTTAATGTATAGACAAGATCTTGTGTTACTATGTACGGTCCTGATTAATTCTTAAAAGTTGCCAAATTGTTCAACTGAGCAATACCGTGTCTATATACCAAATCTCTTAAGGAGAGTAATGAACACCACTGAAATGTTTTTGAAAACAGCTAAGGGAAAACACAGCTCAAAGAATGATGGTCGTTTCCAAACCGTACTTGTAAAAGTATTTGTGGGTGATCGTGTGTATTTGAAATGATTACATCCTAGGAGACACAAACTAGAGCCAGCTTATTTCGGTCTGTACTGAGTAAAGATGGTTAAATCGAACACAGTAGTGATACAAAGCATTATTACTGGCGCAGTGTTTGAATATCATTAGGCACACTTACATGTGGTGCCAGAAGATGTAGTTTTTAAGTGTCAATCAGAGTGTACCTCCTTACCCTTGCATATGTAACATTCCTCGAATTGATGAGTAGAATTTTTACTTTGCTGTTGTTATTGTCTGAACAGACCTCATTTCTTCTTTTGATGTGTTTTAAGTATACTTGAAGATGACAATGAGTTATTATATTGATGCTTAATTATAAGTAAAGTGTTGTCGTAATTTTGCTCAGTGTATCAATACGTATGGCATACTGCTGAGTGAACCCAAAAACAATTAGAGGTTAAATAGGTCATGTGTGATCCGTCAGGCGGATGCTGTATAATTCATGTACTTATATGATTCCTGGTTGCTGGGGGCGGGGTGGTTTCTGAAGGGCAAGTGGCTATGGGATTGAAGTTCAGCTTCGAGGAAAGGCAGTGTTAGAGAATGTGTAGATGTGAATACTTTATACTTAAAGTTATAAGAGAGGGGAAGGAAGATGAATGATTTTCTCGGAAAAACGGCTAGTGGCCACCGATTGACAGTTACAAGTGCAAGTGTAGTAGTGATTTTAAAAATGGCGAACTGGTGGTGGTGAGTTGTGCTGTGATATTGTGCTGTAAACCCGGACAAAAAAATTCAAGGGATGAAGGAATATCTGTTTCTACCCCTGTCCTTCCCAAAAGGCTCGTATTGCCCACAACCAGAGGGAGGTTATTGGTTAGGTTGTGTAATACTGATATTGATATAATTTTATTTTTTTTGCAGATGTCATAACAAGAAATGAGAGAAATTATTTTATATTATATTGTGTACATTTTTGCATGCAATATTTCGTTTTTTATTTTTTATTTTTGTGGATGATGTGTTATTTTTTTGGGTGATTTCTATGTATATATTTCATGTTGCCTTTCTGTCTAGTACCTGTCATACCTATTCTGGGTGGGAGTGTCCTCCATATATCATAGACTAGAGAGGGCGAGTGCGCACCTCCTCCCGGAGTGAGGTGCTTTTTGGGAGGGAGGAGTAATGTCTTAATCCTTGTAGCCTATGCAAAATAAGTTTTATGCATCGATATTAATGACCCTTTTAAGATTACTATGAGAATCATAAATTGGAGGGCACGATCACTGAACTATTATATGTGACGTCTCCCTAGTCTCATAAGGTGATGTGTTTGACAGCATATTTCTATCACAGGGGAGAATTACACAAAACCTAGAAATTCAGCTTATTGATGGAGCAACATTGCAACTTACTTGCAGAGGGTTAGTCAGTACCATTCGAGCGATCATTGGACAAGGTACTCACCTGAGAGTATCGGAAGTACACAGTGTATTCACGAACCTTTTAGTAATAAAGGGAAAAAACCCCATGTTCCGATGTCTCATTATCCGTTGACATGTGATATATATATATATATATATATATATATATATATATATATATATATATATATATATATATATATATATATATGTATAATTTTACTTGGGACACGAACGATGTGTGGCTAGAGAAAATTAAAGGAATAATAGATCGATGTGTCACTTTCAGGCATCTCGCATAGGACTACCTCCTGATCAGAGCGTGGCCCATTAATTTTGGCATATATAGAGCGCATGCTATCATCCTAAGTTTTCAACTTGTTCACTGAAATGGATGAGAGAAATTATCAGAATAACACAAATAAAACACAACACATAAGGGTTATGAACACAATACAACAAATTTCCTTTTTACCAGTTGCTTTATATTTGATTTTGTCAAAAAGAAGTGTATGAATAATCAAAATCATATTAAACTCATTGTGGACAGATAACTATTTTTCCTTCTCTTTTCTTCCAACAAATGTGATATCTGCCCATTGCCCTTGTAGGCATTTACTTTCTTATTATAGAAACAACATTACACTCTTTTTTTATGGTGAGGTTGATGCCAAAGAATTCAGATAACGGGAAGACCTAGCAGGGAGATTCTGCCTCAGATGAACACTCCGAAAACCATTGCACTTTTCTGCATCTTCCTTTTTGACACTATGGTGAAGCAACGAGCAAGCTTTTGTAGTGTAGGTTTTGTGGTCAATGACTTTCTCTGATTCTATGGCACTGACTTCTTTCCAGCAGGGTTTTTTTTTTTTTATCTTTTTTTTTTTTTTCAGCGGGGCTGTAGGGTTATCACAATGTCATGCAACAAAACCACCTCCTGCAAAAGCATGTATTCCTTCTCAACCATATTTCTCTCTTCTTCAAGCGTATCCTCTTGCGTATTTTTATCTTCTATTTCCTCTACTTATTCTTCTTTCTTATCTCAATCCTTCCTCCTCACAAAGGAGTCCTGAGAATCCTATGAAGCAAAGAAATAATAGAACATCATGTGGGTGAGGAAAAATAAGCAATGAAGCTGTAGGCTACTGCTAAGACTACAAGTAAATTATGAAAACAATGGCGCTGCTGGGAAATCATCGTACCTCATTTGAACGTTCTCTGTGATGCCTTCATTTTTTCATTGTGTTTCTTACACACATTTTTGAAAGTATCGTGATGTTTTGACAGACAAATCTGTCAAAAATCCTAACTCTTTTCGAATCTTATCAAACTTAAATGAAGTTTTGTTAATTCTTGGTTTTTTCCGTGATTCAGATGTACCATTTTTTTTTTTATTTTTTTTTATTTTATTTATTTATTTATTTTTTTTTTTGTGCAGGGCACACCCATAATGATAATAATGGGTCACAGAATGCTTACAGTTCGCAGGATAGTGTTGTAGAAGTGATAATGATTCACCCATAATCGCCACTCTATTGTCGAGCAACACAGTATTTTGATGCATGCACCAAAAATCCTGAACACTCAGTGAGACTACTACTCAGCTGGTAATCCCCAGAATGTATCCATGCGATCTTAGATTCAGCCAAATTAGCTGTCCCTGAATTACGACGAACTGTCATGGAAACACCACGAACCCTTCTCGTGATTGAAATGTCTTTAAAATTGTGAATGTATGGAGCAGGCTTTACTGTCTTTTTAGAGAATATCAGGAACAAATTTGGTGGAGTTCTGCAGAGTGAACTGGATATGAAATAGGAATTCGCCCATGGGATATTTTGACGGAGTATATGCTTATATAATGGGACTCAGGGTTATAATATTATCATGGATCTGGAGAAGCTCATAAAAACTACTTAAAGATTAACTGCAGCTATATAATGAGCACTGGTCAGACATCATACATTTCTCTGATTCAATATAATTTTTTTTCTTCAAATCTTTATCTTCAAGAATGAGGCTTTATTGATCACCCAATTCAACTAATTTACTGCAGTCTGGACGTTTTGTCCAGACATTCTTTGTTTTTCATTTTCTTGATGTAGTTATTGTGGTTAAGAATATAACATCTTACCATTGTATAGCCTACAAATAATAAGTCTTTTTCCTATTTTACTAAGCATTTTATGTTTGTTGTTACCACACAAGCATTTCAAGCAAAAGATGGTGATGTTAATTAATTTCTAATGTATATAGATTTCTGATTTTTTAAGTAGCCCTGATCAAGGTCTCTATTCAATAGCAGTGGTCTTCATTGTGCGGCTCGTAAGCCATTGGCGGCTCGCAATGTCCAGATTGGGGGCTCGCACGAGAGAAAGAGATATGTAGAGAATTCATCATTGATCAAAGAAAAATTTCAAAGTACTACTTGTAAATTTAATCTTTTTGCCTTATAACTCACCTTTTATTAAGATTGGTGATATGAATAGATTATTTGGCTAAAAATATGAACTCAGAAATATCGATTACTCTATCAGGGTTACATGAAATTGAATTCACGTAAAAAATAAAAAAATTGAATAATAAGTGGAGACCCATATTTTTAACCCATACCAAAGAGTCATTGACTTTCACGTAACCATAACTGAGTAATCGTGATCTTAATGTTTATTTATTTTGGCCAGATGAAACCGAACCGAATATAGTAGCCCTAGAAATTCTTTACTTTTCATATATTGCAGAGAATTTTACAGAGGCAACATATGATTGCATGCATCTTGGCGTATAAGAAACCTTTTACAGACACTGAGGTTGTTAAAGAATGTGTTTTGGCATCAGAAGAGAAAATGTATTGTGGTTTTAATAATAAAGATGCAATTTTCAAACAAATTATATCAGGCACAACCATAATGACGAGGACTGAAGAAATTGGTAATCTGTCAGCTTTTTAATGATTTATCATTCCATTGAACGAAAACACAGATACTTGTGGTGCTGCCAAGATATGCATTTGCGTACAATTTCCAAAAGAACACTTATTCTGAGAAGAATTATTGTTCCTACTACCACTATATGACCAAGCTAGAGAAGACGTTTATGGCTGCACTTTTTTTTTTTTTTTTTTTTTACAATAACCTAAAATGGTCTAACATGGTTTGTGTGTGTTCTGCTGATGTCTCTAACATGAGAGACAAAGAATAGGGTCTCGTTGGATTAATGAGGAAGAAAAAGGAAATTCCAAATTTAGCCATATTCCATTGTACTGTATAATTCACTAGGAGGCACTTGTGACAAAATCCAAAGATTGTGTACTTCAAAATGTAATGCAGCTGGTTGTTCGGGTGGTAATTCTTTTATTCAAGGACATTGAATCATAGTCAATTTCGTGAACTACTGCCTGAATATGACTGAGAGCTTGGAGATTTAGTGATGCTTCATAAAGTGAGATTATTATCTCGAGGCAGAGTGCTTGAACGATTCTTGAGTCTCCTGCCTCAAATTCGTGAGATCACTGCCAGCAAAGGAAAAGATGAACCTGAACTTGAGAATCCTGAGTGGATAAGGAAACCTTCTTTCCTAACTGATCTCGCCTTCCACCTGAATGCACTAAAATTAAAGTTACATGAGAGAAATAAACAACAACTGCAATGGTAGGTGGAGTTACAACATATCAAAACAAGGTCACATCACTTTTAATACCAGACAGACAATTTGTGCACTTTCCAAACCTTAGGAAAGCCACACTTGGCAATACAGAAATGTTGCAAAGTTTCAGCTATGTCACTTTCCAGAATGCATTGAAAGAAATGGGAAAGGAGTTTGAGGAAATGAAGAACAAGGACTTATTCACTTTTATTAAGACCCCATTCAATGTGTATATTTTAACCTTAACTTCTGTACCCGCTGAACTTTGGTGGGTTCAGATCGTCGAGCTATAGGTATATAAATGACGATTGTAAAAACAAGTAAGGAAATTTTCTGGCATACTCTCACTGATATAAACTACCCAGTTTTGAAGTACACTTTGCATAAAGTGATGTGCTATTTTGTGAGCACATACTCTACATTTTCAACTATAAATATTAGGAAGAGGAAACAGATAAATAGAGTCTCTAATAGACATTTGGATTTCCTAATAAGAATAGCCGGGACAAATTACAAGTACAGCTTGGAGAAAGTGAAGAAACAGCTTGGTCATTTCTGGTCATTTCAAAATTAAATGAAGGTACCATATTCATTTTAACTTATATATTACTAAAGCCAAGAATTTTAATATTATTTATTTATTAATAAGGTTGGTAACTGGTTTTATTTTATAAATACCTGTCTTTAGAAACCCACAAAAAATTAAATTTAGATCCCACACACGATCATATATTTTACACACATATTTATATATATATATATATATATATATATATATATATATATATATATATATATATATATATATATATATATATATATATATATATATGTATGTATGTCTATCTATCTATCTATCGACTGTATATCCTTACGGCTTATGTGGCTCGCACTCTGAGTATGTCCTGACCTTTTAGCGTTCCTGAAGAAATTAGTGAATACCACTGCTCTATAGAATACAGTGTCTACCAACACCCAGACAAAGACGTGAGCTGCCAAATGTTGCTAGAAATTCGTGGAGTGACCATGTACGAGAATACAGGCCATGTCTCTTTTGGGTAATGGATACAATTAACAATAAGATTCTCTGTTATCTGCGTGTATATTATATTAAAAAATCCGTTGTCATTTATATTTTTCAATATCTTAAATTTTATCAATATGTTTTGAAAACTATCGATTGGATATTGATGATTTTCAGGATATAGTATATTACGCTTTTCATTTACAGGCGAATTTTATGAACATTCAATTGCGCCTTTTATATGTGATTCACTTAAACTTAATCTTATAATTTTCAAACACTGGATTTGATCCTTTATGTAGGCTACCTCAGTTATAATTGTGTACAAGATCAACACTACTTTTAAATATTCGAATAGCCAAAAATATCAAATGATTCGGATATTTAAGTAAATGGAAAAAAAGAGAGAAAAAAAAGGAGTTAAAATTATAATTTCATATACACATTTTCTTCACGTATCTGAAGTCAAAGTATATCGTTTGCTGATAATGATGTAGATTGTTACACCCGGAAGTAAATCTCTTTTTTTTTTTTTTTTTTTTTTTTTTTTTTTTTTTAAGATATCGCTCAAAACTGCATGCAAAGATGGTGCAATAAACATATTGGTTCTGGAATGTCAGTTAGTTACTGTGGTGTGTTATTATATTTTTTTTTCTTTTATGCATTTCAAATTGTAAGATGTAAAGGTTTGTATTTCCAAATCTAATCAATGTCATCATACAATAGTCTGGTATTGTGGCTATCCTGACCAAAATGCTATGCTTCAGAATCTAATGCATAACATCAACAACTCATTCCTAATAACCTCGTGCATATGTCATCCAAATACTTTATCCCTTATACGCCTTTTTATATAGTTATAAACCATCAAAGTTAACTTTATAGTGGGACGTGGCATTTCACCAGAGGAATGAAGGGTGCTGGAGCTCCACGGCTAATGGGTTGGTTGGTGGGGTGAGGAGGGATGCAGTGAGGCCAGGTCTGCTTGGGCATGTAGTTAACAAAAATCAATGGTCTTTTTAGTTGCTATGGAGCATTTACTGTTTACTTACTTATTATCTGCGTCGTAGATCTTTTTATATTTATTCATAAAGTAACTCTTATAACCATCTTTATTATTGCAAATCTAGTTAAAATGATATAACATGTTTAGAAAGAATATAATAACGTTTTTCCTTCCAGGTTCAATAAACAAATCATACCATATATGAAGGAACAAAGTGATTGATAATAAAATAATATAATATCCTATTCATTTGCAAACATATCAAAGTTATAACAAAGAAAATACTTTGATATTTAAAATACATGAAAAAAGCAATGATTGGGATCATTGTGGCTAAGTATGTCATTTTTATTTTAATTATTGAGTAGAAACTTGTTGTTCCAGAAAAGTCTCCGTACAACATGTAAGCAAAGATCAGCAGGAGGGGGGGGGGGGGGCCGAGAAGCATTATCACTGAAGGCACAAACACCCTCTCTATAACTTTGATGATGTAGTTCACATACCTTCACTCTAAAAAAAAAAAGAAAAAAAAAAAAAAAACTCCATACTGAAATAAAAGTAATTTGATGGCCTTCTTCAGCTTTTTCAGGTCTAAAGCTCTCTCAACCTCAGGCTCGGTTTTGGCTCCATCCCAAGGACCCCAGTGAGATGTTGGATAGGAATTTTATGTAATAGAATTTTTGGGCTCATGCCATGTCGTCCTGATGGAAGTTCCTATAAGTAGCTTCCTAAGGGATATATGTACTACAGTGATATTCCCAGAGAATTTTACCTTTAGGTCTCCAGAATTCTAACTCCTGGCAAGAATATCCTTAAATTTTCAGAGGACGTATTCTTGACACGCCATATAGCAATCTGCACCCCTACTAACGTTTACTCTTCGAGGGGGAAAGTGGCAGAATTAGAAGGGGAGCCGTATCAAGGTTACCCTAGTTCCCATACTACTATTGAGTATCACAACAGCGCCATATCCAAGATGGCGGACATTCCTAATTCTGTAGCGATTTCGCAGGGTGGTATTCCCTGTTGATCTGATAATTTCGATCGATTTTCAAGGATTATTATGCAATCTCCAGCTTCTTTCGCCTCTGGAAAGTTGAGTATTGAATCTTTATATTGTGTGTAATTTAGTTCCAGTCTCACAGTGAAATTAGAGTAATTTATTGTTTAGGAGCTAGGCCTGTTACCGGAGGCGCCTTGGTCGCTATCGTTAATTAGGCATGTGTTATTTAGTAGTAGAACGACATTCCCGGTTTAAATAGCATTAATATTTCAATTATGGAAGTTATTCAGGCAAATTATACTTGTAAAGATATTATAAGCATAATTTTCATTTTTCTATGTCGATCGTATATGTCAGAATTTCGGTGATTTACGTAACCGAGATCTTGTCTTGCTTAGGTAACCTAACCTAGGTAACATAGTATACTTTCGACATTTCCCCCGTTACCCTCGTGCGTTGGTTATCAATTCTTCGGAGATAGATATCTCCTAGAATTATTGTATAACCGATACTCGTCACTAGTAGAGATTTAAGGGTAATCTCTCTTCCCTCTGAGTGTAACCTTAGGCTACAACCCTAGTTGGTTGTGCCTCGAGTTTTGATTCAGGCATGACTAGCCTAGGGTTTTCTGTCTCTTCCCTTAAACGCAGATGGCATGTTTTGGCATTCGGTTGGAACCTCAGAGTATTTAGTCTTGTGCCGACAGTCGGCCGGCAGGGTGAATAGTCATTCCCCTGCCGGCTAGGCTGCCAACATATGAGGCTAGCCCTCCCTAGGCCGGACCTGAAGTGGTTGTATGATGCCGCCACCTTCTCCCTGTGGCCTAGTAGACTAGTCCTGTGCTCGCAGACCCTAGGCTGGGGAGTAGTACACTCCTGAGGCCTAGGATGACGCCGGAACTTGAACTCTGTTTCTCCCCTGTTGAGAGGAAGCGGCACTGCTGCCAGCCCCTTAATTGTATTGGCAGACCCTAGGCCTAGGAAGCTGCCGATACTTAAACAAAGTTTCTTAAGTGTGTGTAGGACCGGCACTTGCCAGCTCCTTCCACACCTCATTCAGGACCCTTTCACCTCCCCCTCAGTTCTTTTATGATGGCAGAGCCATTGTCTTTCTTTTATCCGGCGTCCTGCAACCTCACCATTGCTGGTAGGTTGCGGGGGCCAGATAGACTCCCTCTCTGCAGTTATTGTCCCGCTGTCTGCGGCTATGCCAGCTGCAGGCAGCCATGACAACTGCCGGCGACCATAGGTTTTGCATACTGTCGGCCGTTATGACGGCTGCCGGAGGCTATGCAAGCTGCTAGTAGTCATGCCATGACGGCTGCCAGAGGCTGGTTCTTCAGTTCTATCTTGGACTGCTGGCCACAAGTTCTGTTGTCGGGGTGTTACTACCGCCGGCCAGGCCGGCACAGATAGGTGCTGACTCAGTCGGCAGCACGCCGACTGTACTAGCGCTCCCGGGGGCTAGCCTGCCGGCTAGGTGCCGGCTGGATTCTGCTGGCGATAGTACTGTGGCTGGATGGAAGCCTTAATGTTATATTCTCCCCTTCCATTTGAACCCTCTTTCTGGAGAAAGGTAGTAAATTAAACTTTTACGTCCTTAATTACTGTATGCATACACAGTAATAAAGCAGCCTTCACTCCATGCTGTCTCTCTCATTAGGTAAAATGCTGGCTGTGCAGTATAGGATATACTGCAGATAGAAAACTATTGTATATATTATATTAGTAGTTATTTTCCAATATATTTTGAGTATCCTTGCCTGGGCGTTTGCTGAGACCATTCCTATATTGAAAGAATAAAATTTCTTCAATATTCTGATTAGAAATCAGTTTTCTTTTACGCTATAATATTAAGTATTTTAAAGGGATGGTGGTAATATACTTCTAACCCTAAAAAGGTAGAACCCTCTATGATTTAGCATTGTAAAGGAGGTCACAGCAAACGGGCTGGGCGGGATACACAATTATATGTCATTTATTCTTCCTAAGTCCAGTCGGTGTCATACCGGCTGGACCCTACCGTCTGATGCTTGCCATGATGGCAGCACAGTGACTGAACTACGTTATATATAATTATACAGTAGCCAGTAATTTCCAATGCTGCAAACAGAAAACTATAGTATGATTATACAGTAGTTAGATCCTAGCACCTAGTAGGCCGACAGCCGGTGACCTGCCGGCAGCCGGTAAGCTGCCGACAGCCGGCGGCCGGCGGCCGGCGAGCTGCCGCTCACCATCACAGCCAACAATATGTTGACTGAACTGTCCCTGGTGCTAACCTTGCCGGCAATAAGGCGGCTAGAACTAGAGTATATAACTATACTCTAATCAGTATGTTTGCAATATAGATCATACTGCAAACAGAAAACTACAGTATATATTATACTGTAGCCTATATTTTTCCAACACCTTCTTGGGTATCCCTGTGCAGGATTCTGCTGGTACCGTTCCTATATTAAATGAATAGAATTCCTTAAATACTCTGATTAGAAATCCGTCATCCTTATCCAACAGTGTTAAGAATATAAATGGGCAGTGATTTGTTCACTTCTCTACCCCTATGGGTTAGAACCCTTTCGTTGGAATTCCCTTGATAAAGGAATCTCCTTATAGTTAATATTGAGGGAAGGTAACATCATTTGTTTGCAGGGGATACGCAAGTATGTGTCTCCTACTATCCCTTTCTAGCTTACTATCCTAAGCTATTTTACGTAAAAGATGACTTTTACGTGTTGCTTATCAGTGAGACAATAAATTGTATACTCATTTGGCTTTCCTTTCTTACAGGAGGAACCCCAGATGACATGTGTTGCAGTGTTATGCAATGTCAGGAGTAAGTATTTTCACGGTCATAATTCATGGAGGTTTCATGCCCCCTGCAATATTATTTCCGAATCCCTACATTATTGGAACCTGCAGGGTTGCAATGTATGGTGGACCTTAATATCCGAGGGTTTCGAGAATCCCAAGTCGATAGAGTCTAGGGATGCAGCTCAAAAGAAATTACGCAACTGGGTGAGAGGCTTACAGAAAATCTCTTCGGGACCATACCTACCAAATGATAGGATGTGTTATCTACTATTTCCAAAAGCAACTAAGGAAATAGTAGTGCTCCAGACACGATTCACATCTCCCAATGGTCAGAGAGCCTTTGGGATGGAGGGCAGGAAGCCCCCATGGGAAGAAAGGGAGAATGTCGTGTCGGAATTGTTTCCTTCTGTGCCGGCTCTAGAACCATTGACATCGACATCTTTACCTCCTACCCCTCTATTAGATGGAATGGACCAATTATGGGCCCAAGTGAAAAATCTAATAGAAAACCTTCACAAACAAGACGAAAAGAAGGAACCAAAATGCAAGATAGAGCTCCACTTGTCGCTCCCCAAGGGTCATACAAACTACCCTTAGATGAAGACCTTCCGACATGCTCCAAAACCAATCCCTGGAGGTTTGCGGAGCTGATGCCGATTTTAAACAGCAAACTCTACATCTTGGAGAAGATCGGTGCTGTTCCTTTGCACAAAGTCCAGTTTTGGCCAAGCTTTAACACTTTCCCTGAAGTATGAACCAAGGTCATGAAAAGGAACGGAATCGAAGGAGGTCGTGATTCTCGACCATGATAAGGCACAGGCTATCCTGTCATGTAGCCCGAAAAAGGCAGGTTACTCGGTGTCGAAGGTATTCACACTAGGTAAAGGGCACCCTTCCTTTACTGCTCCTGCTTCAATTTCATTCCCCTTTACCGGGAAGGCATTTAAATCTGTTGCCAAAGCAGTGGAGGCAAATAAACCATGCCCTGCACTCAAGGAGTGCAAGCCTCTACCACTAGCCTTTCCAAGACAGGAGAAGGACTGGAAGGAAGTCCACTTAACCTTTTCAGTAGGAAGACTGGATGCGGATGTCGCCAGTCGACAGTTTAACGAGAATCTCCATAAACTATCCGAGTTTCTTTTGTTTAATGAACAAGAGACAAAGGAGAGACTTGCAGACTCCCTATCCTTACAAAACTACATAGAGTTGTGTTCAACCCATCAAAGTACCCCAGACATGCTCATGGTTTTAGCCAAAATGCATATGGCTACCTTAGTTAAAGACCTTTATGCCTTTATGAAGGCTAGAAGAGCATGTAGGGAGTTTGTGATTGCTGCTGCAACAGTGAAACATGAAACAAGGAAGCTAATATCTTCCAATATCTGGGGTAAAGACCTCTTCCCAGACGAGGTAGTTAGAAAAGGAATTAAGAACGCCACCATGGAGAACATAGGACTTTTCCAAAAGTGGGGTATCCTTTTAAAGAGAAAGAGAAAGACGGAAAAGTCTGGAAATATACCTCGGGATGTTCAACAACATCCCACGGTTGCAGTGACCGTGGTGCCACAGGCAAGTGGTCGAATATTTAAACCTACTGATCACTCGAAGCATAGGGATGCTTCTGGTAGGAGGGAGGTTCCTTCAGGATCGCTGGACCTTTGATCCTTGGGTCCAAGGCCTAATCAAGATGGGACTAGGATGGGAGGTAGACATGTCTCCACTATCATTTCCTCAACTCTTCTTACAATCCATAACACCCCTGGAGGAGTATACCTTAGAGCTCTAGAGCATACAGGTGGTAAGGGAACTATAGTCCATCGAATTCCAGGGAAGGCTGTTTGGTGTTCACGAGAAGGACTCAAGAAAACTCAGAGTCATTCTGGACTTGTCGCCATTCAACAAATTCAAATAAAACATTGAGTTCAGAATGTTAATCCTTCTGAACATAAGGACCCTGTTTCAAAAAGGGATGTTTTTAGTTGTGTCAGACCTGAAATGTGTCTATTGGCAACTTCCAGTCAGTCACCCCCTCCCCCCTCTTATCTAGGATTCAAGTTACAGAGGATAACATATATCCCAGGAAAGATACTTATCGGACTAGACACAGTCCTAAGTATCTTCACAGGATTAGCAGACACAGTCATGAAAAACCAAGCCTAGAAATAGTTCAGACCACAATGTACCTGGACGAGAGGCTGGGGTGGGCAGCATCCGAAGTGGCTGGTCTATGAACATCCAAGGAAATGATCCGGTTCCCGGAACATCACGGATGCAAGATAAGCTTCAAGAAGTCTCGATTCTCTCCAGCTCAAAGGCTTCAATGGCTAAAAAACAATTGAAACCTGTGGTCACACTAACCCTCTTTTCCCTTGGGAATGTAAAGGGAGATTGCGGGGTCGGTCAAAAATCTCTGGTAATCAGTCAGATTTCCAAGATGCTAACAGGGAGGAGCTCTGAACTCTCTCCAGTTCACAATAGTGACAGACCCAGTGCTAAGAGCACAGCTGAAAGATGCGTTAAGAGTCTGGAGAAAAAACACATCAAACGTTCGAATAGATCTAAAAAGACTGATATTGGTCCTTCCTTATTCACTTCCCTAACAAAGGTCAAAGTCCGAAAGTCCTAAGACCATGTTGGTCCTGTTATGAGTGGGGACACTCTCCACGCAGATCAGACCTCCTACGGCTGATCTGGGACACCGAAGCGATAAGGAGACGTCGGAATCGACAATGCTAGAGAATGTCTCATACAGTCTAGGTGACGTTAACCATCCCTTACTTAGAGGGATGGCACCTGTCAGCAGTTCATGTACAATCGATCCGCAGTGTTACAGTGGATGCTCTACTTGGGCTCAAGCCAATAGAGTTAGAATGGTCCACGGACGCAGACCTATTCTCTCCCAGATGGGAACAAGTCCCCGAACTGCAGATCGACCTCTTCATCATGAGCGTCTTCAAGAAACTACCTCAATATGTAGCTCCATACGAGGATCCTCTAGTGGAGATAACAAACATCATATCTCTAGTATGGAAGGGATGGACTCAGAAATTCCTGTTCATCCCATCCGATCTCCTGCTGAAGGTCCTCAACATGGTGTGATCCTTCCAGGGAAGAGTAGCTCTGTTGGCTCCCAAGTAGCCCAAGAGCAATCTGTCCTCTTTAGTGAAGGAGCTGAAGCTGAGGCTGTCCCTAGTTCTGATCCCAGGACTATTTCAGAAGGCTCAGAAGTTAATTGCCTTCGATTTATCACAGAGAACCCGAACACTTCATTTCATGATTTTCTTGCCCTAGCAGTTAGGTAAAAGATATGGAGTCTCAGAAGGCAATATAGAATTCTTAGAAAAATACAAGTCTAAGTCAACTAGAAGACAATATGAGTCTTCTTGGAAAAAGTGGATTGCTTTTGTAAAAGCAAAAGGACCGAAAGAAATTTCAATGAATTTCTGTCTGTCCTTTTTTGTCCACCTTCATAATCATGGTCTGGCGGCCCACACGATAACTACGTGCAAGTCAGCCTTGACTAGAACTCTTCTATATGCCTTTAAAGTGGATCTGGCGAATGAAATCTTTAATAAGATTCCAAAGGCATGTGCAAGGCTTAGGCTTGCAGCACCACTAAAGCCCATCTTTTGGTCTTTGGACAAGGTCCTACATTACGCCACATCTGTGAACAATGAAGATAGTTTCCTTAAGGATCTAACCCAAAAGGTTATTTTTCTGTTCGCCATAGCCTCCGGGGCTGGAATTAGTGACATAGTGGCCCTATCTAGAGATGAGGGCCACATTCAGTTCACAGAAGGGGGAGAACTGAATCTCTTCCCTGATCCAACCTTTCTTGCTAAGAAAGAGCTAACCACTAAGAGATGGGGTCCCTGGAGAATCTGCCCTCAGAAGGAAGATGTCTCTCTATGTCCGATAGAGTGTCTAAAGGTCTATCTTTGTAGAACTTTAGACTTCATGGGAGAACAGCTCTTCAAAGGAGAAACCTCTGGATCAAACTTATCCCTAAAAAAACTGAGGGCGAAGCTCACCTACTTTATTCGTAGAGCAGATCCTGACAGTATTCCCGCTTCATCACTGAACTTTTTTCAGTATATGGACTTTGAGTGGCATCGCTCATATACTGGATGGAATTCATTCAGAGTGTTCTACAAACACTATGCTAAGCAAGTCCATTAACTGAAGCATTATGTGGTGGCGGCAGGTAGTGTATTAAAACCTGTCGTCTAATTCTGCGATTAACAGTTAATTGACTGGGACTATGAATTAAAGGGAGAAGGGGTCATCACCTTTAGTGTGTCTTCCTTTTGAATGAGTGTTACCATGGTGACACTAACTCTGTTCAATATCCCAGGTATGAAATTATACAGATAGCACTAGTGCCGTGTGTACGTAGTACACAGTGTTGATAGATTGTAACTGGTACAGAAATTACGAAAAGAAATTTTATTATAATTATTTTTTTTCAATCTGAGAGTGGCACTCATCATTTCTTTCCTTTCAAGAAAGAAATATAATTTCTGTATATGTTACATGTATAATTCAGTTATTAGAAATAAATGTCTTTTAGAATGTAATTGCGTCCTAATTCACTCGACAATTGCATGTTTAAGATGCCAGAGTTTTTGAACTTACTGAGGTAAGTATTCTTCATATCATTGTATGCTCGCAAACAATGGATATAAGAGACACTGATATTGATTCGGCAATATACACAAACTATGAGACTGTTTGTATATTCATTGTATACTTATGTTGTTCATACAATATATGCTAACCTTGAGACCCCTTTTCTACTGTCTAAAATGACTCTTCCCTGTAGGGGGCAGGAAGCACTAACATCGTTTATGATTAGTGATGCTGACGGATAACGGTAACGTCATTTGTCTCAAATGGTCCAAATGACAATAGAAATGTTGTCCCAAGGTTAAGGCACTGATGAAATCCACAGATACATTAATGCTCTGGTACGCTTTCATCAAGTTGACATGGCTTGAGCCCAAAAAACGGATTTTGAGTGAAGCGAAAAATCTATTTTTGGGTGAGATGGCCATGTCATCCTGATGGACCTACCCTTCTTTTCCAAAAGAAAAGATCTTCACAGTATCCCTCCCGAAATACTGTACCTGTAGCACCATGCCCAATGCTACAAGGAATCTCCGCCATCTTGGATATGGCGCTGTTGTGATACTCAATAGTAGTATGGGAACTAGGGTAACCTTGATACCGCTCCCCTTCTAATTCTGCCACTTTTCCCCTCGAAGCCAAAACGCTATTAGGGGTGCATATTGCTATGTGACGTGTCAAGAATACATCCTCTGATATTATGCAATATCCTTGAGAGAAAATTTAAGGATAGTCGCGCCAGAAGTTAGAATTCTGGAGAACTAAAGGTAAAATTCTCTGGGAATATCACTGTAGTACATATCCCTTAGGAAGCTACTTATAGGAACTTCCATTAGGATGACATGGCCATCTCACCCAAAAAAAGATTTTTCGCTTCACTCAAAATCTGTTTATTGAGACAATTGCAATGGATGTAGCTGTGATGTATTGTAGTAAAGTAAAAATGAAGATAAGGATCTCTACCTTAGAAACATAAAAGGAATATTAAGTAACACGCTAACACACTATTACTTTTCAGGTTTTTAGACTTACTCCTTTAAATATATAGAGTAAACTCTCTCAAAATGAAATATTCGTGTTAGACACAATCAAAAAGAGGAATGGTAATACGATAGAATAGGGGTGGCCAACCTTTTGTTTCCCATGCACCAATTTTTTTCACTTCTAATTCAGATGCACCATACCAACTTTAACCCAATTTTTAATCCTTAAGTATTGTAATTTGGAGATATTTGGCGATTATACATATAATCATTAGATATATATATATATATATATATATATATATATATATATATATATATATATATATATATATATATATATATATATATATATATATATATAGATATATATATATATATATATATATATATATATATATATATATACATATATATATCTATATATATATATATATATATATATATATATATATATATATATATATATATATATATATATATATATATATATATATATATATATATATATATATATATATATATATATATATATATATATATATATCTATATATATATATATATATATATATATATATATATATAATATATATATATATATATATATATATATATATATATATATATATATATATATATGTATATGTATATATATATATATATATTGGGCTTGGGCCATGTCGTTCTGATGGAAGTTCCTATTAGGTAGCTTTCTAAGGTATATTTGACTACAGTGATATTCCCAGAGAATTTTACCTTAAGGTATCCAGAATTCTAACTCCTGGAGCGAATATCCCTAAATAATCTCACAGGGATATCACATAATATCCGAGGACGTATTCTTGACATGTCGCATAGCTATCTTCGCCCCGAACAGTATTAACGCTTCAATGGGGATATAGTGACAAATATCCTAAACGAGAATGAAAAGAGAGCCGCTCATAAGGCATCTCTTCTATTCCATTTCCAGTGTGTATCTGATGAAGGCGGTGACGCCCTCTTCATTCCTTTTCGTATAGCTCATGTTCTCTCTTTATTTTGGATTTTATTCAAATTTTTGATGACTTCTCCGGCCGCTTCTGCCTCTGGAAAGTTGAGTATTATCTTTACTATGTATAAATGTAAGCTCTTGTCGTTTTGAATTAAATCAAAATTGATTTTAACGTAAATAAAAGCTGTTGCCTACTGGAGGCATCCTGGATGCTATTGCTCCCTCTTATGGGTCAGTTAGTTAGCTAGAGCGACGTTCCCGGTTTGTTACGCTTTAATAATTTTGCTATTTAGCTACTCTAGAAATGCTTATATTGTTCGGTCAGTGTTAGCTCGGGGATTTCGAAATGGTCGAGGTACCGATCCTACCTTTCGCGAGGCTCGTAGCCTAGACGTCTGGCATTAGTACTTCCAAGTGTTATTTTATTGAAGCTATAAGCAATTATTTTATACATGTAAAATATTGTTGAATGTTTTTTCCAAGATTGTATACGAGAGTTTCGGTGATTTAGGTAATCGATTCTCACCTTACCTAGCTAGTATTCTAGGTACAGTAGTATACTTTCGCACATCCCCGATTGTTCTTTTCTCCTCTGGAGGCCAAGTTCAATCCCTCTCTCCCTCTGAAAGCCCTTGGCTTATCCTAGTGGTTCTATCTGTATATTAATCCAGGTATTACTATCCTAGGATATTTCTGCCCTGTCCTGATAACCAGAGTGACTAGTTTTTTGGGGGGTTTTGGGCAGAACTTCAGAGTTTTAAGTCTGTGGTCTGCTTCTTCCTAGCATGGAGAATGAGTCTCCTTTCCTAGGTTAGGTTAGCTTTGCTTCCCTAGTTAGGTTAGCTTTGCTTCCCTAGTTAGGTTAGCTTTGCTTCTCTAGTCCATGTTGGAAGGATTCTGATGATTCCTTCCTCTATTGGCCTAGCAGACTGTCCTGCGTCGTTTTTTCTCGGGCTGGAGAATGAGTTTCTCGGTTGCCTGACGAAATAACTTCACATAACTTTGTTCTGGTTGGGAGTAGGATAGCAAGCATTGCCAATCTTCCTCCCTAATAGACAACTCTTGATAAGTTTGAGCTCCCTAACTGCTGAGTGTGTCTCATGCTAGAACGAAGTCTATAGGACTCTTATCACTTCCCCAGCTCTCTTTTTTCACCTTCTTTTGGCCGCAGTCTTACTTCCTTACCTAGCATAGGTTAGGATAGAGGACCGGCTCAGATCTCTGCCACCCGGCACTACGTGCTGGCCGGCAGAGACCCTTTTTTCTTTGCAGGGTGAACCCCAGACCTCCCTTGGTCTCTCTTCCATGTCTGCCGGTAGAGCCCGGCAGGCTGTGGATTCTTTGGAAGCCTGAATGTTACATTCTCCCCTTCCATAAGTTCACTCTTTCTGGATGGAAGGTCGTATGGCATGCCGCCCTATAACCTTACATCCATACTTTTTCTCTGACTATTGTGTTGCACCCCTATCCTGGCTGCCGGCTTGACAGCCGACAGCCGGGCAGGTAGAGGTTCTCTGATTCTTGGCTACTGTCAGCGACATGGTTTTATTACCTTTGCCGGCCGGCAGTGGAATCACAGCCCAAATTCGCTGGCCGCTACGATTAGCAACCGGAAGCCGGATTTTAGTGTTTTCAGCTGTCGGCCGGCAATGATTGCCGGCCGGCACATATTAGTTGAAGAGAGTATATCTTTGATCTATAAAAGGGGTAGTTGCCGGCCGGCACAATAGCATTCGATGTACAGTAGTTGCTATATTCGTAGTGTAGTACACACTGCATTAGTAGAAACTGCTGTACAGAGTTTGTGATAAAACTAAAGTTCTTCATCATAATTAATGTTATCTTGTACAGCCTTTTGTTGAGACCGTACTTAATATAGAAAGTGAGTTCTTTCTGTATTCTTTCAATCCCGTATATTAAAACTACACATTATATTTCCGTTTAGGAAATTACATAAGGTATTCTAGTATAGAATTAACCTTAGTTTTAATATTTTGGGAGGTTACGGCAATTGACTGGACAGGAAATACAAGTATGTGTCTTTCCTTCTTTCTTTTATAGCTCTTCTATATAAGCTAAATGTTTCAATATAAGTGAAAAGCCTTCACTTGATACTCATGGATTTTTCTTCCCTTTACAGGAGGACCATCCAAAGTGCGGGAGTGTGTTCTGTAATGTCCGCAGTAAGTACTTCTGTGGACATCAATACTGTAGGAGGCACGCACCATGCGCAGCCTCCAGAGGTTTTCTCCGTTATTGGGACCCTCAGGTTTGTACAGTATGTTCTAACCTGATTACTGAGGCTTTTGACGACCCCAAGTTGACGGAGTCAAGGGATTCTGCCAGGGAAAAGTTGCGATCCTGGGTGAGTGGTTTTCAGAAAAACACCTCAGGCCCCTACCTTCCAAATGAGAATATGAGGGCCTACCTTTTCCCTAAAGCATCGGCTGATGCAATCATCCCCCAGCCTCAGGTGGAGATACCAACTACCCAGAATCCGGTGGATTTTGAAGTCTCGGCCGCCCTTCAAGACATCCAATTGGACGATAAGATGTCCGAGGTGTCGGATTCTACAGAGAAGGACCTTCTAATAGAAGGTCAAGAGGAGGAGCTATGCCAGACTCCTCAAGTAGAAGAGGAAGAAATCGATGAGGTGTCGGTTACATCGGTTCCGGACCCAGAACCTGTTCCCTCTACATCGTCTGCTATCCCAGATGACCTGGGAAGGACTCTTTCTTCTATTATTGAGATGATCCAACAAATTCAAAAGAAGAATGATGAGAAAGAGGCTGCAATGAAACTGGAGTTATGTAGACTTGCAGCATCATGTGGGCCCCAGAAGCAACTCAACGTGAAGGATCTTCCTTTGTGTTCGGATACCAATCCTTGGAGGTATTCCAAACATATGCCAATGACAATCAGGAAGATCGTTATATCTGAAAAGTTGGGAGCAATTCCCATGGAAGAGGTGGAATTTTGGCCCAATAAGGATTCCTACCTGGACACTTATGTCTGCCTTAGGAAGGAGCCAGCCTCAAAGGAGGAGACTGAGCCGAAGGAGGTCATAGTTTTGGATCATAGTAAAGCTCAGGCGTTACTATCAAGCTCGATGAAAGACAGGGGCTTCACGAACTCAAAAGGGCCAGCCTTGAGTAAGAAGCTTCCCTCTTTTGTGGCCTCTCCTACCAGAGCCTTTACCTTCTGAAAAAGGGATATAAGGCAGCCTTATAGGCGGTGGAGGCAGGGAAACCATGCCCCTCCTTGGAGGAGTGCAAGCCGTTATCTCTGACCTTGCCCTGAGACCAAGAAGACTGGAAGGACGTACGCCTTACCTTCTCAGTCGGGAAGCTGGAAGCTGATATTGCTGAACGTCAGTTCGGTGAGGAACTCCCTAAGCTGTCGGAGTTTCTCTTGCGCAAGGAGCAAGAGACAAAGGAAAGACTTGCGGCATCAATGTCGTTGCAAACGACTTTAGAAACAATGGCAAGTGACCCCAAGATCCAGGACATGTTCATGGTGGTGCTCAAAACTCATCTAGCCACGGTTACAAAGGATATCTATAGCTTTATTAAAGCTAGGAAAGCCTGTAAAGATTTCATGTTTGCTTCGGCTGCGGTGAGACACGAACCGAGGAAACTGATATCATCTTGTATCTGGGGTGAAGACCTCTTTCCCAATGAGATGGTTAAAGAGGTAGTATACAAGGCCCCCACAGAGAATAGGAACCTTCTCAAAAAGTGGGGCTTAGATCTTAAGCGGAAGTCTTCTCAGGATGAAGGTCCCCAACCCAAGAGGAAGACAAAAAGGCCTAGGCTATCTTCTCGGCCGGCTATACCTTACCGACAGCATCAACAGCAACAACTTCCTGTGACCGCGGTGCCTCAGATGATGGCACAGCCTCCAACCACGTACCAACTGGTACCTCAACAAGTGGCGACTCAGTCGCCAGTTTTTAACCCAGCATTCAAAAGGCGGACTTCTTCCTTTCATTCGAGAGCTAGAGGAATAGCCAAAGGTTCTTCTAGACGCCCTTCAAGAGGAAGGATATTCAGGGGAGGACACGGTCAAGGAGGCAAGGCCTCAGGTCCACAACAGCAGAAGTGAGATGCTTCCAGTAGGAGGGAGGCTACAGCTATTTAGGGATCGCTGGACCTTCGATCCATGGGCCCACAGCCTAATAAAGAATGGACTAGGTTGGAGTTGGAGCAGCCCTCCACCTCAATTTCCTCAGTTCTCCCAGCACTCAACCCCCGTTTTGGAAGAATACGTCCGAGAGCTCTTAGACAAAAGAGTGATTCAGAAAGTTAAGTCCATCAAATTTCAAGGGAGGCTGTTTTGTGTTCCAAAGAAGGACTCAGATAAACTCAGAGTCATTCTTGACATATCGCCACTCAACAAGTTCAAAATGAACTATAAGTTCAGAATGCTCACACTTCAACACATAAGGACCTACTTGGACGACTGGCTGGTGTGGGCAGGATCCAGGACAGAATGCATGCAAGCTTCTAAGATAGTGATTCAGTTCCTGGAACATCTGGGATTCAAGATAAATGTAAAAAAGTCTCGACTTTCTCCAGCTCAAAAATTTCAGTGGTTGGGAATCCATTGGAATTTGGAGTCACATCGACTTTCCATTCCTGGAAAGAAGAGGAAGGAAATAGCAGGATCTGTCAAGAGACTGCTGAAATCCAAACGGATATCAAGACGCGAACAGGAGAGAGTGCTGGGCTCTCTACAGTTTGCTTCAATAACAGATCCAGTGCTAAGAGCACAGCTAAAGGATGCAACAGGAGTCTGGAGGAAATACGCATCAAACGCGCGAAAAGATCCAATAAGACCTTTACCGACTCGACTGCTATCGCTTCTCAAGCCGTGGTCCAATGCTAAGCAACTGAAGAAATCAATACGTCTTCAACCTCCTCCCCCGTCAGTAACTATCCACACAGACGCTTCAAAGGAAGGCAGGGGAGGGGGGGTCACTCTCATCAGAAGAGAGTCCAAGGAGCTTGGTCCAATCTCTTCAAGTCATTTCACATCAACTTTCTAGAAGCTATGGCAGTGCTTCTGACTTTAAAGAAGGTATCTCCTCGCCACTCGACCCACATAAGACTGGTTCTAGACAGCGAGGTGATAGTGAGATGCCTGAATCGACAAGGGTCGAGGTCACCTCAAATCAATCAAGTGATGTTGGCCATTTTTCGTTTGGCAGAAAGGAAAAAATGGCACCTGTCATCAGTTCACATTCAAGGGTTCCGCAATGTGACAGCGGACGCTCTATCTAGGTTTACACCAATAGAGTCAGAATGGTCCCTTGACGCAGGATCGTTCTCCTTCATCTCGAGTCAAGTCCCGGAGCTGCTGATAGACCTCTTTGCAACGAAAGACAACAAGAAAATGGATCGTCATGTGTCCTCATACGAGGATCCGCTAGCGGAGGCTGTGGACGCTATGTCCCTAGACTGGAACAGATGGTCCGGTATTTATCTTTTCCCTCCGCACAACCTCCTTTTGAAGGTCCTTGACAAATTAAGATCCTTCAAAGGGAAGGAGTCATAGTGGACCACAAGTGGCCAAATAGCGTATGGTTCCCTCTGGTATTGGAACTACGCCTAAAATTTGTTCTGCTACCAGATCCATCCCTGTCTCAGCGAGTACAGAATTCGACTGTCTTCGCTTCATTACATGAAACCAGAAACCTACATCTAATGATTTTCTCTCCCTAGTTTCTTTCCAAGAACATGCTACCCACCATCAGGTGGGGTCCCTAGAGAATCTACCCTCTGAAGGAAGATGTATCTCTATGTCCAGTGGGGTGCCTAAGTCTTCATAGAACTTCAGACTTTATGGGAGGACAGCTGTTAAGAGGAGAAACCTCGGGCTCAAGGTTTTCTATTACTAAGGGCGAAACTCACATGTGTTATTCGCGAATCGGGTCCTGATAGTACACCCGCTAGTCATGATCCGAGAGGAGTTGCTTCTTCCATAAAATTTCCTTATTTATATGGACCTTGAACATCTCTGTTCGTTCACCAGCTGGTGGTCATCCAAGGTGTTCTTTATGCACTATGCAAAGCAAGTGGAGCAACTCAAGTAATCTGTGGTAGCAGCATGTAGAATCCTTTAACCTTCTGTTTTAGCTCTGCGAGGAACAGTGTAATTAATTTGGGACGATTAATTAAGAGGGTGGGTGTGTAGTCACTGTGTGTACTACACACTGAGCGATAGGCCACGAAAGTGTCCTTACGAACTGTTCCATTGACGTTGGTGAACTATAGCATAATACGGACACTTGTGCCAAGCGTTCCTTATGCTAGTATAATTAAACAGTATACAGACTGTAGCATTATTACTTATTCAATTATAGTGGCAAGTCTGTTTCATGGTAGATGAAACGTTATTTTCTGTTGACTCTTTTCTTTGTGCTTTAATAGATATCATCCACTTTTTAAAAACAAAAATTATAAAGGTAGATCTGATATGCACGTTTATTAAATTTTAATGAACTAGTTCATAGTGAACCCTGCGTTTTATTCGCCCACGCTCATTTTTATTAGATATGTACTGAGCATTTAGAATAAAATATGGATATTTTTATCATGGTATGTCTTTTAAGATTGTTCCCTGATTTAACCAAAGTCCACTCTCCTTAACCCTTCTTTAGGAAGGGTTGAGGTGGTACCCTAACGGGAGAGTGGCAGAGATGCAAATTTGTTCCTATGGGGATATGACCTTTATCCGATAGTTATTAAGAGTGGTCACTTTGGGGAAGGTGTCAAAAATTCATTCTGACTTTGGCGACTCTAAGACAAACTTTGCTTTATAATGTACAGGGCGAGACCACTATACAAGCTTGTCATTTTGTCATCCATAGGTTATTATGTACTCCTCGAGACTTTTCCAGAGTCTAGTATGCCTCTTCCCTGTAGGGGGCAGGAAGAACTAACATAGTTCATGCTTAGATGAAATGATGTATGACGGTAACATCATAGGTCTCTAGGTCTAGCCGGACCAGGAAAATACTTTCTTGAGAGTTCGGCACTGATTGGGAATCCACAGATACAGTAATGCTTTGGTAAACTTCCACCAGGACAACATGGCCTGAGCCCAAAAAACGGATTTTGAGCGAAGCGAAGAATCTATTTTTGGGTGAGGTAGCCATGTCGTCCTGATGGACCCGCCCTTCCTTTTATTGTAAAAGGGCTTATTGACACTTCCCTATAATGCAGTATCTGTACCACCTTGTATATCGCTACAAGGAATGAAGAGGGCGCCTCCGCTTTCATCAGATACACACTGGAAACGGAATAGGAGAGATGCTTTATGAGCGGCTCTCTTTTCATTCTCGTTTCGGATTCTTGTCACTATATCCCCCTAGAAGCATTAATACTGTTCGGGGCGAAGATAGCTATGTGACGTGTCAAGAATACGTCCTCTGATATTATGCGATATCCCTGTGAGATTATTTACGGATATTCGCTCCAGGAGTTAGAATTCTGGATACCTTAAGGTAAAATTCTCTGGCAATATCACTGTAGTCAAATATACCTTAGAAAGCTATCTAATAGGAACTTCCATCAGGACGACATGGCTACCTCACCCAAAAATAGATTTTTCGCTTCGCTCAAAATCTTTTATATATATATATATATATATATATATATATATATATATATATATATATATATATATATATATATATATACATATATACTGTATATATATATATATATATATATATATATATATATATATATATATATATATATATATATATATATATATATATATATATATATATATATATATATATATATATATATATATATATATATATATATATATATATATATATATATATATATATATATATATATATATATATATATATATATATATATATATATATATATATATATATATATATATATATATATATATATATATATATATATATATATATATATATATATATATATATATATATATATATATATATATATATATATATATATATATATATATATATAGTATTATTACTTTTTAAGAGCAGGTGTGTGTTTTTTTTCTTTCAATATCCCTGGGGTATAGTGCACAACTTATATAATAGAGCAGTGCGCCACTGTTGGCGCATGCGCCATAGGTTGGCCACCCCTGCAATAGAGTGTAATTAACCTATTGTACTTGTTTTATTACACAAAATTTACATTGAAAAATCAGGCATCTTAACAGCAGCAAAAGAGGCTAAACAAGCAGAAAACAAAATAAAACAAATATAACTTATCAGAATCGAAAGGCAATGAAAATATGCATGCCTCAAGGTCTATTGCAATTATAAATGGTTGAAGGGGGATTGGACATGTGGTTTTTTGACCCGAGACTGTGAAAGTCAATAAAGCAAAAGTTATTCACAAAATTTGTACACCAAATCCCACGTACTCAGCCCGAAATACGTAAAAGCCGGTTAACCCTAAATCGAGTAAAAATGAATATAAGCTAATTCAAAATAGGGGAAAACTTTAAGTGGCCACATGATATACCTGCAGTCCTTCTTTGAAGGACAGCCCTTGTCCTTAATGTCTGTTATAGTTGTTGTTTGTAAATTACCGTTGAGTGGATAGTCTGTCCACTTGACTGGCCCACCCATGGAATCCTCGCTTCCTGGTAGATAGGGCCTCGCTGAACAGTTACCAGGCTCGTCTTCTTACCTCTCTCCAGCTGACAGGAGACCAAAACTCCCCTGTCCTTCGTTTGGTGGAAGTTTAGTTGGGGTGTGAGCCAGAGGTGCTGATTGACTGACCAGGTCAGTCAGACGGTCACAACAGCTGCTAGCCCACGAATGGATGCGACCCGGAGATTGTGTTGGTAACCCACACGATCTAAGGTGAACCCAGGGGAATCAACAGTGGGTTCACCTAGGTTCAGCTTCTAAACAGGTGAGGGTCATGGTGTGTAGAGTAACCCAGTTGAGGTGCGATATCGGGACTTTTTAGGGCGAGGCAATGCAACGTTCTAAGGAGTGAGTAGGAGGCAGGATTTTGTGCAAAATATGAAGAGAAATTTTGCAGCTCTAGGGGAATATACATACATAATAATTCTACCTATTCTGGCTTACTAAGAATGAATAACATAAATGACCCATTAGAAATGGTCTGGTGTGATGGGCATACATCTTAAAATTAGTCAGACCTGAATAGGTACTGAGAGATAGAATAAGCTGCTAATAAGTGAGCAGGGTAGAGTTTTACTGTATTTCAGATTCTCATTCCGAACAGAAAATATATATATTTTCCTGTAGTAGATAACGTGATTTGACCGAATTTGACCTTCATTTCAACCGCAAACCAACAAAACAACCAATTCGACTAACTTCAAGTAGCCGAACTGGTTGCTGTTATTACGGATGAAATGAAAGTGAAAACCGGTTAAATCACATTATTTTCTACAGAAAAACATATATTTTCTGTTAAAATGTTTAAATATAATGTCTTTTATTATATATATTTTATGAAAATGTTTAAATATCATGACTTGTTCAAATTCTGTGTCACTTCACTCACGTATATACTGCGAACGATAACATTAGCAATGTTACCAATGATACACAGCATTACCAACGTTACGGTGTCATTGCTAACATTAGCAATGCTACGGTAATATTATCATGTGTATTTTAAAGAACCTAACAAACCCACCTAACCTAACCTAGAAGTTCCCAGGTCACAAACCCAATATAATGTCTTTTGTTATATATATCATGTTAATCCGTGTCACTTCACTCACGTTACGATAACGTTAGTACTGTTTCGATAACATTAGCCGCACTATGTATAATAGTTCTTGTTCCGCCACTGGCTCGCTTACGCTCGCAGGAAAATGAAACATCAAGCTCGCATGTACTGGAAAGTGGTAATGTAGAGCTACTCACGCTAACATTGCCAATGTTACTCTAACATGCAATGTTACGCTAACATTAGCCACGTTAAATATAATGGTTCTTGTTCCATCACTGGCTCGCTTACGATCACAGGAAAATAAAACATCAACCTCGTATGCACTGGCAAGCGGTAATGTTGAGCTTCGCACTCTAACCAAATATAGTAAAACTAACACATTAAAATAAAAGAAAATAATGACTTACTTTTAATACCGTGACGACAAAACTTTTGGGTCACGGGGGTATTGTGACTGTAAGTCTGTGGCGTCTTAACTTCTTTGCCTTAGTTTAGTACTGCTCTTGGAACACTGTAAAAGTTGGTATATTACATTACGAGATTTAATAAAATTATCAACATTGGAATTCGCCAAAATACTTTCAAGTATTGATTACTGAAGTCATTACAATTTTCAAAGACTTCCATCGTAAAATACGCAAAAAAGATGTCACTTCAACTAACAAAGACCTGACTTGGACAAAGGTTTCCACGGAAAAAGGTTTGCTAGAATGTGGGGCTAGGGAAATATTAACCCCCCTGTACCAAACTTTTCATACATACGGGTTCTTGATTGGTTAATGGAAAAACAATGGAGTCTAGAGAGTAAACATGAATGAACCAGAATGGGAAACTTGTCCAGAGCAAGTATTTATGTGAAATCTGGGAGTGACAAGGTAATAACAAAATGCATAAAAGTAAAATAGGGAGATAAAATGGAGTGTATGATAAATAATATTTGGTGGGTATAAAAAAAGAGGAGATTTTATAAGGTATTGGATAATAAAACGAGTAATACTGGGGTAAAAAATAATATGTATACGAGGGTATTACATAAAAGGGATGGTAATAGTTGTACTGGTTCAAGTCATATGCTTGAATTAACGTGTGAAGTCGAATAGTTAAATTTGAAGGCTAGAGAAGAAGAAATCCTATTGGTGGAGGAGGAGCTTGGTGAGGGAGATTATGCGCAGAAGATCGAAATTTGCTATGTATAAACGAACGAACGGGAGCGACTACAACCGACAATAGAATGACAAAAAATAAATGAAAAACACTGCTAATATTATCAAGTAACGCTAACATTGCCGCAGCTCTACATCATACGTTGGCAGTTCTGGTTACCGTATTTATTCATGAGACATAGCCTTTGCAACGGTGCCTCTTATACTGTTTTGTCTTTTCCTCCGTTGATTATACCTAAAAGAAGGTAATGTGTAGAGAAGAAAAGGCTTGTTTTACTATTATATATCTATTCCCCAGTATGTTTTCCCCACCCAAAACCTCGAGTTCCCAATGGGGGTCCCCCTTTATCGAAGAATATATATATATATATATATATATATATATATATATATATATATATATATATATATATATATATATATATATATATATATATATATATAAATATATATATATATATATATATATATATATATATATATATATATATATATATATATATATATATATATATATATATATATATATATATATATATATATATATATATATATATATATATATATATATATATATATATATATATATATATATATATATATATATATATATATATATATATATATATATATATATATATATATATATATATATATATATATATATATATATATATATATATATATATATCTTTTTTTTTGGGGGGGGGGGGCTCAGGCCATGTCGTCCTGATGGAAGTTCCTATTAGGTAGTTTTCTAGGGTATATTTGACTACAGTGATATTACCAGAGAATTTTACCGTAAGGTATCCAGAATTCTAACTCCTGGAGCGAATATCCCTAAATAAACTCACAGGGATATCGCATAAAATCAGAGGACGTATTCTTGACACGTCACATAGCTATCTTCGCCCCGAACAGTATTAACACTTCGAGGGGGATACAGTGACAAGAATACGAAATGAGAATGAAAAGAGAGTCGCTCATAAGGCATCTCTAATATTCAGTTTCCAGTGTGTATCTGATAAAGGCGGTGGCGCCTTCTTTATTCATTTTTCGTGTAGCTCAACTACTCGGTGTTTTCCCTGTGTTCTCTCGTTATTTTGGATTTAATTCAACATTTTGATGACTTCTCCGGCCTCTTCTGCCTCTAGAAAGTTGAGTATTATCTTTACTATGTATAAATGTAGGCTCTTGTCGTTTTGAATTAAATCAAAAGTGATTTTAACGTAAACAAGAGCTGTTGCCTACCAGAGGCATCCTGGATGCTATCGCTCGCTCTTACGGGTCAGTTAGATAGCTAGAGCGACGTTCCCGGTTTGTTACGCTTTAATAATTTTGCTATTTAGCTACTCTAGAAATGCTTATATTGTTCAGTCACTGTTAGCTCGGTGAATTCGACACGGGTCGAGCTACCGATCCTGCCTTTCGCGAGGCTTCGTAGGCTAGATATCTGGCACTAGTACTTTCATGAATGGTATAAGTTTTTCCGAGTGTTATTTCATTGAAGCTATAGGCAAATATTTTATACATGTAAGATATTGTTGAATGTTTTTTTCCAAGATTGTATACGAGAGAGCTTCGGTGATTTAGGTAATCGATTCTCATCTTACCTAGTCTAGTATTCTAGGTACAGTACTATACTTTCGCACATCCCCGATTGTTCTTTTTCTCCTCTGGGGGCTAAGTTCAATCCCTCTCTCCCTCTGTAAGCCTGTCGGCTTAATCCTAGTGGTTCTATCTGTATAATAATTCAGGTATAACTATTCTAGGATATGTCTGTCCTGACCTGATAACCAGAGTGACTGGTTTTTTGGGTCAGGGCAGAACATCAAAGTCTCTAGTCTGTGGTCTGCTTCTTCCTAGCATAGAGAAAGAGTCTCCTTTGCTAGGTTAGGGGAGGACACAGGAAGCTTTGCTTCCCTAGTCCATGTTGGAAGGATTCTGTACAAGATGATTCCTTCCTCTAGTGGCCTAGCAGACTGTCCTGTGTTGTTTTTTTCAGGCTGGAGAATGAGTTTTCTCTGTTGCCCGGCGAAATAACTTCACCTAACTTTGTTCTGGTTGGGAGGAGGTTAGCAAGTATTGCCAATCTTCCTCCCTAATAAACAACTCTTGGTTAGGATGAGCTTCCCTAACGGCTGAGTGTGTCTCCTGCTAGAACGAAGTCTATAGGACCCTTATCCCTTCCCCACCTCTCTTTCTTTTATTTTCTTTTAGCCGTAGTCTTACTTCCGTACCTAGTATAGGAAAGGATGGAGGACAGGCTCAGCTCTCTGCCGGCCGGCACTTCGTGTCGGCCGCCAGAGACCCTTTATTCTTTGCAGAGTGAACCCCAGACCTCCCTTGGTCTCCCTTCCATGTCTGTTGGTAGAGCCCGGCAAACTATGGATTCTTTGGAAGCCTGAATGTTACATTCTCCCCTTCCATAAGTTCACTCTTTCTGGATGGAAGTTCGTATGGCATGCCGCCCTATAACCTTACATCCATACTTTTTCTATGACCATTGTGTTGCACCCCAATCGCGGCTGCCGGCTTAACAGCCGACAGCCGGGAAGGTCAAGGTTCTCTGATTCTTGGCTACTGTCGGCGGCATGGTTTTATTACCTTTGCCGGCCGGCAGTAGAATCACAGTCCGAATTCGCTGGTCGCTACGATTAGCAGCCGCCAGCCGGGTTTTAGTGTTTTCAGCTGTCGGCTGGCAATGATTGCCGGCCGGCACACAGTTGCGAATCAGTGGGCTGCCGCCTATTAGTTAAAGATAGTATATCTTTGATCTATAAAGGGGTAGTTGCCGCCCGGCACAATAACATGCGATGTACAGTAGTTGCTATATTCATAGTATAGTACACACTGCATTAGTAGAAACTGCTGTCCAGAGTTTGTGATAACACTAATGTTCTTCATCATACTTAATGTTATCTTGTACAGCCTTTTGTTGAGACCGTACTTTATATAGAAAGTGAGTTCTTTCTGTATTCTTTGAATCCTGTATATTAAAACTACACATTAAATTTCCGTTTAGGAAATTACATAAGGTATTCTAGTACAGAATTAACCTTAGTTTTAATATTTTAGGAGGTTACAGCAATTGACTGAACAGGAAATACAAGTATGTGTCTTTCCTTTTTTCTTTTATAGCTTTTCTATATAAGCTGAATGTTTCAATATAAGTGAAAAGCCTTCACTTGATACTCATGGATTTTTCTTCTCTTTACAAGAGGACCATCCGAAGTGCGGGAGTGTGTTCTGTAATTTCCGCAGTAAGAACTTCTGTGGACATCATTATTGCAGGACGCACGCAGCATGCACAGCCTCCAGAGGTGTTCTCCGCTATTGGGACGCTCAGGTTTGTACAGTTTGTTGTAACTTGATTACCGAGCCTTTTGACAACCCTAAGTCAACGGAGTCAAAGGATGCTGCCAGGGAAACGTTACGATCCTGGGTGAGGGGTTTTCTGAAAAACACCTTAGGTCTCTACCTTCCAAATGAGAAAATGAGGGCCTACCTTTTCCCTAGAGCATCGGCTGATGCAATCATTCCCGACCCCCAGGTGGAGATACCAATTGCCCTGAATCCGGTAGATTCTGAAGTCTCAGCCGCCCTTCAAGACATCCAAGTGGACAATAGGATGTCGGAGGTGTCGGATTCAACTGAGAAGGACCTTCTAGGAGAAGGTCAGGAGAAGCTGATTCAGATTCTCCAAGAAGAGAGCAAGAAATCGACAAATTGTCGGTTATGTCGGTTCCGGACCCAGAACCGGTTCCTTCGACATCGTCTGCTATCCCAGATGAACTGGGAAGGACTCTTTCTCCATTGTTGAGATGATCCAACAAATTCAAATGAAGAGTGATGAGAAGGAAGCTGCAATGAAACTGGAGTTACGTAGACTTGCAGCATCACGTGGGCCCCAGAAGCGGCTCACCGTGAAGGATCTTCCCTTGTGCTTGAATACCAATCCTTGGAGGTATGCCGAACACATGCCAATGACAACCGGGGAGATCGTGATCTCAGAAAAGTTGGAAGCAATCCCCTGGAAGAAGTGGAATTTTGGCCCAACAAAGATTTTTATCCGGACTGCTATGCTCGTCTTAGGAAGGAGCCAGCCTTAAAGGAGGAGACAGAGCCGGAGGTCATAGTTTTTTACCATAGTAAAGCTCAGACGTTACTATCAAGCTCGATGAAAGAGAGGGGCTTCACTAACTCAAAGGTGCCCGCCTTGAGTAGAAGCTTCCCTCCTTTGTGGCCTCTCCTACCAGAGCCGTTCCCTTCTTGGAAAAGGGATATAAGGCTACCTTAAATGCGGTGGAGGCAGGGAAACCATGCCCCTCCTTGAAGGAGGGAAGGACTCTTTCTCCATTGTTGAGATGATCCAACAAATTCAAATGAAGAGTGATGAGAAGGAAGCTGCAATGAAACTGGAGTTACGTAGACTTGCAGCATCACGTGGGCCCCAGAAGCGGCTCACCGTGAAGGATCTTCCCTTGTGCTTGAATACCAATCCTTGGAGGTATGCCGAACACATGCCAATGACAACCGGGGAGATCGTGATCTCAGAAAAGTTGGGAGCAATCCCCTGGAAGAAGTGGAATTTTGGCCCAACAAAGATTTTTATCCCGACTGCTATGCTCGTCTTAGGAAGGAGCCAGCCTTAAATGAGGAGACAGAGCCGGAGGTCATAGTTTTTTACCATAGTAAAGCTCAGACGTTACTATCAAGCTCGATGAAAGAGAGGGGCTTCACTAACTCAAAGGTGCCCGCCTTGAGTAGAAGCTTCCGTCCTTTGTGGCCTCTCCTACCAGAGCCGTTCCCTTCTTGGAAAAGGGATATAAGGCTACCTCAAATGTGGTGGAGGCAGGGAAACCATGCCCCTCCTTGAAGGAATGCAAGCCGTTATCTCTGGCCTTGCCCTGGGGCCAAGAAGACTGGAAGGACGTACACCTTACCTTCTCAGTCGGGAAACTAGAAGCTGATATTGCCGAACGCCAGTTTGGTGAGGAGCTTCCAAAACTGTCCGAGGCTCTCTTGCGTAGAGAGCAAGAGACAAAGGAAAGACTTGCGGCATTGATGTCGTTGCAAACAACACTAGAAACGATGGCAAGTGACCCCAAGAACCAGGACATGTTCATGGTTGTGGCCAAAACCCATCTGGCCACAGTTACGAAGGATTTCTATAGCTTTATTAAAGCTAAAAGAGCCTGTAGAGAGTTCGTGTTCGCCTCGGTTGCGGTGAGGCACGAACCGAGGAAACTGATCTCCTCTCGTATTTGGGGTAAAGACCTCTTTCCCAATGAAGTGGTTAAAGAGGTAGTAGACAAAAGGCCTAGGCCATCCTCTCGGCCGGCTAAACCCTACCGACAGCAACATCAACAACAACTTCCTGTGACCGCGGTGCCTCAGACAGTGGCACAACCTCCAACCATGTACCAGCTGGTACCTCAACAAACGGTGACACTGTCGCCAGTTCTTAACCCAGCCTCCGAAAGGCAGACTTCTTTCTTTCGTTCGAGAGCCAGAGGAACAGACAGAGGTTCTTCTAGACGCCCTTCAAGAGGAAGGGGATCCAGGGGAGGACGCGGTCAAGGAGGCAAGGCCTTAAGTCCACAACAGCAGAAGTAGATACTTCCAGTAGGAGGGAGATTACTGCTTTTTAGGGACTGCTGGACCTTCGATCCCTGGGCCCACAGCCTAAATAAGAATAGACTAGGTTGGAGTTGGAGCAGTCCTCCACCTCAATTTCCTCAATTCTTCCAACACCCAACCCCTGCTCTGGAAGAATATGTCCCAGAGCTCTTAGTCAAGAAGTAATCCGGAAGTCTAAGTCCATCAAATTCCAAGGAAGGCTGTTTTGTGTTCCAAAGGAGGGATCAGAAAAACTCAGAGTCATTCTGGACATATGCTGTGGCTATCGACTTGTTTGACGCTTATTGCCACGTTCCAGTTATTCGTCACCTCTCCCCCTACCTAGGCTTCAAGTTACTTTATAACTTTACGCCTTCAGAACCATGCCTTCCTGGCTAAACATAGCCCCAAGGATTTTCACGAAGCTCGCGAATACAGCCGTCCATCAGTTACGCCTAAAAGGGGTCTAAGTAGTAGCCTACTCGGACGACTGGCTGGTGTGGGCAGCATCCAGGACAGTATGCATGCAAGCTTCTAAGATAGTGATCCAGTTCCGGGAACATCTGGGATTCAAGATCAACATCAAAAAGTCTCGTCTTTCTCCAGCTCAAAAATTTAGGTGGTTGGGAATCCACTGGAATTTGGAGTCACATCGGCTTTCCATTCCTAGTAAGAAGAGGAAAGAAATAGCAGCATCTGTCAAGAGACTATTGAAATCCAAACGGATATCAAGACGCGAACAGGAGAGAGGGCTGGGCACTCTACAGTTTGCTTCGATAACAGATCCAGTGCTAAGAGCACAGCTTAAGGATGCAACAGGAGGCTGGAGAAAATATGCATCAAACGCGAAGAAATGGCACCTGTCAGCAGTTCACATTCAAGAGTTCCGCAATGTGACAGCGGACGCTCTATCTAGGTTTACACCTATTGAGTCAGAATGGTCCCTTGACGCAAGATCGTTCTCCTTCATCTCAAGTCAAGTCCCAGAGCTGCAGATAGGCCTCTTTGCGACGAAAGACAACAAGAAAATAGTCCCTTACGTGTCCCCTTACAAGGATCCGTTAGCGGAGGCAGTGGACGCTATGTCCCTGAGCTGGATCAGATGGTCCTGTATCTATCTGTTCCCTCCACACACCTCCTTTTGAAGGTCCTCGATATGCTGAGATCCTTCAAAGGGAAAGCTGCAATAGTGGCCCACAAGTGGCCAAATAGCGTGTGGTTCCCTCTGGCATTGGAACTACGATTAAAATTCGTTCCGCTACCGGATCCATCCCTGTCTCAGCGAGTACAGAAGACGACTGTCTTCGCTCCATCACAGAAAACACGGAACCTACATCTCATGATTTTCTCTCCTGAACGATGAGAAAAAGATTCGGTGTTTAAAAGTCGGTTTAGACTTTTGGAGGAAACCAGAAGACATTATGAGGTTTCGGGGAAGAAATAGCTATCCTTTTTCAAGGTGAAGACACTGAAATAAATCTGGACAGATTCCTATTTATCATTCTTTATTCTCCTTCATGAGCAAGGTTTAGCAGCCTACACAATTCTATTGTTCAAGCCTGCCTTGACAAATCAGATACCATATGCTTTACAGGTCGACCTTTCTAACGACGTTCTTAATGAACTAGCCCTTCAGCGCTTCCAAAGGCCATTTGCTTGGTCATTAGATATGATTCCTCATTGTGTATAAATAATGAACAATGAGGAATGGGCTTAGAAGGTTTTGAATTCAAGTCATATTTCTGTTTGTACTCGCCTTGGGGGCCAGAGTTAGTGAATAGTGGCTCTCTCTACAGAGGAAGGCCACGTCCAGTTCTTGGAGGGAGAACTGATTCCCTTTCCAGACCCAACGTTTCTTACCAGGAACAAGCTACCCACCAACAGGTGGGGTCCCTAGAGAATCTACCCTCTGGAGAAAGAAGCATCTCTATGTTCAGTGGAGTGCCTAAAGGTCTATCTTCATAGAACTTCAGACTTTATGGGAGGACAGCTGTTCAGAAGAGAAACCCTGGGTTCAAAGTTATCTATAACTAAGGGCGAAATTCACCCGTGTTATTTGCAGAACGAATCCAGACAGTACACCCGTTAGTCATGATCCGAGGAAAGTTGCCTCCTCCATAAAATTTCTTTAATTATATGGACTTTGAACATCCTTGTTTGCATACCGGCTGGTAGTCATCCAAGGCATTCTTTATGCACTATGCGAAGCAAGTGGAGCAACTTATGAGATCTGTGGTAGCAACAGGTAGAATTCTTTAACCTTCTGTTTTAAGTCTGCGAGGAACAGTGTAATTAATTGTGGAGGATTAATTAAGGGGGTGCGCGTGTAGTCACTGTATTTTACTACATGCTGAGCGATAGGCCACGAAAGTGTCCTTAAGAACTGTTCCATTGACGTCGGTAATCTATAGCATAATACGGACACTTGTGCCAAGCGTTTTTTACGCTAATGTATGTAAACATTATACAGACTATATCATTATTATTAATAATTCTATTGAAGTGGCAAATTTGTTTCCTAGTAGATGAAACAATATTTTCTGTTGACTGTTTTTCTTTATGCTTTTATGCATATCATCCAAATTATATAAATTTTATAAATTTGATCTGATATGTTCGTTTATTGAATTTTAATAAACTAGTTCATAATGAACCCTGCGTCTTTTTGCCCACACTCATTTTATTAAAAATGTACTGAGCATTAAGATTAAAATATGGATATTTTTATCATGGTATGTCTTTCGAGACTGTTCCCTGATTCAAGCAAAAGTCTACTCACTCTAACCCTTCCTTGGAAGGGTTGACGTGGTACCCTAACTGGTTTGTGGCAAAGAGGCAAAATTTGTTTATATGCGGATACAACCATTATCCAATAGTTACTAAGAGTGGTCACTTTGGGGAAGGTGTCACAAAATCATTCTGAGTTTGGGGACTCTTATACAAACTTTGCTTTTTAATGTATAGGGCGAGACCACTATACAAGCTTGTCATTTTGTCATCCATAAGTTTTATGTACTCCTCGAGACTTTTCCAGAGTCTAGTATAACTCAACCCTGTAGGGGGCAGGAAGCACTAACATAGTTCATGCTTAGATGAAATGATGTATGACGGTAACATCATAGGTCTCTAGGTCTAGACGGATCAGGAAAATACTTTCTTGAGAGTACGGCACTGATTGGGAATCCACAGACACAGTAATGCTCTGGTAAACTTCCATCAGGACGACATGGCCTGAGCCCAAAAAACGGATTTTGAGCGAAGCGTAAAATCTATTTTTGGGTGAGGTAGCCATGTCGTCCTGATGGACCCGCCCTTCCTTTTATTGTAAAAGGGCTTATTGACCCCACTCTATAATACAGTATCTGTACCACCTCGTATATCGCTACAAGGAATAAGGAGGGCGCCACCGCCTTCATCAGATACACACTGGAAACGGAATAGGAGAGATACCTTATGAGCGGCTCTCTTTTCATTCTCGTTTTGGATTCTTGTCACTATATCCCCCTCGAAGCGTTAATACTGTTCGGGGCGAAGATAGCTATGTGACGTGTCAAGAATACGTCCTCTGATTTTATGCGATATCCCTGTGAGATTATTTAGGGATATTCGCTCCAGGAGTTAGAATTCTGGATACCTTGAGGTAAAATTCTCTGGGAATATCACTGTATTCAAATATACCCAAGAAAGCTACCTAATAGGAACTTCCATCAGGACGACATGTCTACCTCACCCAAAAATAGATTTTTCGCTTCGCTCAAAATCCGTTATATATATGTGTAATTTTCGAAGAGCGGAATTTTTTCTATACCAAAAAATAGTCGGTAATTTTGTATATTATTACATTGTGTGACTACGCACAAGAAATATATGATTTCCTATAGCAAATAACGAGATTTAACCGATTTTGATATCCATTTCAATCGCAAACAAACAGATCAACCAATTCGGTTAGTTATAAGTTGACGAATTGGTTGATGTTATTACGGATGAAATGAATGAGAAAACCAGTTAAATCACGATATCTACTATAGGAAATCATATATTTCCTGTACGAAATCACACAATGAAATACAATACAAATGAACCATATAAATATTAACACTGTGGACATATATACTGAGTTAAAATATATAAACAACAGATGTCGGGGACGATAACATTAGCAACGTTACCAATGTTTGACAGAACTACCAACGATGACGAATGGTACACAGTGTTACCAACGGCACGATGTCATTACTAGAGGTAGAAATAAATTTTTCCATACGTAAACTAAATAATACTACCATAAAACTATTACACAATAAATAAAGAGTACCAAAAGGCCACAGAACCTAACAAACCCACCTAACCTTGCCTAGAAGTACCCCGGTCACAAAACATATATAATAAGAATGGGGGAATGACTTACCTTGATACACAGTACTACCAACGGAGACGAATGGTACACAGAACTACCAACGACACGATGTCATTACTAGAGCTAGAACTGCTAAATATCTCCTCAGATATATTCAATAATTTCTCCATATAAGTGGTACGAAATATATAAAAAGTACAGAAAGGCCACAGAACCTAACAAACCCACCTAACCTTGCCTAGAAGTACCCCGGTCACAAAACACGAATAATGACTATTGAGGAATGACTTACTTTTATGAAGGAAACGTCGAAACTTGCTGGACTCGGAAGGAAGAGACTGACGGATTAACTTCTATGACTGGGATGTGGATGGTTGGGGGTCATCGGGGTCTTGAGGGTAGGGGGGGTCGATTGTCTGATGTTGTAAAGGAGGGTAGAGGCGACTGGCAGTAATGAAAAAGTGGTGCAGCAACGTATGACGAGGATAGTAGTGGGTGAAAAAGAACCTGGAAAAATATTGCTTGAAATGTTCAGGCTTGATTCCAGGCCTCTGAACCCACTCCTTCACTTCTCTCCAGAGACGTTCTATATTTTGAGTATGGATGGTTGGGTCTAGGGGGTCAACGAAATTCTCCGAATGATTAATCGACTTATGAACGTAACCAATTTCCGATAAAGAGTTGTATGCAGCCCACTTATCACTCATAATAATACTACCACGTTTAATATACTTCTGGATGAGGGGAATTAGAGTAGCAGCATCTCGTTTAGTAGAAAGGGGGGGAACTAAAGGGATAATGAAAAATTTCTTGGTCACATGTTCAATACCCCCAAAGACCCATATGGCACTTAACGGTCTACCACGGTTGTATTTACATTTACCAAAATGGGTTTCGTCTATTTCAACAGTAACTCCATCACCACCAATCGCCTCTTGGTTATCGAAGAAGCATTCGGTAACCTCCGAACAGAAACTTCTCCAATCCTCACTAGTCTTTGAAGATATGTCTATACCATCCATGAGGGTCTCATGGTCCGAATGTTTATGCAAAAACTGGTTCGCACATAATATTATCTTCCATTGGGGTAGCCGACTTTGGTCCAAAAAAGTACCTTTATAGGCCGAAACAGTATACCCACAACGACGTTTCTTCTTAGTTTTACGGATGGTGGTTACAGTAGAGCAATAAAACCCGTGAATGTCTGCCCTATAAGATAAAAGCGCACGACACTTGGGGCAGTTTAAACTTTGAGGAATAACATTGTGAGATTTAAGAAAATAATCAACATAACCTGAATTATCACCAAAATCACCATGGAATTGAGCCACTGCTTTTAGATACGGAATGCTGCAACCGGTACAAGTTTCTATAATATGTTCCATCTCAAAATACGGGGAAAAAAAACGCACTAGTAACGAAGGACGGGTAACTAGGTCAAAGGTTAAAATGGGAAAGGCAGGGGAACAATGGGTCGGAAAACAGCGCATACAGAGATAAAGGAAGGGGGGGGGGGGTAGGGAGATATCTGAATAGGCCTAGAGTGATGATTGGTTAAGGGAAAAACAACGAACAAAAGAGAAAACATGTATGAACTAAATACGGAAACTAGACGAAAGAAAAGTTTTATAAGACACAGAGGAGAGAAAAGGAACTAACCAACAAAAATAATTACAAACAATATAGGAATATAAAATGGAATGAACGTTAAATAATAGTGAATGGGAATATAAAATGAGGAGATCATACCGAGAATTAAATGGATAAAAAAACTAGTCCAGGGTAAGAATTTATGTGAAACCGGGAAGGGATAAAGAAATAACCCAACAAATAAAACCAATATAGGAAGGTAAAATGGAATGAATGATAAATAATATTGAATGGGAATAAAAAATGAAAAAATAACACTAATAAAAAGAGTAAAAGAGGGAGTGGAAACTCCTGCGCAGGGGGAGGGGGGATATATGCGCAGATCGGAAAGTGATGAAACGAACGTATGTACAAATGGGAAAGGAAATAACAAAACACATAAACCCAATATAGGAAGGTAAAATGGAATGTATGATAAATTATATTGAATGGGAATATAAAATGAGAAAATAATACGGTAATAAAAAGAGTAATAATGGAGAGAAACGAAGGACGGAAGGTGGGGCGAACGAACAAACGAACAAATGGGTGCTAATGTTAGCATGAAACGCTAACATTTGATCTACATCAGGTATGGAATGCTAACATTTAATCTACATCAGGCATTGGCAGCACTGGTTACTGTATTACTACAAGAAATAACCTTTGAAACGGCTCCTCCCAAATATATCCAGGTATACTGATTTGACTTTTCCTACGGTTATAATAAATACCAGAAAGAAATGTATAGAGAAGAAAAGGACTGAATTACGGTTATATATCGATTCCCCAGTATGTTTTCCCCACCCAAAACCCCGAGTTCCCACTGGGGGTCCCCCATTATCGGCGGATATAGATG
>NC_090731.1:98769186-98774186 GCF_036898095.1 Palaemon carinicauda | reverse complement strand
CCACGACCAACATGAAGTATAAACTCTTCGTCACTTATGTCATCTGTATCTTCATCTACATCGCTTTTGAGAAATATTTCTTAAATACATTTATTACTCAGTTGCTGTAACCAGCACCCGTGCTCAACTGATGGTGTAATGTCTATGACAGCGATGGCATAATGTTGTTTGACACTATCTGACAGTTCTTTCTGAATGAAGATTTTTCTCAGCTATGAATTAAAAGTTTTTATTTTTATCTATTATATTTACTGTTAAATGTCTGCGAAAATAGTACATATTTCATTTGTTAACTGTAATACAAAGGATGATTTATGCTGATTCAATTTAACGTTACATTGAGATTGGGTCATTATGAACCTAGTTGTGCAGGATTAGTGTAACTATTAAATTGGAGACTATTATGACTTATTTTGAAAATTGATGATCCTAGAACATAACTTTCGATTATTTGGGAAAAGTCACAAAGCCATGTTCATATATATCGATTGAAACTAAAGTGCATCCAAAGGTTAATGTCCATCTATCATTTGTCATTCTCATTATATGTCCTAACTATGACCATCTTTTTCTTACATATTGTTAGATTGTCCTCTACATTAGTTTGCTTCAGTATCCCTGTTGCTCATTTTTTTTTTTTTTTTTGTCAATGTTATTCCTATTATTTTTTCTAGCTCTCTTTTTCGTAACTAGCTTATGCTCCATTTTTCGAATGCATTAGTTAAAACTGGCTGTGCCATCTGATTAAATACATTTTTGTTTGGAGATGGTGAAATCTAGTTTTTCATATAACATTTTGTTAACCAAAAGCTTTCCATCCTATGCTTATCATTCTAATTTCAGTATCATATCCTGAGGGAAAACATACCGTCTGCCGTAAGTACGTATATTCCTTAATAATCTCCAGAGGTTCGTGGATAAATCTTATTTGTAGAGCCTCTGCATTTCCATTGAACAATACCTTATTTTTACTCATATTGATTTTATGTTCAACATTTTTGCCATCTTTATTCAAATCAACTATCATCTTTTGCAACTGATTCCATAATTCACTAAATAGAACTATATCATCTGCAAATCTCAAGTTGTTCATGTGTTCCCATATTAATAAAAACTAGCGGAACTCGTGTAAATTACACAAAATTATATTTTCAATGCTAATGATCTCGTTCCTCACCAATACATGTTTGAATAAAATATAGATTAATTTTATAATCTAAGTTATGGAAATTGATAGAACTCAATTTTTTGTCTAATATTTAAAAAAAAGAGTCAGGTGCTAAAGACAAAATTGGGAAAACTATATAAGATGTGCTTTGGTTAAGTATTCAAAGTCTAATGTGAATTTGTAAGAGTAAACCATGAAATTATTTCCGTTTTCTTTAAAACGTGAATTTGAAATAGTATACCATGAATTTATTTCTGTTTTCTTTGAAGCGTGACACACAAAATAAATAACACACACGCTATCATATTAATATATAGATTTCTACATTTCCCAAATCATCTTATTGGTATGCTGTGAATAACTTAGGAGATGGAGTCTCATTATCCCATTCCTTTCTCAATTTGAGTTTTCTCACTATATTTTTATGTTTAGGAAAGCCGTACTTCCCACATACATATCTTCAAATCTTCTAATGTAAAATGCATCTACTTGTCTTCGCAGGGCTTTGATTACTGCTAAAGATATAAAAGAATCAAATCTTTTTGATAGTCTATAGATACTACACATGGTGGTTTGTCATAATCTGTTGATATTTCCATTAGCTGGTTAATTATTTGCACATGGTCAGTTTTTTTTAATACCACTTCTAATATCTGTCTGCTTACTTTGTAGATTATAGTCTAGCTGTCTTTAAATTTGGCCTAATATAATCTTTGCAAATATTTTGTATATTATTGGGAGCAAACTTATTGGGTGGTAATTTTTCATGCCTAATGCGTTTCCCTTCTTGTGAATTGTCTTAATGATAAAGTTTTTCCAAGCTGTAGGTAGAGAGTATTCATGCACACATTTTGTGTACAGTTCAGCTAGTTTTACTGAAATAAATCTCCTCCATCTAATATCAACTCGATTATTAAGCCATCTTCTCCTGCTATATTGCCTCTTTTTATCCGTTTTAATACTTTCTCTACTTCTATTGCTCCTTTGTTACCTGTTTAGGTGTTTAATTATTTCTATTGACATAGTTTTTTTTCTTATATCACTATGTTATAGCTTTGTAGAGATATCGTCTGTCATGTCTATCAATCAATCTCTTTTGTAGATATTTCCGTTTTTATCCTCAAAACAAACATGTTTTGGTGCCCTCTTCCACGTGTTCTTTTGATCAAAATGACGTTTCTTCCTCGCTTTAATGTTTCCTCAATTTATATCTAAAAATGTTAGCGATCTTTTTTTTTATTATCATTACTATTAGGGATATTTCTGCTAATTCTATTTCATCTCTCTTGGACTTTACTGTGACGGCGCCGAGTAAGGGTGTGAACTCAAAGGCAGACTGGAAACGACTGAGTTATATTATTGTGGAACACTCCCCTTATAGGGTGATGCCCAGGAGACTCGCTAATGACGTCCACAATTAAGAGGTGAAAGTGGTTCCCCTGTCAGAAGTAATATGCTTAGGGATACCGAATCTTGAAATCCATCCAGAGAGTAAGGCAGATGTACATGAGGCGGAGGTTGCAGTTTCCATGGGAATGGCTTCAGGCCAACGAGTGGAACGGTCGATGACGGTAAACAGGTAACGATGTCCTTGTGATGTGGGTAGGGGGCCTACAACGTCGACGTGAATGTGTGCGAAACGACGCTGAGGTTGAGGAAAGGTGCCCACTCCTGAAACCGTGTGTCGATGTACTTTGGAAGTTTGGCAAGAAGTACAAGCGCGTACCCAATCCTTAGCATCCTTAGAAATGCCGTGCTAAATGAACTTTGCCTTTAGCAGCTGTGCAGTAGAACGGCACGAGGGATGTGAAAGGCAGTGGATGAAATCAAACACCTGTCGGCGCATGAGAGCAGGAATCCAAGGTCGCGGTCTACCAGTACTGACGTCACAGAGGAGGGTGGTGTTGGAGTCTTTGAGGGGAAAATCTTCCCAACGGAGGGACGTGCAGGATGTCCTACAAGCTTGATACTCTGGATCCTGTCGTTGGGCTTCAGCCAGGGCGTTGTAATCCAATCCCAGTTGAACGGCAGCCAAGGTGTTTCTTGACAGGGCATCGGTAACGGGATTCATTTTCCCAGGGACGTATTGGAGAGTGCAATTGTATTCAGCCACGGCGGAAAGATGTCGGCTTTGACGGGGGGACCAGGCGTCCGACTGTCGAGTGAAGGCGTGCACCAGAGGCATGTGGTCTGTGCGAATGACGAAGGGCGTACCTTCTAAGAAATGGCGAAAGTGACGGACAGCCAAGTGCACCGCCAGCAATTCTCGATTAAAGGTAGAATAACCCGATTCTGCCTTGGACAGTTTTCTGCTGAAGAAGGCCAATGGGCGGGGCGAGCCTTTGACCACCTGCTCGAGTACTGCACCAACAGCGACGTCGCTGGCATCGGTGGAGACAAGGAGAGGGGCGTGTGGGATAGGAAAAGTGAGAGCCGCAGCAGTTGATAGGGCCTTCTTTGCATTGCAGAAGGCTGCTTCTTGAAGGGGACCCCATTTCAGGTCCTTTGGCTTGCCCTTGAGGGAGGCGTAGAGGGGAGAAAGAGTGGCGCAATGGCTGGCAGAAAACGGTGATAATAGTTGATCATGCCCAAGAATTCCTGCAGAGCTTTGACGGTCGAGGAGCGGGGAAATTCTGAACGGCTGCTACCTTCTCAGGGAGGGGATGGACTCCTTCAGGAGTGATACGGTGCCCTAAGAACGACACTTCGTTGGCACCAAAGGTACACTGGTCGTACCGGACTACAAAGCCGTTTTGTTGCAGGTGGTCGAGCACGATGCGCAGGTGAGGGAGGTGTTCCTCTTTTGAGGAGGAGAACACAAGTATGTCGTCCACATAACATACACAGAAAAGGAGGTCCACTAAGATGCCATCCATGAGACGTTGAAACGTTGCCCCAGCATTACGAAGGCCAAAACAGGAGTAATTGAAGGTGATGTGCCAAACGGAGTGGTGATGGCGGTCTTGGGGATGTCTTCTGGGTTCATAGGCACCTGATAATACCCCTTCAGGAGGTTGAGCGTAGAGAAAACCTTCGCTTTGTGCAGGTAGGAGGTTACATCGGCAATGTTTGGGAGGGGGTAGTGATCCTGTTCTGTTTGCATGTTCAGGCGCCTGTAATCCTCGTACGGACGGAGGGAGCCGTATTTCTTCAGAACGATGTGTAAGGGTGACGACCATGGGCTGGAGGCTTTTTGGCAAAGGCCCATTCTCTCCATTTCGGCGAACGCCTGTTTGGCGGCTGCCAATCGTTCCGGTGCCAGACGTCTGAATTTTGCGAAGACTGGGGGTCCCGTCGTCTTGATATGGTGATAAATACCGTGCTTGGCCGGAACCGTGGGCGTTTGGCGAAGTTCTGGACGGAAAACTTCCGGGTACGACGTGAGGAGGTGGGCATAGGCATCCGTGGGTGCGCTAATGTGGAGAGCGAGGTTAGAGGGGGCGGGTTGAAGAGGTGTCGACAAGTACGAGTCTGCGTTGACCAATCGTCGGTGGGCGACATCGACCAGAAGGTGGAAATGCGAGAGGAAATCCGCACCGAGGATTGGCATTGTGACGTCAGCAACGAGAAACTTCCAATTGAATTTACCGTTTCCGTACGATAATGTGAGGTTCTTGTAACCGTAGGTGGGTATCGCAGATCCGTTGGCAGTTACCAAGCGGACGTCGGCAGATGTAGTTGTGCCTTGAAGAGTTTCCTTGGCAAAAGAGAACAACAAGCACCCGTGTCTACCAAAAATCGCACGCCCGTTCCTGCATCCTGTAAAAAGAAAAGATTAGAAACATGGGAGGCCACCGCCACAAGCGATGGCCTACTTACACGTTTTTTGGCC
>NC_090731.1:98739186-98764186 GCF_036898095.1 Palaemon carinicauda | reverse complement strand
AATTATTGCAATTAGTCAGATCTCCTAGGTCCATTCATTAGGTTTTTCCTCTTCATGCCCCTTTCTACAAAATAAGCTTTTAGGTGTTTTGGGGGTCATTTTATTTTTGGCTGAAATAATCTGGGTAGTTATTCCATCGTATCCAGGGGGTTTCCATCTCTTGAGATTTTTAACAATAGATTCGACTTCAAACAAATTGCATTCATTTATGGGCACATCAAGGTCTTCCTCCTATTCAGGTATATCAATCAAATTATTCCATTCATATATTCTATTAATGATCTCACTAAAGTGTTCCATCCAACGTTGTCTTTCTTATTTTTCTGTTGTTATAACAGATCCATCTTTCATTTTGATGGGTATATGCTTCTTCTTTGTCCCAATATTAATTTCAGTGTGGCAGTGAGGATCTGGTGATCACTACAAATATCTACACATCTATAGCTTCTTACATTTCTCACAGTTGTCCTCCTTTCTTTATTTATAGCTATATGATCTATTTAAATTTTGTATTTGCCAAATGGTGACGTCTATGCATATTTGTGGATGTCTGTGTCCTGGAAAAGAGTACCTTCAATAACTAGATTGTTTCTTGAGCAAAAACTTATAAAATATGCTACGTTTTAATTTGAAACTTCACCAAGACCCCCATCACATTCACTAGGTCTTTATTATTCCTTCCAAAGTCGTGAATTACAATTTTCATTTCTCTCTCTGGAATCTCATCTATTACACTTTGCAGCTCTTCATAGCATTCCTCTTTCCTTTCTTCAGGGGAATTATTTGTTGGTTCCTAGCAAATTATGATACTCATATTGTACTCCTTTGATTTAAATTTTGTAAGTAATAATCTACTATTCACCACTATCTAATCTGTTAATGTCTTTTCTGCTCTTGGTGTCATCATCATTCCAACCCCTTCTCTTCTAACTTCATCTGTTCTTCCAGAGTATATATATATATATATATATATATATATATATATATATATATATATATATATATATATATATATATATATATATATATATATATATATATATATATATATATTGCCTAAGTCTAAAATTTCTTTTTCAATCCCCATACAACTTGTTTTAATTAGGGGCAAGATAGCAAAACTATATTTCATAAATTCATTCTCCACTTGCTGTAAATTACCAATATGATTCATGGTTCTAACATTCCAATTACAAATTTTAAAATTTTCTTTAGTTTTTATGAACCGAGAGATTCTTAGCACCCCACTACAACTGGGAGTGGGGCCATTCTGTCATCTTCACTTTCCATAAACTGACCAAATCCATAGAGGATTCATTGGTGAAATGCCTCAAAGGATAACCACTTCCTTGTCATGCGCAGTAATTATCCAACTAAGGCAGGGGATCTATGCCGGTCCATACTGATTTTAGTGAGATCATCCGCCAGGTATTGAGAGTAGAAGACGAAGAGACATCTCGTCTATCGCCTTAAACCCAATCCATCACCCTGCTGCCAATAACTTCATCGAGATTTTTTTTTCTTTGTGGTGGGGGGGGGGGGCATTTCCCCAACACCCAAAGTTCTCGTTACTCCACCATGTTGATCTCTTACTTTAATTCTTTCAACCATAGTCATTACTCGATGGTGTTTACACTGTCCTTTCAGTCTCTTGCTGCGCTTACATTTAAGCTTTTTACTGTACTTCCATTCACATTTTAAGTATTTGGTTCATTTAATGGGAAAATTGTGTTATTTCATATTTATACGATTAACGAATGAATCTCGAACAAAAGTAAGTACAAGTGATGATAAAACTGACCCAGGACTGGACAACGTTAACTAATTATTATTATTATTATTATTATTATTATTATTATTATTATTATTATTATTATTATTATTATTATAAGTGTTAGTATAAGATTACCAGTAAGTTGGCCAGGGCACCAGCCACCAGTTGAAATACTACCACTAGAGACTAGCCAGACAGTACTACATTGGATTCTTCTCTCTGGTTACGGGGTACACTTGGCGACACTATTCTATCTAGTTTTTCTTCCTCTCGTTTTGTTAAAGTTTTTATAGTTTATATAGAAAATATCTATCTTAATATTGTTACTCCTAAACTATTTTATTTTTCTTTGTTTATTTTGCTCACTGGGCTATTTTCCTGTTGGGGCCCTTAGGCTTATAGCATCCTGCTTTTCCAACTAGGGTTGTAGCTTAAAATGTAATAATAATAATAATAATAATAATAATAATAATAATAATAATAATAATAATAATAACCGGTGGCAAACATGAATTGCCAAGATATACCACCTAACACGCTATAGTTCTATATATATATATATATATATATATATATATATATATATATATATATATATATATATATATATATATATATATATATATATAAACAATTCTTCTTACTACACTGTATATGTTCAGTGGCCACTTTCCTCTTCGTAAGGGTAGAAGAGACTCTTTAGCTATGGTAAGCAGCTCTTCTAGGAGGAGGGCACTGCAAAATCAAATCATTGTTCTCTAATCTTGAGTAGTGCCATAGCCTCTGTACCATGGTCTTCCAGTGTTTTGGGTTAGAGTTCTCTTGCTTGAGGGTACACTCTGGCACACTTTTCTGTCTTTTATCTCCTTTCCCTTCATCTTGTTTTATTAAAGTTTTTATAGTTCATAAAGTGATATTTATTTTAAAATTGTTGCTCCTATTAAAATATTTTATTTTTCCTTGTTCCCTTTCCTAACTAAGCTAAATTTTCTTGTTGGAGTCCCTGGGCTTATAGCATCCTGCTTCTCCAACTAGGGTTGTAGCTTAGAAAGTAATAATAATATATATATATATATATATATATATATATATATATATATATATATATATATATATATATGTGTGTGTGTGTGTGTGTGTGTGCGTATGTGTGCGCGTTTGTGTGCGTGTGTACATGTGTGTATGTACCAAAATATTTATCATTCAAAGGATCAAATTAACGAGGCTCGAATAAATAAATTTCATTTTGTCCCTGAAACTATGAATATTTTGCAAATTTCAAATAAAAACAGAAAACAAACGTTTCGGCACACTGGATATCCAAATAATTTGATTTTTTTTCAAATATTAGGGTTTGTACAGTAAAAAAATAATAGGAATTATTTCAACAAAAATTCGGATACGGTCGCCATACATTTAACCTAAAATATTTCACGTCAACATTTCTAATATATCAAATTCCCAATTTCAATATATTTTTTTTTCTTCTTATTTTAAGCTTACTGAAATTGCGTCTCATTGATAGTATTTGAATTGGTGGCTTAAAATGATTATTACTGTGTTCGATAAAAAGGTTAGACATAAATATAAATTAAAAGTAAAGTGTAACGTGATTCCTTCGTCGGGTCTTTATTGATAAATTAATAATGTGGCTTTCACCTCGAATATCATTCATGAAGATATAACGATACAGATATATATTTCTTTATTTTATGTTTATAACCTCCATCATCATCGTCATTACCATTACCATTATATTATTGCTTTTAGTTGCTCTTTTAATCCTTGTTATTTATGGTCACGATGAGTAAAGTAAAATTTCTTGCAAAAGTCTGTGATTAAATGGCCAATTAACAATGTCGTATACATATAAAACACTTTCTGGGCTCAAGCCATGTAGTCGTGATGGAAGTTCCTTAAAGTTGCTTCCTAAGGGATATATGTACTACAGTGATATTCCCAGAGAATTTTACCTTCAGGTATCCAGAATTCTAACTCCTGGCGCGAATATCCTTAAAATTTCTCCAAAGGATATCGCATAATATCAGCGGACGCATGTTTGACACGCCTCCATAGCAATCTGCACCCCAAACAGCGTTTTGGCTTCGAGGAGGATGTGGCAAAAGAGAGCCGTCCAAGGGCTCTCCCCGCTCTCGTAATACTATTGGGAATACAACAGTGCCATTCCCACGACAGCAGGCATTCCTTTTTTTTTTGTAGCGATCTCGCTCGGTGATATTTCCTGGTGATCTAACTTTTTGGTCGTTTTACAGGATTATTATTATGCTTTCTCCATCTTCCACCTCTGGAAAGTTGAGTATCGGGTCTTTACTATGAGTATATTTTAGCTCCTGTTTCACAATGAAATTAGAATATTTTATTGTGTTTAAGAGCTAGGCCAGTTACTGGAGGCGCCATGGCGCCGTCGTTCGTTAGGCATGTGTTATTTAGATAGCAGAATGACTCACAGTTTTTAATAGCTTTATTTAATTGTTTTAATTATATAGCTATTTAGGCAATTATTCTTGTAAAGTTTCGATAATGTGCATAATTTTTGTTTCCCCCTTGTCTCCGTCGATCGTATAGTTTAGAGTTTCGCTGATTTAGGTAACCGAGATCTCGTTTAGCCCAGGTAACCTTACCTAGACGTTTTACTATACGTTCAGACTTTCCCCGGTTACCCTCATGTATTGTTTTCATTAAGTGGAGACTGATACCTCGTAGAATGTTATGAAACATTACACGTCTCTTCGGAGACTTAAGGGTAATCTCTTTCCCTATGAGTGTAGCCTCAGGCTACAACCCTAATAGCCGTGCCTTGAATTTTATTCAGACATGGCTAACTTAGGGTTTGTACTGCCTCTTCCCTTAAACGTTGGTTGTGGTATACCATCAGGTTTTGGGATTTAGTCAGAATCTCAGAGTATTTAGTCTTATGTTAGCGACCTGCCAGCAGGGCGAATGGGTTGTAGGATACCGTCATTCCCCTGCCGGCCAGGTGGCCGGCAATAGAGGTTAGCCCTCATTAGCCACACTTGAAGTTATGGTAGAATACCATCTTCTCCTTGTGACTAAAAGACTAGTCCTATGCCACAGTTCTCTGGGCTGAAGAGTAATTTTCTTTAGCCTAGGATACGTGGCACTGGAACTCTGTTTCTTCTTTGTTGAGAGGAGGTGGCAATGCCACCATTCCCTTAGCTGTGTCGGCAATCTTTGGGATGGAGAACTGAGTCTCTCCTGTTCCCTGGGATTCTGCCGATACCGAAACAGAGTTTCTTTTACAGGTGGTAGGACTGACAATTTTTGCCAGTTCCTTTCACACTCGTTACAGGACCCTGTTCCCTACCCCTCTGTCCACTTTTGATGGCTGAGCCATTGTCTTTCTTTAGGACGGCATCTTGCAACCTTACCTTTGCTGGTAGGTTGCCGGAGCCAGCCAGACTCCCTCTCTAGTCATGTCTTTGGCTGACGGCAAAGCATACTGCCGCCAACCACATCATCTGTCGGCAACTGCCGGCCAAGCTGGCAGCTAAGATGGCTGCCGGCGACTATGATGGCCGTGAGAGGGAAGTCCCTTCTGTTCCCAAGGTTCTTCAGTCCTCCCTTGGACTGCTCCTACAGGTCCTGTTGCCGGGATACTGCCGGCCAGGCCGGCTCAGATAGTGCTGACTCAGTTGGCAGCACGCCGACTGTACTGGTACTGCTGGACTTGCCGGCCGGCAGTGTATCGGCGGTACCTTGTCGGAAATAGTACTGTAGCTGCATGGTAGCCTGAATGGTACATTCTCCCCTTCTATTAAAAGCTTCTTTCTGGAAAAAGGCAGTCAAATTAGACTTTTATATCCTTAATTACAGTATACATTCACAGTAAGGATTAGCCTTTTTTCCATGTTATCTCTCTCTCTCTCTCTATCTAGCATGCCGGGTATGCCGGCAAGACCTAGCTGTGCCGGCTACATGCCGGCCAAACTACTGTATATATTATACAGGCAGCCAGTATATCTGCACTATAGAATATACTGCAGATAGAAAACTACTATATAGTTTATACTAGTAGTTATTTCCAATATATTTTGGATATCCGACACAGGCATTTGCTGAGCCCAATCCTCTATTGAATGAATATGATTTCTTCAATATCCTAATTAGAAATCAGTATTAGGATTACCCTACAATATTAAACACTTCAAGGCAGGAGTAATACACTCCTAACCATTAAAGGGTGGAGCCTTTTTCCTTGAGTCTCCCTGATCAGGAAACTCTATATTTTAATATAGTAGGAAGACTACAACAAATAGGCTGAGTGGGATATACAAATATGTGTCTTCCTTTTCCTAGTCCAGCCGGCTTCATGCTAGATGGACCATACTGTCATATGCTACTATGAAGACAGTATAATGACTAGACTACAATACATGATGTACAATAGCCAGTAAATTGCAATATAGACTTACTGCCATTAGAAAACTACAATACCATGATACAGTAGTATTTCTGACATACCTTGGGTACCCTTGTACGAGCATTCTGCTGGTACCGTTCATATATTGAGTGAATAGTTTTCTTCAATATTCTGATCGAAAATCAGTTATCCTGACCCCACAGTATTAACATTATTTTGGGACAGTGATTTGATACTTCTCTACCCCTAGGGGTAAGAGTCCTTCTACTTGGAGTTACTCTATAGAAAAATCTCCATGAAGTTAATACTGAGGGGAGGCAACAGCATTTGCTCACAGGGGTACACAAGTATTTATCTCCTACTATCCCTTTATAGCTTACTATCCTAAGCTACTCTATTGTAAAGGACATTTGCATGTTGATTGTCAAGGATATAATCCATTGTATACTCATTTGGTTTTTCTTTCTTTACAAGAGGAACACCAGATACCTTGTGCTGCATTCCTCTGCAAGGCCAAGAGTAAGTATTTTTCGGTCATAATACTTGCTGGTTTCATGCCCCCTGCAATATTATTTCCGGATCTCTACATTATTGGAACCCACAGGTTTGCAATATATGTCGGACATTAATGTCCGAAGGTTTTGAAAATCCCAAGTCTACAGAGACTAGGGATACAGCTCAATATAAATTACGCAACTGGGTGAGAGGCTTTCAAAAGATCTCTCCGGGACCTTTCCTACGTAATGATGGGATGCGTAAGCTACTATTTCCTGAAGCAAGTGAGGAAACAGTAGTGCCCCAGGAACTAACTACATCCCCTGACGGCCAGAAAACCTTTGGGATTAAGGGCAAGAAATGCCCCAAGGTAGAAGAGGAAAATGTTGCGTCGGAATTTCCTCCGCCTGTGCCGGCTTTAGAGCCATCGATGTCGACATCTTCGTCTTCTACCCCTAATTTGGATAATGTGGTACAATTATGTATCCAGCTGAAGAATCAAATAGAGAGCTTTCGTAGACAAAACGAAAAGCAGGAAGTAAAACGCAAGATAGATCCTCGTAAAGTTTCTCTTGTCGCTTCCCAGGTGTCAGTCAAACGACCCATGAGTCAAGACCTACCAACATGCTCCATAACCAATCCTTGGATATTTGCGGAGCAGATGCCGATTTCAAATGGCAATCTCTACATCTCAGAGAAAATAGGTGCTGTTCCTTTGGACAAAATTCAATTTTGGCCAAGCTTTGACGCTTTCCCTAACTGTTGGGTTCGACTGAAGTACGAACCAAAGTCAAGAAAAGGAACGGAACCAAAGGAGGTCTTGATTCTCGACCATGATAAGGCACAGACTATCCTTTCAGGTAGTCTAAGGAAGGCGGATTATTCAGAGTCGAAGGTATTCTCACTGATTAACGGACACCCTTCCTTTCTTGCTCCTACTTCACTCTCATTCCCCTTTATGGGGAAGGCATTTACTTCTGTTTCCAAAGCGGTAGAGGCGGGGAAGCCATGTCCCACACTCGATGAGTTCAAGCCTTTGTCACCAGCTTTTCCCGGACAGGAAAAGGATTGGAAGGAAGTCCATTTGACATTTTTAGTAGGAAAATTAGACAAGGACGTCGCAAGTTGACAATTCAAGGTATGTCTCCCTAAATTGTCTGAGTTGCTCTTGTGTAATGAACAGGAGTCAAAGGAGAGATTTGCGACATCCCTTTCTCTACAAAACTACATAGAGTTGTGTTCAACCTACAAGAGTACCCCAGACATGCTCATGTTCATAGCCAAAATGCATATGGCTCTCTTGGTGAAGGACCTTTACGCCTTTATGAAGGCTAGGAGAGCATGTAGAGAGTTTGTGTTCGCTGATGCAACAGTAAAACACAAAACAAGGAAGCTAATATCTTCCAACATCTGGGGTAAAGACCTCTTCCCACACGAGGTCACTAAGGAAGTAATTAAGAACGCCACCATGGAGAACATAGGTCTTCTCCAAAAAATGGGGCATTCCTTCAGAGAGAAAATCTTCTGTGGTTGTGGGTCCCCAACATAAAAAGAAGATTGGAAATGCTGGAAATATCCAGGCTGCTCAACAACATCCCACTATTCCAGTGACCACAATGCTTCAGTCAAAAGTCTAAGCCTACTGACTACTCGAAGCATAAAGACGCTTCGGTTAAGAGGAACTTTCCCTCAGAATCGCATGACCTTCGATCCTTCGGTCCAAAGCCTATTCAAGATGAGCCATTGATGGGAAACAGAAATGTCCCTACTATAATTTCCTTACCTTTTCCTACAGTTCAAAACCCCCCTGGAAGAGTATACCTGAGAGCTATAGAGCATACAGGTAATAAGAAAACTTTAGCTCATCGAGTTCCAGGGAAGGCCGCTTCGTGTTCACGAAAAGGACTCAAGATATCAATGAGCCATTCTGAACTTGTCGCCACTCAACAAGTTCACAAAAAACAGCAAGTTCTGAATGTTAATCCTTCTGAACACATGGACCTTGTTCCAATTAAGGGTGTTCCTAGTCTTGTCAGACCTGAAAGGTGTTCTTCGGAACCTTCCAGTCAACCACCCCCCTTCCTTCTATCTAGAATTCATGTTACAGGGAGTAAAATTCATCCTAAGAAAGATACGTGTCGGACTCACAGTTTTATGTATCTTCAAAGGATTGACGAACTTAGTCACGTCAAATTCAAATCTAGAAATAGTTCAGGTATTAATATACCAGATCAAGAGGCTGGAGTGGGCAGCACCTGAAGTGTCCGGCCAATGTGCATTCAAAGAGATGACCCAGTTCCTGGGACATCACGGATGCAAGATAGGCTTCTAGAAGTCTCGACTTTCTCCAGCTCAGGGGTTTCGATTTTTAAAAAACCATCGAACCCCTCAGTCACATCAACTCTCCTCTCCTTTGGAAATATAAAAGGAGCTTGTGAGGTCTGTCAAGAGACTCAGGTATTCAGTCAGAATACCAAAACGCCAACAAGAAAACGCGCTAAACTTTCCCCAATTCGCTATAGTGACAGACCTGGTGATAAGGGCACACCGGAAAAATGCGTTAAGAGCTTGGAGAAAACACGCATCAAACGCTTGAAGAGATAAAAAAAGACTGAGATCGGTCCATCTTTAATCGCTTCTCTAACAGAAATTAGAGCACGAAAGTCCCAAGACTCTGCTGGTCCTTTCATGGGTGGGGAAGCCCCCTCCACACAGATCAAGCTCCCTACGACTGATCTGGGAAACCGAAGCAATAATAAGATGTCACATTCGAACGTCTCATTCAGTCTTGGTGAAGTTACCCATCCCTCTTTTAAAGGGACGGCACCTACCAGCAGTTCATTTACAACTGATCCACGATGTGACGTTGGATACTCTATTTCTATACAAACCAATAGAGTTGGAATGGTCCATGGGTGCAGACATATTCCCTCCCAGTCCCGGAACTGCAATTCGACCTCTTCATCACGAGCGTCTTCAAGAAACTACCTCGCTATATAGCCCTATACGAGGATCCTCTATTGGGGCTGATAGACTAGATGAGGCTGGCCCTAGCTCTGACCCTAGGTATATTTCCGAAGAATCAGAAATTAACTGCCTTCGTTTTATCACAGAGAACCCAAACCTTTCATTTCATGATTTTCTCGCTCTAGCGGTTAGAAAAAGGTTTGGGATCTCAAAAGGCAATATAGAATTCTTAGAAGAATACAAGGCAAAGTCAACTAGAAGACAATATGAGTCTCCCTGGAAAAAGTGGGTTGCGTTTGTCGAAGCAAAAGGACTGAAAGAAATTTCAATGAACTTCTGTCTGTCCTTCTTTGTCCACCTTCATAGACAAGGTCTGGCGGCCAATACGATAAATACGCGCAAGTCAGCCTTGACTAGGCCTCTCCTATATGCCTTTCAAGTGGATCTGGTGAATGAAATCTTTAATAAGATTCTGAAGGCATGTGCTAGGCTTAAGCCCGTGGTGCCACCAAAGCCCATCTCTTGGTCTTTGGACAAGGTCTTACATTATGCCTCATCTGCGAACAATGAAGATTGTTCTCTTAAGGATCTAACTTCTTTCAGTATATGGATTGTGAGCGCCTTCGTTCATATACTGGATGGAAATCATCCAGAGTGTTTTACAAACACTATGCAAAACAAGTGCATGAACTCAAACACTTCGTAGTGGCGGCAGGTAGTGTATTAAAACCTGCCCCCTAATTACTGTAGTAAACAGTTTTTGGTTTGGGACCTCACATGTCCTCGCACATGTAACGGATGAGAATCATCCAGAGTGTTCTACATACACTATGCTAGACAAATTCATATTCTGAAGCAATATGTGGTGACGTCAGGTAGAATATTTAACCTGCCATCTAATTCTACGATGAACAGCTAATTGACTGGGACTGTCAATTAAAGGGAGAAGAGGTCACCCTTCTTAGGTGTGACTTCTTTTAATTAAGTGTTACCATGATAACACTGGCTCTGTTCAAAATCCCAGATGTAGAATTATACAGATAGCACTAGTGCCGGTGTACGAAGTACACAGTGCAGATAGAAGTAACCAGTACAGGAATTATGAAGAGAATTTTTTTATAATTTTCTTCAGTCTGAGAGTGGCACTCATCATTTCTTCCTTCAAGAAGGAAATATAGTCTCTGTACTTGTTACAGGTATAATCCCATTTAGTCATTTATTAGTAATAAATGTCTATTAGAATGTAGTGCATCCACCTTCGCCAGACAATTGTATGTATACATGCCAGAGTTCTTCAACTTACCAAAGTAAGTATCCCTCATATATTTGTATGCATCAAATAATAGATATAAGAGACACTGGTGTTATTTTAGCAAATATACAACTATGAGACTATTTGTATATTCAGTGTGTACTTATGTTTGGTCATACAATGTATGTTAACCTCAAGATCCCTTTTCTACTGTCTAGAATGACTCTTCCTAGTAGGAGGCAGGAAGCACTAGCATTGGTTATGATTAGTGATGGTGACGAATAACGGTAACGTCCCTTGTCTCATGTGGTTCCCATGACCATAGAAAAGGTTGCTATAAGGTTAAGACACTGATTAAAAATCCACAGATACACTAATGCTCTGGTATGCTTCCATCACGACGACATGGCTTGAGCCCAAAAATAGGATTTTGAGCGAAGCGAAAAATCTATTTTTGGGTGAGATGGCCATGTCGTCCTGATGGACCCACCCTTCTCTTCTAAAAGACAAGATCTTCACAGTATCCCTCCCGTGGTACTGTATCTGTAACACCATGCTCAATGCTACAAGGAATGCCCGCCGTTGTGGGAATGGCGCTGTTTTATTCCCAATAGTATTACGAGAGCGGAGAGAGCCTTTGGACGGCTCCCTTTTGCCACATCCTCCATGAAGCCAAAACGATGTTTGGGGTGCAGATTGCTATGGAGGCATGTCAAGAATGCATCTGCTTATATTATGCGATATCCTTTGGAGAAATTTTAAGGATATTCGCGCCAGGAGTTAGAATTCTGGATACCTAAACGTAAAATTCTCTGGGAATATTACTGTAGTACATATATCCCTTAGGAAGCTACTTTAAGGAACTTCCATCAGGACGACATGGCCATCTCAACCAAAAATAGATTTTTCGCTTCGCTCAAAATCCGTTATGTGAGAAACACAGAAGCATATGGATTTAGAGGAATTTGTGCAGTACGCAAACAGTATCGTCACCGACATGCTATCTACAGTAAAAACCCTGTATATCCTCTGTCCCTTTTGCGTGATTTATATTTAACAAAAGATTACCGAAACTCTAAAACTAGCAAAATTTATGTCTTTTATATAAAATTTCTTCATAGAATTCAGGTTGTGAATGTAATGATGTAATTCAAAAGTGATTTTTCATTTTTCAACCCCATTGAACTCAGACTAAGCATTGGAGTTTAGCTTCCCGTTTTACTGTTTTTTTACATGTAAAAATGCTTAGATTTTTATAAACAGACTATCATTTTATCTTTAACTTTATGTCTAGTCATCAAAGTGTTCAGTTATTGATATGGTTTTATTAATCTAAAGATCGATTGATTTTAACTATATATTTAGATTCCATTTATTTTCTTAGCCCCTTTTAACCTAACATTCTTAATCACTTCATTACATTGGAGGTTTTATTCCTCATGAATGAAACATTATTTATAATATTCTTATTTGATTAAATTATCACAGTACTTATAGCCTTTTGCTGTATAAGTTAGACAGCGGTTTCCGTCGGTTAAGTTTCGTGTCTCTCAAAATAAATAATTTGACCATGTGTGTGTGTATATATATATGTATATATATATATATATATATATATATATATATATATATATATATATATATATATATATATATATATATATATATATACTCGTATATATATATATATATATATATATATATATATATATATATATATATATATATATATATATATATATATATATATATATATTAGTGTGCTACTGTTATTAACACATATTGAGTATGTGTTGGTTGAGATGTTGAGTCTTGAAATGAAGTCAAGCATGTTAACTTTGAAATGGTTTATTCTCTAAAAACAATAGTGTTAACATCTCCATCAGAGGAGTATAGCTGGTTTGGTCGGATGACCAATTCAGGTGAAGTATAGATAAGAACTGCCTATAATATCGATATCACAGATATCGTATATTAAGTTATCTCAGCATTTAAACACAATATGTAAACTTTACATTAGTCTAGGAAGACACCTGCATTCGGTGGTGACACAATCTTTCACATGGTATGCATTTGTGTTTATGCTTCATAAAAATGTTACATTGCTGAGAGATGCAAAATGCATCCTGTTATGATTTTGTCTGACTACAGCAAATCTCACGCTAGCTTCTTCTTCCACAATGACATATTATGTCATGTGTTTTAAACATGCAATAACTAACTATTACACACACACACACACACACACACACACATATATATATATATATATATATATATATATATATATATATATATATATATATATATATATATATATATATATATATATATATGTAATTCATAGACAACAAGTAACGCACATGTGAATAAAAATTACTTTCTCAATGTTTCTTTTATGAACCGTGCATTATAACTGCCAACGGACTCCAATTAACCTACACGACAAAAGCCGTTCAATGTAGCACACTAGCTGATCTCAACTCTATGTTATTATAGTCAGTAATTCACTTGTTCACTCCACTAGCTCCAGTCCCATGTAGTCCTGTGCTGCCTTTACAAGACTCCTACACTCTTCCATATTCAGTGGGATACCATGCTAGTGGTCAGGTGTTTCAGTTCTCATGTGATCCGCATAATTTATATATATATATATATATATATATATATATATATATATATATATATATATATATATATATATATATATATATATATATATACTATTATGCAGTATTTCCATTTTTATGCCAATGTCAATATTATGTACCGTACTAACTGCAACCTCTTTCAGGCTGCATGCAACATTCAACCTAAAAGGTCAAATTCGTTTAATATACACATACTATTTTCACCCTTGAGTGACTCTTTATGGTCAAATGATATTTCTGTATATTTTCCTAAACAAAGCTAGATATTCGGAGATTGCCTTATGACCATATCTCTCCGAGACATATAACATTGGTGACCTCTGGAGGGCTTCAAACATCTGGCCAGCATTCCATCTCGCCTCTTTGTCTGCTCTATCCTCCGATGATATCCATTGCTGACTCTAAGTCTTTTTTTTATGCTGTCATTGTGAAACTACAGCTCCTTGCCAGTAGAGATGTCTTTGCAGGGTTTTAGCATGCCAGAGATCAGTTCCGCAACAAGAGTGTGCTAACTAAAGCAACAGTGTAGGCTACATTCTGGCTACGATCTCAGAAATCTCCATTAGCTATGAGGAAAAACCCCATGCAGTATGATGCCCTTAAGTTATACCTCCTAGAGCCGCTCTTACTGTCAACAGCTGCCAAAGTAGCTAAGATTTTCCAGCTCTCATATTAACTGTTGGGGAATCAAAAAGCTTCCAGGACCGTCAGACAAATTATCCATATTGGTTGCCTTCAGTCTTGTCTTCAGTCTTCAGTAGATGGTTTTCCTTGTGAAGTCGTCCTGCCAAAATCTGCGCAAACTGCCTTTTCAATGCTGATACCATACTAATGAAGGTTCTGAGGATTAATGTTGATGTCCCCATGGACAGGCACTTCTCCACCTTCAAGACCTCCATAAACATCCCAACTTCTGGTGAAGGGGACAACCATTCAACGCTGACCGAAGCAAAGATGAATCCTGTTTGACATCGACACCCACCTCGGGATATGCATTGGCAGCGACTAAGCCGCTCAGCCCACCTAGTCCATCACCCCACCCAACGTCTTCAAAAGCTGCTGAATGATGCACATTGTTCACTGTGGCCCTACTATCACTACTAATAAAGCAAAATATGTGCTACTAGATGTCAATGTTAAACAAAGGTGTAAGTAGGCCACTGGATATGGTGGTGACTCCCAATTATTATTGCATGATTTAGGATATATGGAGATCTTTCTGGTAGATACTGGTGCCTGCCGTTCCCTTCTGCCACATTCCCTTTCAAGGGGATGGCGCTATGATTCTAAGCTTGCTACTACACACCTGCTTGCTGTCAATAGAATTTCTATCCATATCCTCCGTTATGAGAAGCTGACACTGTCGTTTGGTGGTGGCAAGTACTAGTAGAATTTCATAATTGCAATGTTAGACTACCCATCATCAGTGCAAATCACTTTGCCCATTTCCACCCGTTGGTAATGTCGCACATAACAATTTAGTCAATATTTGCTCTTGAATACCCTTATTTTTATCCCAGCCTATTGCCTAATCTACTTTATCCTCCAATGACGTCCATCATTGAGCCCAATTCATCTGTTTATGATGCCACTGTAAAACTCTCACCCCTTGGAGGTAGATATGTGTTTCTATGGTTTCAGCATGCCGAAATTCAGCTTTGCATCAAGAGCATGACCCACTGAAGCAGCAAAGCTGATTATGTCATTGCTCTAATCCAGGAGGAAACCTCCCTAGAAATCTCCAATTAGCTATTTGAGGAAAGGGACACCCCATGCAATAGACGCCCTTAAAACATACCTCATGGTGCCGTATTTAATTTAGACAGAGTCCTGGATAGGAAAGATATTTCTGCTCTCTCAAAAACTGTTGAGGTGGGGGGTGTTAAAAAGTATCCATGACACGCAGAGAAGTTATCAATATTGCTCACCCTTAGCTTGCAGCAGATAGTTTTCCTGACAAAGTTAGCCTACTTCATTCCTTTTGGGTACAACTCTCTCCAGAACCTGCGCGACCCGATCATCCCGATTTTGATTCTTTGCCAATGAAAGACCTGATGAGTAGAGTCTATACGTCTATGGGCAGCCACTTCCCCACATTCAAGAACTTCATCACCATCCCCACTCCATATTTGAGGCTGCTGTAAAGGATTGTGCTAAAAGATATCAAAGGCAAAAATAAAAAATCCTGTAAGGAGGATATTACCTGGGACGATGACCTCCCCATTACCTAATCTCTTCTTTTTGCATGATCATGGATATAATATTTGCTCTGTGATAGATACTGGTGTGTGTTATTCCCTTCTCCCACGTTCTCTATCAAGGGTGTGACCCTGTCATTCTAAACCATCTGGTGTTCACCTGGTGGCTCTCAACAGATCTATCACCATCCACCGTTATGGTATGCTGACACTGTCATTTGAGGGTACATAGTACCTGTGGAATTTCATAATCACAACATTACAGGGCCTATCATCATTTAAGATTTCATGCCCATTTCCACCTCCTGGTTGACATCCCCGTCACTGATTTGGCAATGATAGCTCTTACACGTCCACATCTTATCTACTGCTCACTCACCTCATTTTCTACATCCACTCACTCACAGATGCCAATATCCACCTTGTCAGTTTATATCTTGACATCTTCAGCAGAGAGCTACAACAGATGCTCCCAATTGCTGCTAATTACAGTGTTTATTACCATATCAACACTATGAGGTCCCCGGTGTTTTCAAGATTCTGGCCTTTGGCCCGATAATGTTTAGAGCTGCCAAATGCCTAATGCCTGTGTGGTGGTTACAGTACACTTAACGTTCAGAGAGGACCAGACAATTAAACCCTCCCCGATATGGCTGACATCACCGCCTACCTTTAGAGTGCTGAAGTATTTATGTCCAAGAACTAGGAAAGCATCATCAAGACCACCATCACCACCCTCTTTGAGATATAAACTAACAATTACTTTTGCTTTGGCATTCATAATACACAGTCTACATTGATATGACTCATGGATGGCATTTAAGGGGACCTCCCCTTTTGTTTATGATGTGTAGATAACATAATAGTATTATTGTCCTCCAAAGAAGACAGCCAACGTCACATAAATATCTTCTTCAACCAACTTGAGCATATCGGCCTTTTCAGTCAGGTACAAAAAGTGTGCCTTTCGTGCCAGAAAATTTGTATTCTGTGGGTACTGCATTACTCCAGGAGCATTCACCTCCTTCATGAGAAGATTCCAGAAATGCACAATTTTCCCACACCATTGATTTTCAAAGCACTACAGTTCATGGGAATAGTGAACTATTACCACTGGTTTTTGCCATAAATCATCCTTATTTTTGTACCCCACTATGATTCCTTTCAAGCCCAAACCTTCTCTAATACCAAAAGAGCCCTATCAACTACCACTACTCAAACCTTATCTCTGCCAATTGTACCACTCCTACTCTTCATTGATGCCATTAACGTTGCTATAGGGGTAGTACTTCAAAAGATGATCAATGGATCATACCATCTATTTACTTTCTTCATTAGGTAACCTTCCACAGCTGAATCAAGCTGCTCTGCCTTCTATCTCAAACTGATAATGGTACAATTGGCTGTCAGTCACATCTACCACTTCTTAGAAGACATGTCATCCATCATTGACAAAGACCACATACCTCTTTTACACATGTGATTCTTGGTCTGTCCATCAATGTCAATATCTCTCTCCCATTCCTGAATACAATTTAACCCTTTAACATAACCTTGGTAAATTAAATACCGTCGCTGACATCCTTTCAAGAACTACACTGGCCACTATCCACTTGGGAATGGATTACAAGGCCTTAACATAAGCTGAACTAAAGGACCCTCAATACTATACTTATGAGACATCTTGCATATCTCTCCATAGGGAAGATGTCACCCTTAATGATTCAAACACCCACCTTTTCTGTGACAGTTGTACCGCTAGGTTGCGCCCATGCTTTTGCTACTGATGTGAAAGTTTGTATGCTACGGCATTACTAGAGAGGCCAAGAATTGGATCCGTGCCTGTACTTCATCTTAAATCTTAATGATGCCTCGACATATAGATTCGAGTGTGAGGACTTTTTATCAACCTCAGCATCGTTTTGTTCACATTCACGTTAATGTTGTACACCATTTCCCACTTCACAAGGACAGAGATACCTTTACAAAGTCACTGATTGCTTCACACATTAGCCTTAAACCATTCCCATGTAACATATAACATCCAACTCATGAACTGCTACATTGCTTTCTGAATGGGTAGGAAGATTCAGCATCCAAGAGTATCTACTCAGCATCATTCTACATTTGACTAACATTTATAACCCTACTCCCAATTGGAATGATGGAACATTTCCACCATACCCTCAAAGCTATTGATGATATCTTGCAGAACCAACTTAAGATGGTTTCCAAAACTTCCCTTTGTCTTCCACTTACTGAGGACCATTCCTAAGGACACCTTGGATATCACAGCAGCAGAAATAGTATTTGGTAGCACATTGGTCGGTTAAGTGAAATTTTCCCTTCCGCTACTACCTCCAATGATCTTCTGAGCTTAGATCAACTTGTGGAAAAATTTTCTCACTCCCATCAGAATTACAAGCACTAAAAAACAGCACATAGCAAAAGACCTACACACTGCTACACCTGTTTTCACGTTCACCAGCGTTTACATATCACCATTTCTTGTCATCCATCATACTTTGAAATTTTTTTCTTATCTATATTAGAGGGAAAGAAGATTAGATCACCATTAACAGATGAAAACTTGTATCTCCTGTCAGAGACCTGCCAACAGTATGACGTCAGCACTAGGGAAGGTCAAGCTCTTTCACATGCAATTTTGTTTCAGTGCCAGAACCATGAAATGCAGGTGCAATAAATAATTCATTTAAAATAAAAAAAAATAATGTAGTACACGCTTATTTTGACTCTATTTTAAATTGCGTTTCTCTATTGTCATTTTCTATAACAATGTCAACCTTAGATAAACCAGTAACAGCTTTTGAGCTGCAATCAACTCTCTTCCTTAGCAACCAAATTCGTTGAATGTATTCATGCAATTTCTACCTTTGGAGCAAACAAATACTTGTGTTTTTGCTGAGTAAAAGTTAGTTATTTGGGACCTTGACTTTCGCTCATACCTCTCCCACGGACATCACGATTTTGCCTAATAAATATATAAAAATTAAATAATTATTAAGCTACTACTTAATTAGAAACGAAAAAGATGAAATATGAACGGGACGGTTTATATATATATATATATATATATATATATATATATATATATATATATATATATATATATATATATATATATATATATATATATATATATATATATATATATATATATATATATATATATATATATATATATATATATATATATATATATATGATATATACCTATATATATATATATATATATATATATATATATATATATATATATATATATATATATATATATATATATATGAGTTAGGATAAATATTTAAAATTTCAATTTGAAATACGCCCTGAACCTTTTGAGATTTAGACAACTAACACGTAAAGAAAGAATGATAAATGAAAAACTCAACACTGTAGAGTGGAAACATTAGTAAATTTGCGTGCTCTACTTCTAAACGAGGAATTCAAAGCTCACCGGTAAGCAGAGGTAGAAATATCAGTTTCCTTGAAATATACAAACATACATTTCCCTCAATAAAGATATTGTAAAATCATTATCAGAAATGCTATGCTCTGATACTTATTTTGTTTTATTCTCTTGAAAACCCAGAAAAATGGGAATACTTTACTCTGTATATCCTTGACATTTTCAGACCTTTGTTATCGTTTGTATAAGAAATTAGGAATATAATACTGCTAAATACCATATTTTTTTTCTATTTTAGGTAAGATAGATCAGTAATTATGATTTCGTGGTTATTTCATTGAATCATTCATTGTACGCATTTCTTATCTTGAGCTTCACTTTTACTAATATGTGTACATATTCCTAAAAGTTTTATATCGAAAAAGAATTTACTTCAAATTTATTATCCCTTGTCTTTGAAATATATTAGAGAGTACAAAAACAGTATAGCTTGCTAAAAAAAAAGATAGAAACAAAGCAGGAAGCTCCCCTCTTTAGATGTAACCTCTTGAGCCCCATTCCTGCATCGCCCATATGGTTTGGTAAGGGATCACGGGACGGCAACGATCCAGGCAGTGTTGGTGTACGTCCTATATTTTGCTACACACCAGCCCGGTATTGATCCTGGAAATATACGGTAAAGGAAAATTCATTCATGACGAGTTTTTGATTCCATGTCCTACACTGCTTTGCTTATGTGATGAAAAGTATTTATTTTAAATTAATATTAATTCAGTGCTTCTTCATTACCCTTCATAAAGGAAAAAAAAAATGGAATAAGAGCTTTTTATATTACGTTATAGTGAATTATTGAATGATGTGGAGAAATACTTAACGAGAAATTTCTTATGAATTGATTATGAAACTATAATATATATATATATATATATATATATATATATATATATATATATATATATATATATATATATATATACATGTATATATATATATATATATATATATATATATATATATATATATATATACATATATATATATATATATATATATATATATATATATATATATATATATATATATATATATATATAATATATATATATATATATATATATATATATATATATATATATATATATATATATATATATATATATATATATATATATATATATATATATATATATATATATATATATATATATATATATATATATATATATATATATATATATATATATATATATATATATATATATATATATGATAAATTTTGCACATTTTTACGTGTTTTTCATATTCAAATAAGCCATATATATTTTAGATATATTAATGTCTGGATTCTCTTAACGACCTCGGGATCAGAGCCCCAGGCAAAATCACACAAAGACAAGAGCTTGGCTCCGGCCGGGAATAAAATTCTAACCTACGTTCGTCTAACAAAGGAACATAGCCTAGTTTCTCCCGTCCGTTCTCCAGAACTAATTTTAAGTATTTTATAGGCAACAAATGGGGCGACAGTACACCTTTAGTTGCTAAAGTGATAGGTTCTACATAATCCTTGGATTTCTCAATGATATGTGCAATTCTGTAATGTATGTGATCTATTTTTGAACCATAATACGTTAACGTTGCCAACAAATCCTGTACTTCCATAATCTGACTGATATTACTGGAATGTTCATTAACTAAATCCTTAATTTGATTGATTGAAGCTAACTGATTCCTTGGTTCTGACATAATCTATTCATCTTCATGAGTCAAGAACTCAATTTTCTTATTTTGATTACTAATCTTAAGACGGTTGGAAATTCCTAAACCTAAACTTGCAATAGACCCAAAGATGTTTAATGCAGCAAAAATAAACAGGTTTCGTCTTTCTTCATGTTCGTGCCCTACAGTCCACATCAAAAGGTCACAAGCCAAAGATTCTGTCTCGTAAGTCTTATTTTGCAAGTCATCAGATAGCATCTCTGCAACTTTTAGTGTCGATCCAAGCGAACTCACTGTAGTCAAATGAAAATGTCTTCTATGCCACTCTTCTAATGAGACAGCAAACCATGAAATGGCGCTTTTTAAGCTAGTGACATCATTCTCTGGAAGAAAAATTTCTTGCATTCGCACTTCTACAACTACGTTGCTTGATGTAATAAAAACGTCTTCTTGTCTTTCAACTATAGTGCCATATTTAAAATCTATACATTTAGTTTTAGAGCTCGTCCCACACGAGAAAAATGTCTGAGCGAACAATATCACTCCCAACAACAAAAAATTCATCTTGAAAACCTGTAACGAGAAAAATATATGTAATTACTCCTGTATTAAGAAGAAAACTTTTAATCATACAAATAAAAATCTTTCCCTCACTTCTTTCCCTCTCTTTTTTTTTTTTTAATTTCTTGTGAGCCAATGGTACTATTCTCCCAACCGTGGGTTGGGATACGTTTTGAACTTTAAACCTATTGGCCGTTAATGTTTCTAAAATGTTAAATGGGCCTTCAAACTTAGGTGTTAGTTTTTAATTGAGTGTTTTACGTACATTTACCTGTATATATACATTATCACCCACGGTATATGTTTTAGTTGGCTTCGCTATTTTATCATGATTCCATTTCATTATGATTTGTGATTCTTTTAAATTCTTTCGAAGGATATCATATCGACTTTTGCTTGCATTTATACATTCTTTTAAAGGATTTGATAGATTAGTTGTAGGCGTTAATACAGGGAAAGGCGTTCTAACTGGAGTACCATACAATGCTTCATGCGGTGACATTTTAATTGATATATGATATGAATGATTCAGAGTACTCAGTACTGCAGGTATTGCAATATCCCAGTTGGGGTCTGATCCCCCTAGTGTTACTATTAATATATTTAAAACCTTCCTATTTGCTTTTTCCACTAGCCCATTCGACTCTGGGTGATATATCATGGTATTTATTTTCTTTATGCTAAGGAATTCACACAATGAGGTAAGAAAGTGATTATTAAATTCACCACCCGAGTCTGAGATTATCATGTGTGGAATTCCATGTTTACAAAAGTAACACTCGTAAAACTTCCTAGCGCAATCAATCGCACTTTTAGTTTTAAGCGCTATCAGTTCTGAATATCGAGTTAAAGCATCTACAATTACTAGGAGGTGCTTATTTCCTCTGTCTGACTCGTAAAATCCTGTTAACAAATCTAAATGTATTCTTTCAAAGGGTTGATTGGGCACGGAATAAGCCCCTAGGCTGACAGGTGTTTTCGTATGCCCTTTGTTTTCCTGACATGTGGGACAAGTAGCTATGTGTCTTTTTATATCTGTAAGCATTGTATTCCAATAAAACAATGATTTGGCTTTCTGTGACATTAATGAGAATCCCGGGTGTCCATGTAATGGATTTGCATGCAACCACTTTAGGACAGTGGAAATAAGTGAGATTGGTACTACTACCTGGTCGTTAGTTACATGTGGTGTATTGCGAGTTTTCCTTGTCACGGTCCTACACAGAATATTATCTTTGATTATATAATTCTGCTGCTTATACTTTATATATCCCTTTTCCTTATGATTGGCTTTCAAAGCATTTATAATTATTTCTATTTTCTGATCTTTTCTTTGCTCAGTCTGTAATAATTCAGCGCTCCAGCCTAAATCTTCTTGTTCAGATATCATTTTAACAATAGGCATGCATGGTGATATATCTATTAATTCAGCTAAAGGCTCCGTACAAGATGATACGGGGTTGCGTGATAATGCATCCGCAATGATATTTGCTTTCCCAGGTAAATACCCGATTCTTGCGCCAAAATCTTGAATGATCAAATGCCACCGAGTTCGTTTAGGGCTGTGGTTGAAGCCTTTAAAGAACTCGGTTAGTGGTTTATGCTCAGTAAGAACCTTAACGGGATAACCATATATTATGAACTTAAAATGCACTAGTGAATTAACAATAGCTAGCCCTTCCTTGTCTATTACTGCATACTTACTTTCGGAAATTTTCAGTTTTCAAGAATAAAAAGCTATCGGGAAAAATAGTTTATCATATTGCTGAAGCAATACCCCTCCTACTCCTAAGTCTGAGGCGTCTGTTGCAATGAAGAATTCCTTACCGAAGTCAGGAAATTTTAAGATAGGAGAACTACACAGTTCATCTTTCAAGGTATTAAACGCCTGTTGATGATGCTCAGACCATATGAAATCTACGCCCTTCTTCGTAAGATCAGTTAAAGGAGCGGCTATTATTGAATAGTTACGTATAAAACGCCTGTAATATCCACTACAACCCAGAAATTGCTGTATTCCCTTGACATTAGTAGGTATGGGAAAATTATGTATAGCCGACACCTTATCATGGATTACTTTAATACCTTGGCTTGACACCATGAAACCCAAATATATTAAGTCTGTTTTGAAAAATTCACACTTACTAATCTTTACCCTTAAGTTATGTTGTCTCAATCTCTGTAGTACTAGTTCTAACTTACGTAGATATTCTTCTAAGGTGTTGGAAAAGATTACAAGATCGTCCATATAGGCATGCAATATATCCCCTAACAAGTCTCTAAACACTGTTAATCATTCTTGTAAATGTTATGGGAGCACAACGTAAACCAAAAGGCATCCATAAAAATTCATAATGTCCCCTGGCTGTGCTGAAGGCTTTGTATGGGATACTATCTTCTTCTAATGATATCTGGTGAAAGCCTTTAAGTAAGTCCAAACTGGTAAAATATTTATTCTGACCTAACAAAGACAAAATATCGTCAGTACATGGCACTGGGAATCGATCAGGGATCGTCTCCTCGTTTAGACGACGGAAGACTACGCAGATACGCCATGTTCGATCTTTTTTCAGTACAACTATTAATGGAAAATTATAAGGGCTGTTTGATTTCCTAATGACTCCTTCTTCTAGCATTTTACCTACTTCATCATTTATATCATTCTTGAATTTCATAGGGAGTCTGTACGAGGGTACATATATAATTTTCTGCTTGTCATTTAACCTTATTTGATGCTCGATCACATCTGTTTTTCCTAATTATCCATCCGTAGTGGAAAAAACATCATGATATTTAGTTAAAAGTCCAAAAATTTTCTGCTGAATTTCTTCGTCTTGAATGTCTTTATTGATTTTATTTTTAATAGATTGCAAAAGGGATTCATCCGCAACTGATTGAGCGTCATTGATTTCAGCAACGGTAAGAATACGATGTTTAAAAACTTCTACATCCAAGATATGTTGATTTTTGTGAATTATTAAAGTGTTATTTAAATGATTACAGACTTCAATATTACATTGTTGATGTGAGCCTATTGTATAAATAGCTTGTGTGACAGACAATCCGTTAGTTTTCAAAGTGTCGGAAAGGATTAATATTTCAGATCCCGGTAATGTTTTCTTTATTTGCACTATTAAATTCGAAGGTACGTTTGGCTCGATAGATTGCGTGCAAGATGATATTACGGGTGAACGAGAATTCTGCTGGGTCGCGTATATTATTTTTTTATTAGTGAGACAAGTTATTGGTTCTTCAACGTACGTTACGGTTACATTTGTCGTCTCCTTTTTATCCAAAACTGATTTTAAGGTATCAGAAGACTTATAGAATTTTCCTTTGATATACACGCCGTGCTTGGCAGGGGCTAAGATAATGTTTTGATTTCCCATAGATGGGTATCCTATAATTACAGCTGGATACATATCAATGTTTTGTACAACAACAAATGTATCGACAAACGTGCTCTTACTTACTTTGAAATGAACATGAGTTATGCCTATGACATTTAATTCATTATTTCCTAAACCCGAGAGTCTTACTCCGGATTTTTCTATCGG